>NW_003852568.1:777178-958949 GCF_000181295.1 Otolemur garnettii
GAAGAAGCCCAAGTGCCCATCAACCCATGAATGGATTAATAAATTGTGGTATGTGTACACAATGGAATATTATGCTTCTTTAAAAAAAAGATGGAGACTTTACCATTTTTATGGAGGAATGGAACTGGAACATATTCTTCTTAGCAAAGTATCTCAAGAATGGGAGAAAAAGTCTCCAATGTATTCAGCCCTACAATTAAACCAATTTATAAGCACCCACACTTCCATATGAAAGCTATAACCCTGGGCAGTGCCTGTGGCTCAAGGAGTAGGGCACAAGCCCCATATACTGAAGGCAGTGGGTTCAAACCTGGCCCCAGCCAAAAAAAAAAAAAAAAAAAAAAAAAGCTATAGCCCAAGATAAAGGGGAAAGAGGATAGGTGGAGGGAGGGTAATTGGTGGGACCACATCTATAGTGCATTTTACAAGGGTACATGTTAAATCTACTAAGTGTAGAATATAAATGCCTTAACATGATTACTAAGAAAATGCAGTGAAGGCTATGTTAACCAGTCTGATGAAAGTATTTCAAATGGTATATAAAACCAGCACATTGTACCCCCAAAAAATATTATAAAAATAATAAGAGGATATTATAAATTTAACAGCTTAGATGAAATAGTATCAAAAATGTGATATAGTCTTGTCTACATTTGACACAAGATATAAAAGTCATGACCACTGAATTTGGAAAATATTTCTGGAAGACATTAAAGAAAACCAAAAATATGGATAGATACATCATAGCCATGGGTTGGAAGATATCAATTCTTTTCAAGTATCTATCAATTCAATGGAATCCAGACTATAATCCTAGCAGATCTTTTCTGTAGATATGGATGAATTGATTGTAAAATTCATTTGGAAATGAAATGTATCTAGAATGGCAAAGATAACTTTGAAAAAGAAAAATATTGGAGAAATGACACTATCAGATACAAATCCTTATTCTAGAGCTACAGTTATTGTAGTTAAAATGGTGAATTATTGGCATAAAAGTACCATAAAGACAGAAAAAATGCTAATTTAAAACAAATTTATAAAGAACTGAAGCTACTCAAAAGCAACACAGAAAATGCCCCATTTAAAAATAGGGGGAAAAACAGGAATAAATCTTTCTCAGAAGAAAATGTAGAAATGACCAAACAGTATATGAAAAAAATAATGTTCAACATCACTATCATTAGGAAAATGCAAATTAAAACCACAATGAGATATCACCTCACACTTGTCAGAAATGCTATATCAAACAGATAATAGATAATAATATGTTGGCAGAAATATTGGGAAAAGGGAACACTTGTACATTGTTGGTAAGAATAAAATTTGGTATAGCCATTATGAAAAGGAGTATGAATGTTTAAACTAAAAATAGAACTCTCACATGATTCACTTATCCCATCCCTGGGTATATATTCTAATGTCAAATAAAAATAGAGACCTAGGCACCAAGTAAAACAAAGAAGATTTCTTTTGACAAAAGAGACCCCAAAAAACTTTAAAAATGGGCGGTGCCTGTGGCTCAAGAGGGTAGAGCGCTGGCCCCATATGCTGGAGGTGGCGGGTTCAAACCCAGCCCCAGCCAAAAACTGCAAAAAAAAAAAAAAAAAAAAAACTTTAAAAACTAGATTCTATGGCTTTGACACTTCCCTACCTCATTAACTACCTTGAGACTTTCCTTCCTACAATTAAACAACAATAACAACATAAAACCAGTTCTTATAAAAACTATGTCTAAAAGATGTCTTCCTCCACCTTTACAGACCACCTGACATAGTGTGGCTGACCTCTCCTCTCTTATCAGACTTCACCATAACCACTCCTCAGTCTTACGAAACATTCTTTCCTGATAACTGGCCACTGACCATAGGTTAGTTCTGGCAGGTCCACAGAGGCCTCACATGAGATGACTGTGCCCTGTATTTCATCTTCTGACTTAAAGAGCCAAGTTTTTCACTGCATTTTAATATTAAATCTCCACCGCAAAGTAAATGTGAGGCGTATGTAATACATATGTATGTTCACCATTGAGTCCATTAAGACCCCCTCTGAAACTTCAACCCTCTAATTGCATGGTTGGATTCCCTGGTAACTAGCCTCATCCTGAGCTCTCGAGGAAGAGCCTACCAAGAGTTGCCTGTTGGGACTGCAAACTAATACAGCCTTTTAGGAAGGAAGTATGGAGAATCTTCAAAGAACTCAAATTAGACCTTCCATTTGAACCTACAATCCTATTACTAAGCATCTACCCAGAAGAAAAAAAATCATTTTATCATAAAGACATTTACACTAGACTGTTTATCGCAGCTCAATTTACAATTACCAAGATGTGGAAACAACCTAAATGCCCACCAACCCAGGAATGGATTAACAAGCTGTGGTATATGTATGCCATGGAATACTATTCAGCCATTAAAAATGATGGAGATTTTACATCTTTTGTATTAATGGTATAATGTAGGGGTATATGGCACACCTCCTGGGTAATGGACTCAACTACAACTCAAATGCTACTTAACAAAGGCAAACAATGTATGCAATTCAATCATGTGTACCCTTATATTAACCTGGAAAAAAAAATTCAGTAAAATTACAGATACAAATTAAGCACTAAGATCAGTTTTATTTCTGTGTACTAATAACAATCCTAAAAGAAACTTGAGAAAACAATTCCATCTACGATAGTATAAAAGAGAAATACTTAGGAGTTAACTAAGGAAGTAAAAGGTTTGAACTCTGAACCCTATACAACATTGCTGAAAGAATTTAAAGACCTAAACAAATTCAAAGATAATCCCATGTTCGTGGATTAAAAGACAGTATTATTAAGGTGGCAATGCTATTTAAAGGAATTCATAGATTTAACATAATCTCTATCAAAATTCCAATAATTTTTTTACAGAAACAAAAATAAATCTCAAAATTTATATGGAATCTCAAGTGACCCAGAATAATTAAAACAACCTGGAAAAAAGTTTGGGGGTCTCATACTTCTTGATTTCAAAACTGACCATAAGTTTTGAAAATTATAATAACCATAACAGTGTGGTACTGGCATAAGTACAGATAAATAAATGGAGGAACACAGACATCCCATAAATAAACCCTTGCATAGATGGTCAACTCTCTATATAGTTTACCGTGGCCATTTAAAGGATAGAGAACTATCTTTTTCAACAAATTTTCTGAGAAAACTGAATATCCACATGGAAAAAATGAAGGTGAACTTTATCATGTACCACATATAACATTTGATCAAAGAACTAGATGTAAGAGCTAAAATGGAGGACAAGCTTCATGTCACTGGATTTGGCAGTGATTTCATGGATATGACACCAAAAGCACAGGCAACAACACAACAAAACTTACACTGAATTTCATCAAAGTTAAGCACTTTTGTGAATCAAAGAACGTAAGACAAAGTGAAAAGGCAACCCACAGAATGGAAGAAAATATTTGCAAGTCACATATGTGATAAGGAATTAATATCCAGAATAAACAAAGGACTCCAAAAATTCAAAAGGGACAACACAAAGAAAGTATTCAACAATGGGCAAAGACGTTAAGACGTTTCTCTAAAGAAGATATACAAGTGGCTAATATGCACATGAAAAGATGCTCACCCTCCCTAATCACTGGAGAAATGCAAATTAGAAACACGGGGAGATACACTTCACTCCCAGTAGGATGTCTATGATAAAAAAAAGAAAGAAAGGAAATCATCAGAAAATAACAAGGATTGGTGAGGATGTGGAGAAATGGGACCTATTGTGCACTGTTGGTGGGAATTTAAAATGGTGCAGGTTCTATGAAAAATAGCATGGCACATCCTAAAAACATTAATCACTGAATTGCCATATGATCCAGCAAGTCCACTTTTTGGAACATATCAAAGGAATGTAAACCAAGGCCTCAAACATATGTGTACACCAATGTTCAGAGTAGTATTATTCACAGTAGCCAAAATATGGTAACAGCCCAAGTGTCCGTAGACAGACAAGTGGATTAACAAAATGTGGGATATCCGGTATACATATAATGGAATACCATTCAGCTGAAGAGAGAAGCAAATCCTACAATATGCAACAACATAGATGAACCTTGAGGACTTTATGCCAAGTAAAGGAAGCTACTCACAAAAAGACAAGCCCTGTAGGAGTCTACTTAAATGAGACATCTAGAATAGTCAGATCTTAGAAGGTGGCAGTGTGGTTTCCAGGAGGTGTAGGAAGGGAGGAATGGCGTCATTGTTTAATACATATAAAGTTTCAGTTTGGGAAGATGACGAAGTTGCAGAAATTGTCAGTGGTTATGGCTGCACAATGTTAACATCACTGCATAGTACATCTGAAAATAGTTACAATGGTAAATGCTACAGCATAGACATTTTACAATAATAAAAATATGAAAAAGTTTAAAAAGGAAGTAGAACAATTGAACTCTCATGAGCTTTTACAAAATGCTACAAGTTCTAGGGGAAAAGGCTTGTCAGTTCCTCAAATAGTTACCCATACACCTACCATATGATGCAAGCATTCCTTTGCTAGCTATTGACCCAAGAAAAGAAGAAAGGATATATCTGCAAGTACAGATGTTTATGGTCCCTTCATCTGTAGTAGCTCAAATGCCTATGAACAAGTGACTGGATAAGCAGATGGAAGTGTATTCATATGGTGAACTATCACTCGGTAGTAAAAAGGAATGATTAATAACACACGCAAGATTGGATGAATCCCAAAATAATTATTCTGAGTTAAAGGAGCCAGGTCAAAAGATAATACATACCATGACGTTCCTTTTCATGCAAAACTGTAGAGAATGCAAGGTAATCCACAATTACAGAAGGGAGGTCAGTGGTTGCCTAGAGAGAGGGACGCACAGATGGACACAGGGATTACCCAGAACACTGGGAACTTGTGGAGCTGTTGGACCCAGGCACTCTCTAGAGGGCAGTGATGGTTTCCCGGGGGCACACATGGGTCAAAACAAAGCAAATCGTACATTTTGCCTGTGTTCAGTTTGTTGCCTCCATCTATTAAAAATTCTGTGAGAACCAAGCTCACTGCCCACCTCACACTAGTGACACAGGAAAGTAACTCACAATGTTGAGAATCACTTGGAGCCCAAGTGGGTCCTTGGCTTCATGAAAGGAAGAATTCAGGAGCAAGCGGACACTGTAGAGTAAAACTGAGATTTATTCAGAAAGTAAAGAATGTCTACTTCACAGACAGAGCAGAGGCTCATTCACCCTGCCTAGCAGGTCTGGCCCCAGGGTTCCTTACCCTGCCATTTGAGCAACAGCTTAATTACAAGCTAAGCAAGGGGGAGGAATATTCATGTTATTTCTTGGGAAGGGGCAGTGTTTCCTGGAATTAGGGTGACGCTTTCCTCTTGACTAAATATGGTCCAACAGGAAATGTCACAGCATCAGGCCATGATGGGTGGGAGGTTTCTTTAGAAACTTTTATGGCAATTTTATGGTAAGGAGGATATAACAAAGCTGTAAGGTCAAGAGATGGTGATTTCTCTGCCATCTTGGTTCTAACCAGTTGGAACTTGTGCTGTCCCCATCTCGTTTTGTTCAGGGTAGCTCCAAACTTTGTTTTGAGACTTCCTGACTTGGTTGAGTCAAGCCTACACAATTAATCGATGTCTGCAGCAATGCCTGTGGTTCCTGTCTCCCTGGTACCAGCCCTGCTCCTCCAGCTCGCCAGGGACCTGGTGCTCCAACCTTTTGCATCTATATGGCGTATGTGTTCACTTCATCAGATATTCACCCAAATTTCACCTTCTCAGAGAGCCTCCTGTGTGTTTCCTGTTCCTACTGTGAGAAATTCCCACAAATTTTTGAGGCTTAAAACATCACAAATTTATTCCTTTAAAGTTCAGAAATCCAGAACTCAAAAGAAAATGAGTCTTATGAGGATAACACCAAGGTGCTGGCTGACTGGTTATTTCTGGAGGAGCTTCCAACTTCTCAAGGCTGCTGGAGTTCCTGTCCGCCATCCCCCACCACACCCTAATCTCATCTCTGTATATCTTCCCTGCCATTAACCTTATTTCCTCCCTCACCCAAAAAGACCTCTTGTGATTACTTGTAGTCTCTACCTATATAATCCAGGATGATTTCCCCATATCTGTGGTCTTTTTACCACATAAAGTAACATATGCACAGGTCTAGGGATGAAAACTTGGGCATCTTTGGGGGCATTATCCAGCCTACCACACCTCCCTGTCACCCTTGTAGAGTTGCATGACACCTGTGAACACTTCCTATCTCTCCTCCACTCCTCCTCTTTTTTCTGTGACTTTTTTTAGCAGGACACATGATATGTATTTTACTTACATGTCTTTCCCAGTAAACTGTGAATTCTTTTATTTCCTTTTTTTTTAATTAAATCATAGCTGTGTACATTAATCATGGGGTACAGTGTGGTCTTTTCATATACAATCTGAAATACTCTCATCAAACTGGTTATCATAGCCTTCATGTCATTTTCTTAATGTCATGTTATTAAGACATTCACACTCTGCTTTTAGAATAAACTGTGAATTCTATGAAAACAATCATTTGTTTTGTCCACTGCTATATGTCCTAGTATCAACACTGGACCAGTGCCGGAAAACAGTAGGCACTCACTAATAATCATTAGGTAGGAGAATGAATTCTAGCTGGGCAAGCCTCATTCATACTCTGCTTCCCATATTTTCTCTATCTGCTCAGACAGGGAGTGGGTACTGCTGCTACTTGAAGTCTGTAGGAGACTCTAGCCGTTGACCCAGAGACTTCTGTGACTTAGAAAATGAGATGATTGTGCTGTACTCTCCAACATGGTCATCTGTCTATCGACAGGGCCATCCACTGCAGCAGTGCTGGAACGAAGCCCAGCTGTCACATCAGGAGCCACTCTCCCCTTCCTGATCTGGTGCTCTCAGGGAACAAGGCCTTGTTTTCACTTTTCTTGAACCAACTTCCTTCCAGGAGGAGTTCTATAAATGCTCAGTACATTAAATCAGCTTGAATTGACTAAATTCCCTTGCTCATTGTCATTATAATAGGATGGATTTTGTCTTAATGCTTAGTGTGTCTTTTTCAGTAGGTTTAACACTTTCTTAGGTTTCTGGAACTTTGCAAACAAAAGACCCTTCATGTTTCAACGGATGTTTTGGATATTTATTTTTCCCCAAAAGATTATCATAAAGACAGATAAACTACATTCCTGAGATAGAAAATAATTTTTCTACACAGTTACTAGCCTTGACCAAGGAATTTAGAGAAGACATTCTCCTACTGTCCTCAAAGTCAAGCTCAAATTTAACCCAGAAAGCCTTTCTGGAAAGGACTCTGAAGTGCAGAGGCAGACAGTGGGCTGTCTGAAGTTCAGGATTTATTTATTGCGCACTTGTATGCACCAAGGCTTGTGCAAACCACTGCAGACCCAGAATCTCCTTTTGTCATTAAGAAGCTGAGGCTGGGAGGGTGGTGAGAGTAGCAGCCCCCTGTTCCTGTGCATTTCTGTCAACTCACAGTGGTGTCAAAGCTGAGGGAAAGCCCTTGGGGAACAGTAAAGGGCAGGGAAGTTGTTAGAGGTGAAGACGCCAATGATGACCGTGAAGACAGTCCTCTCGTGTCTACTTCCCATTTCCTCTGAGTCACCAGCTACCTCGTGACACAGATGACACACAACACAGAATTTAGGAGTCAACTCTCATCAAACCTACCCACAAAACAATTACTTTCAGAAGTAAGAACTCTGAGCCAATGTTCGTATTGCCTCCTCCCATCCCTTTGGGTGTGTCATCTCTAATCTTTTCCCATGCACTACACACTGCTCCTCGCTGCAATTCTAGAAGTCCTAGGAGAGTAGAGTGTTATATGAGAATGGCTCCGTACAAGAAGGCCGGCCCTCTCCTTCCCTCCCCCGCATGTAATTACCAGTGTTGGTCCCCTCCCTTGGAGGAATGAAGCCAGCTAGGGGAAGAACAGAGGAGGGCTTCTTAGGGACGATGGCTCTGGGGCAGAGATTTTAGCCTCCACTGCTAGTAAAGTCACCTGGGAGCTTTAAAAACACAAGGCCCCAGACCATAATGCAGGCCAATGGAATCAGGATGTCTGGGGTGGGAGCCGAGTATCAGGGATCATAAATATGCTTGGAAGATGGCATGAAAGTCACAATTGGTCCAACAGCCTCTGGTCACCAGCATCAGGAAAAGCCTGGCTGCAGTGCCCTGCTGCCCATGAGGACACACAGACTGAGCTGGGCATCACTGGGCCAATACTTGGGGCCTCACCTCCACCCCTGACAGCATTGCTTGGCCTGTAGATACTGTCACACCACTATCACCAGACACTGCCTGTCACTCAGCACAGTGGCATACCCAGAGATCAGTGCCTGGCTCCCACTAGACACCTGCACACTTATAGGTGTCCAGCTTCTCCCACCCGA
This sequence comes from Otolemur garnettii, assembly GCF_000181295.1. Taxonomy (NCBI): domain Eukaryota; kingdom Metazoa; phylum Chordata; class Mammalia; order Primates; family Galagidae; genus Otolemur; species Otolemur garnettii. The sequence continues at coordinate 785,626 of NW_003852568.1, forward strand.
TGCAGTAGATGTAATCTAACAAGCATGCTAATGAGTCTGGTAAGGCCGGCAGCACCCAACAGTTAAATAGTAACCCCACCACAGAGTTCGACGGAATCTGAAGGTCTGCACTCATCTGGTAAAAAATCAATGGGTAGAACAGCGTAAGCCAGTGTCCAGCAGCTCCCTTCAACCCCTGAGGCTGTGACTAGAGGCCGGGCTTTCTTCATATTTCTGTCCTGGGGACACCTTTTCTCAATAGCCCGTGGCCTCCCTCCCTCTGTTGACTGCCCAAGAACTTGTGAGCACTCCATGGTTTAGGACGTGCTGGTCATGAAGTATAAAGCAGAGAAAGTGCCTGGAGTGGCCCCCCTTAGACCAGTGCTCACCTGGAGTCAGCTACACCTGATGTCACCTCCCTCTGTTAAGGGACGTGGCCACTTCCCATAGAGAGAGGCCTGTCAGAACAAGACAAGACAAGATAAAGGCCTGGCCAATTTGGCCAGCAAAGATAGGGAGCCAGAAATGTTATCACTGCCTTAGACAGTCCAAGGAAGGGCAGCTAAAGATTCCCACGTCCCCATCCTTGTCCTGCACACCCCAAAGGACAATGCCAACACAGAAGGGCTGGGCAAGCTGGAGTGGGGGGTGCCCATTCCAGGCTGCAGCTGAGCAGCTCCCCAGCCTGCAGCTCTGCAGAGTGGGGTGGGGCTGATGTGCACAACTCGTTAGAATCTGAGAGGTGACAGAGCTGTCCCGTGACAGCCTCCAGGGAAGAGTGCCCCAGAGCAGTTCCTCCCAGACCTTCTACCTCTGGCATTCTAGGGGGATCATGGGGCAAGCTGACAAGACAGATGGGCTGGCTGTGGTGTGAGCCATGGCTGCAAAGCCTCTGTGGACACAAGGCCTCCAGGCAGTGCTCACCTCCCACAGGACAGGTGTCCTCAGCTGCCTGCCAGGTGAGGACAGAACTGTGCAGCATGATGGGGACTCTGAGGACCTGGACCTCTCACTGCTGGTCTTGGGCTCCAGCATAAGGAATAGGAGAAGGAGACAGGGACAGCCCCCAGAGCCATCCTATCAGTCCAGAGTAACAAAGGTGCCCACAGCTGGAGTGCCTGGGATAAGAGAGGCAGGCAGGGAGGGTGAGCTGCTTCATCCTGAAGACTGTGGTGGGACTGGGAGGGGAGTCAGGCCTGTGCTTCAGCAGGGGTAGCTAGATTCCCCGAGGGAGGGAACTGGCAGGGGAGCACAGGAGAGAGGCCCGGTGAGCTCTGACCTTGACCTCTGTGCAGAGTCAGGAGCACCAGGACAGTGGGCAGGTGAATATGAGTCTGTATCTCAGGGGAGACCAAGCAGAAACCCACAGGTCATGGCCAGGGGCTGGGGACAGGAAGGGATTCTGTGTTTTTCCTCAGGATGCCCCAGACACTTGCAGCGCAGCAAGACAGAGGTACCTGAGGGGAACAGATAGAGAACGGGCCACCATGATTAAGATAGAGACTCAGGACCTGTGGGAGCAGAAGAGAGGGGCCCCTGAGGCAGGAGGAGGCACTACCCTACCTACAAGTTGAGCTTTGAAAGAGTAATGAAATGTACTCCATGCACAGGATCCAGTGGGGGAAAGGGAATAGGAGCAGCCCAGTGGGCTAGAGAGGCAGGGCTAACGCAGTCTGCGCTTAAGAATACACGAGGGACAGCGATGGGGCAGAGTGGTCCACACCAAAGGCACATGCATGGCTCATGGGATGCGGGCCAAATGCTCAGCCAAGCCACTGCTCATGCTGGGACCTCCACTCCCAGGTGGCCTGGACTCCCGATGTGGAGAGACATTGCCTGTGTTGTCCACAGGCAGCACCCTGTGAAGACAGAGGGCTCTGTTGCCAAGAGTGTGAGCCTGGGAGCAGGTTCAGGCAGAAAGCAATTGTGTACATGACAGTGCCATGTCAACCTCCGTGTGCCCCCAGGACCACTGGCGTGAGGCACTGGCGCTGTGTGTCAAAGGAAAACAGTTCCTGATAACAGGTTTGAATAATGTCATGGGGAAAGAAATTAGTCCCATGCCAACGAGGTACAAAGTGGCTTTTTGTTCCATCTACTAACAATGAATGAAGATTTTTAGGAACATTTAAACTTAAAACATGTAGAAGAAAAAATGATTCTAATCTGTTTCAGTGACACTAAAAGTAGTGAATCTAACAAAGATTTGCCCTTCTCTCAACCTGAAATTGTGAGCTTGGTAGAGGTTAGCGTCCTGGGGTAAAATTTCCTCTGGACACAGGCCCATCCAGGCTGGCCACCAGCTCCACAGACCGTGGGGACCTCCTGCTTCCTGGGTGCCCCCCCATCCCTGCTCCATGGGACCCAATAGGAGATTCTACAGTCCCCACCTCTGGGATTCCTAAAATTCCCTAATGTAATAGTGTATATTATCCACTCCGCACTTGTATTGCTGACAAGCGCCCTGCAGTGTGTGTGCAGGTGTTTTCCTTGTTTGCTACACACGCTTGAGGGTTTCTCACCCTACATGCTCAACGGTGTGCTAGTAAATGCACATTGCTTTGTTACAAATCATGAGTGTGAGAAGAGATTTTGACTTGTCCCCCATATAATTAAGCCTTTCTTTATTTATTTATGATTAAACTTAAGAATGTTCATTGTTTTTACTTTGGGAAGGATGGAAAAGTAGATTCATAAACACGCATGACATTACCCCGGGCCATGCCTCCTGGGCCCCTTGCAGGGCACAGTGCCCTCCTCCTGTGCTTCCTCTGCACCTGAAAAGCTTCTGGGCCAGCGTCTCCCCAAGCCCTTAGCAACTCCCAGCCTTGAATGTGCCTCTTTCTGCTTCTTCCCAGCAGATCTGATTCTCCCTTAATGGCTTCCTAAGGAGGAATTGCTGGGAGTGCTCCTGAGGGACAACCTGCCTGGGCAGCAGTGTGACAGTGAGTACCTACTGCTCTTAGGCCTCCCCCACTACCATACCAGCCCCCCACCAGTGGAGAGAACCCAGAAATCTTTTCTAAGAGCTACTTTGTATGGATGTGTCTGGGGTTCTCTCTGCATTTTATCAAAGTACATAAAGAACCAAAGGAAGGGCGCTGCTGGCAGTGGCTGGAGGGGGCCCTGCAGATGCCAGAGAGACCCCTGCTATGCACAGGACAAAGCCCACTGGGCCACAGCAAGGCAGCTGCACCATTCTCCTGACTCCATGCACTCCCCTGGTCTAGGGCATTTCCTACACGGGCATCTGGTCCCGTGGCTTCCATTCTGAACATGCACCTGTGCTCTCCTGCTGCTCTCTGGATGAAGATCAAAGCCCATTGCTTTGGTTCCATGCACTGTAAGCCACGTCTCTGGCCTCTGTCTCCTGCTTCCTTACAGAGCGTTCTCTGGTCCACTCCACTAAATGAAACCACAGTTACATACTTACATGCTGGTGTTCTCCCGAGCTGGAACTACCTCGTGGAACTATTCTATTAACAATTCTCCTCCCAACCCAAACAGCTCACCACTCAAATCTGAGGCGAGGTTGCCCTGCCCTGCTCACACTGCCAGGCCCGGAGTGGTATCCTGGCACAGAGCAGGCAGGGTGAAGGTACTGCCCACCTGAGCACAGCCCACAACCTGTCCAGTTTAGTTCAGAGGGGAGGACCCTGGGAGTGAAATGGATGGAGCAGGACCCACCCATCTCCTTTCCTTAGCTCCATACCTCCCATCTCTGAACCCATGGCTTCTAAAATCCTATCTGGTTAGATGTAATTGTCACTGTTCTGGAGGCACAGGTTCCATCACCACTTTAAACAGCAAAAAAATTGTTAGTGATCTTTAGTCACCATCTAGCATGTTGAGCTTATTTTCATTTTTGCTGATCCTTCAAACAAACCTACAAAGAAATTAGTATTTTTATCTCCCTTGTTCAGGTGAGAAATCTGGTTATCTATGGCTATGTACAAACCATCCCCAAACTCAGTCTCTTACATAGCCACCAACTCTCTTTTGTGAGTGAGGATTCTAGGCTGGGTGATTATTCCATGCCATGACAGAAGTCATCCCCAGAGGTCATGGGGGGCATTCAGCTGGTAGATGGGCCAGTCAGAGGACCCCAAGTCTGTCTGAGGCTCAGGTGGAGACGGCAAAGGGCTGGGCCCCATTGAGACTGCAGATAAGGTGCCCATAGATGGCTTCCCCAGATGGCAGCAGCCCCTTCATGCAGGAACCCAGGGCTTCTAAAGAATGTTCAGGGTTCAGAGCCACCAGGCCTCAAAAGGCACATCTTCTGCAAGCACCAGAGCCCACTTCTTCAATCTATGGCTAGGCGAGTTCAGGTTTCAGGGACATCTCCTCCCGTGGGGTAGCAGCACAGACTTTGCAGCCATTTTCAATCTGCCACCAAGAACTAGAGGCCCTTGTGGGCCCAGGCTTGCCTGTGCTATCCAGCCAGGGAGGGCAGCCCAGGAGGCGAGGCTGCAGTCATTCACCTCCACTCTACACACCTGGAGAGCCATAACTTTACTTTCTGAAAGCGAACCAGTTTTTACTTTTAGAAAAAAAAGATATTTAACACAAAATGATTTCATTCCCCTTCCTGTCATGGAAACCGAGCAGGAAAATGCTTCAGAGATGCCCAGAGTGACCCCGGATTGACTGGCCTGGGTTCTTTACTAACAAAGCTCCTGGAGAGAAAAGATGCATCATTTCCACAAGCACTTCCCTGGGCTTCCACAGCGAGCAATGCTGAAAACGGACCTGCACACTCTCCTGCAGCCAGCGTGCTTGTCACCCTCGTGCAGTAATGCAGAGTGGACTTTCAGAATCGGCCTTGCCCTGCGATCATTCTGAGGATAAGGCTGAGAGGGTTCCTGGGGAACTGTCCCAGGGGCTGAGCAGGCACTCCCAGGCACCCACCCCTGCCTGATCATGGGTGTGTAGATGCGGACTGAGACCTACCTAGAATGTTTTGGTTGCTCTGACAGGCTTTCAGTCTGGGTGGGGAGGGAAACCACTTCTTCAAAATAGTTCCAGTGTGTCCTCAATCTGGGCTGTTGGGCAGGAAGAGCCAGAGCACTAACTTCAGGTTAGAGGGGCTGTTACCCCCCTTCACATACCCACCCCTCTTAGCTTAATATCCATGTTGGCTCTGTCAGCATCTACTTAGAATTCAACCCAAGGGGCAAGCAAGCTCTAGGAAGGCCCTGATCTTGGTGGGACCCCAGGTCTGTTTAGGTGCTGACCTCAGAATGCCTGTCATCTCTGCAGCAGTCCCCAGCCCTCCGTGTGGAGCAGTCTTTCTGAATCTTGTTTGGAAGGCTGGAGGACAGCCTTGGGTCTCAGAACTCTGGAAACCCTATGACAGCCAGGGCCCGGGTTATACAGAATAATTAAGAGTTGAGGAACCTGGTAGATCACCAAGTCCTCGGCTGTGGGACTCTGGGGTGCTGCTCCAGGGGTCTCTGCAACAGAAGGGAGAGACTGGGTGTCCCGGGGCCTGGACCACCAGCCGGGCAGCTCTACTTTTAGCCATCCTTCTTCATTGAGTTCCCTGCAATGCTGTTTTGAAAACCAATCTTTTTGGCAAAAGAAAAATAAAAACAGGAAAAATATGCCAAACCCAAGCCAAATTCTCTTTCTGCTAATGATGAAGCAGTGGCCATATCTTGGGATAATGGTGGGAATAGCAGAGGGAGGGATGAGGACAGAGCTGGGATCAGGGGATGGACGGGGGTGCTGATACACTTCTCAGGGCCCAGGGTGTTCAAAGATGAAGACTCAGAGTTGGTGGAGAGACACAGAGGGAGGACACTGTCATGAGGACAAAGTTGAGGGACACCTGTGCAGCCCAGCACTGAGGGAGCTCCTGTGGGTGCTGGACAGGTGCCCCTGAAGAGGACCAGGTGGAGGAGGTGCTTTCTGCAGAAGGATCAGCAGGCCAAAGACCTGGGGCAGCAAGGCCTGAAAGGAAAGGGTGAGTGTTCGCAGTACGGGGCCAAAGAGAATCAGATAGGGTTTATCCTCTGTCTCACGGTCTGTCAAACAAAGTTCCTAGCAAACCAGGCACCTCTGAGAAGTGGCTGACACAAGCACCAGCACAGCCCATAGAGCGGTTAGGGAAGGGGTGGGCTGTGGCCCTGCCTGCCCTGGAGGGACAGGGAAGGCTTACGACTTCCATTAGTATTTATCATTGCTGATTAGAACTTGCTGGAATGCATTAGACTTCTGTTTCCATAAACACTCATAGTATAATATGTTTACATGTGTATATGCACATAATATTTGTTATTTGTTTTTAATTAGCTTCCACACACTTCAGTTCCTGAGAGCCTCAAAGAATACAATATTTCATGTAGATTCCACCCCTAGGTATATTTTTGTGGAGCTTGAGCAATGACCCTTCTGGAGGTTGGTGGGAGGTTTACAGGCCCAGCCATCAAACGCTGCACCAGGAAATCCATAATAACCTGCACAGCCTCAGCAACCACAAATATTCATTAACTTAAAGAAAGCTAGTCAGCCTCTCGCAGATTGTCCACTGGATTTATCACTTAATTAGCATTTTATGAGGACTGTTTGTCAAGGATGAGAAACCCGCTTGCTGGAATGGCCTTTCCCTTTGATTTCATGAGGGGGTTAGAGGAGGAAGTGGAGCCTTTGATTAGCAAATCAGCATCAGACCTCAGATACTGCAGTAAGTGCTCCCTGGGGAGGAGAGGCGGCTTTAGGCATTGCTGGGAGTGAGCGGCAAGGTGGAAACGCAGGACACACAGTCGTCAATGCCCTACATGATCCCCACATAAAAGGATTTCTCTAAATAAAGGGATTTGCACAAAATTATTTGTGAAATTAAGAAAATGCCGGTCAGGAAAACAGCGCCCTCCTCTTCTAGTTAACTCTGTGTGTTTGTCCATTCAACAAATATCACTGTGTCCGGCGCTGGGACTTCAACAATCAGCACAGCAGCCAGACCGTGTCTTGGCTTTTGATGCAGTGGGTAACTCAGACACTGATCAAGTCATTACACAGACAAGCCGCAGCTGGTTGAGGAAGAAAGCAGAGACCCTGATCTGCTCGGAGGTATCTGGAAGGAGGAGTCTGCAGGGGACATTGGAGTCTGTGTCAAAAAGCATTGAGAGTTTCCTGGAGGGAAGCAGGGCTTCTGGAGAGGAAAGTGGCAAGTGCAAGCACCCTGCATAGAAGCTTAAACCCAAAGGATTAAGAGACATTCTGGTGATAGAGAGAAATAGAGAGCTCTGGGAAGCTGGAGAAGTCGGGGCTGAAACCAAGGCCTATGGATGTCTTACAGGTGGTCTGTGAGCGCAGGCAGAGAGCAGCTGGAAGTGATCTGTTGTCACTCGGGTCTGACAGGAAGCAGGCGCTGACAGAATTGAGGGGTAAAGTCTTTATTGGGTATGATGTGCTGGGGTTGACAAAACATAGTAGAAGCACCGTAGTCAGGATTCACCTGGAGCAGAGGGGCAGGGAGCACTCAGTCTGAAACACGCTTTGAGAAAGCCCTGGCCAGTGCCCAGGGGCCAGGACAAACCTGGAGAACAGAGGAACCCTGCTGTCAGCACCCTGGGACTTGGCCTCTATCTGGTGCTGCCAGGAAGCAGGTGGCCCAGCCGGGAAGCAGAGTAGGCAGTGCAGGCAGGCACCACAGCTGAGACCACAGGCCACTGGGCAGCCCACAGGCAACTCGCCTGAAGGAAGACCTGAGCCATGCAAATCTGTGGCCAGCTGACCACTGAAAAGGTTCAAGTACAAAAGTGAAATTATCCAATTTACTTCTCATTTTCTGTATGAATGAACACCACCTATCGTGAGATATTATAGATTCACAAACAGGCGCAGGAATAAGATGGGGAGATCTCCTGCCCCTTTCCTCAGTTCCCCCAGCAGGAACATCCGCACAGCAGGACACCACCATGAGGGCATGGATTGATACAACCTAACAGCCTTGGGTTATCCAGGCACTCAGTTGTATGTATGTGTGTGTTCAGTTATGCACAATTTTATTACACATGTGGTTTCACGTACCCATAGCCAGAATCAAGATACAGAACAGTTTCACACTTGTAAAGGTCATTGTATCGTCCATTTATAACCACACATCTCCCTCCCACCCACCCTTCCCTAACACCATCCCTAACTCTGGGCAACAGCTAGTCATTTGCTCTCCATTAATATGATACCATCATTTCAAGCGTTTTACATAAATAGAGGCATATCATAGATAAGCTGTTGGAACTGGCCTTTTTCATTCGACTTCATTCCTTTAAGATTCGCCCAAGTTGTTGCATGTCAATAATTTCTTCCCTTTTATTTCTTAGTAGTATTACACGGTATGTGAGTACAGTCATGCATCACTTAGTCACCAGGATACCTGGGAGAAATGCCTTGTTCGACAATCTTGATGTCCTGTCATCATCACAGAGGCCACTCCCACAAACCTGGATAGCACACCCCATTACACACCGAGGCTGTGGGGGTGGCCTATCATCCCAAGGGTACAACCCTGCACAGCAGATTACTGTGCTGAATACTGTAGGCAAGTGGGACACAATAGTAGGTATTTATGTTCCTAAACATGCTTAAACATAGAAAATGTGCAGGAAAATCATAACACAGAAGATAAAAAACAGCACGCCTATACAGGACATTTACCGTGAATGGAGCCTGCGGGACTCAAGTTGCTCCAGGGAGTCAGTGAGTCGGGAGTGATGAGAAGGCGGAAGAGGTCACTGTACACTACTGTAGACTTATACACAGTGCACAGTTAGACTACACTAAATTTAAAAGAGTATTTTTTGTTCAATATAAAGTAACCTCAAATCACTATGACATGTTTACTTTATAAAGTTTATAAAGTAGGTTTGTTTACACCTGCATCTCCACAACCAAGCGAGTAATTCATTGTGCTGCAACACCATGGCGGCTAAGACATCCTTGGGCTACGGGAGTTTTCAGTTCCATTACAATCTCACTGGCCCATTGTTGTATATGTGGTCTGACATTGACCACAACTTCGTTACATCCTGTACACTTGACCCCATCTATGAGGAATTGGTTCCAGAGCCTCCATGTCCAAGGACATCAAATCCAGAATGTTCAAATCCTGTATATAAAATGGCACGCTATTTCATATAACATACACAGATCCTTCTGCATACTTTAAATCATCTCTAGGTCACTTAAAATACCTAACACAACGCCAACACACTGCTTCATTGGTACCAATGCAGTGCAGTGCTCAACACGCGGTAAATTCAAGTTTTGCTTTTTGGAAAATTGGTGAAATTTTTTTTCCCAGATATTTTAAACTTGCAGTTGGTTGACTCAATGGGATGTGGAAACCACAAGTACAAAAGACCCCGATACCACATTTTGTTTAACACTTCACCTAAGGACGGGGGGATTGTTTCATTCTTGGCTATTAGGGACGTAGCTGCTAGAATATCCACAGCAGGGTTTTATTAAAACCAGAAATTTCATTCTCTGAGATAAATGTCCAGCAGGGTTGCTCGGTGGTGTGGTAGCTGCATGCTCAGTATGAAGAAACAGCCAAATTGTTGTCCAGACAGGTTGGAAACTTTGCATTCCACCAGCAGAGGATGAGAAATCCAGTTTCTCAACATCCGCGCCAGCACCTGACATCACAATTTTTATTTTAGCCATACCAATAGTTGTGCAGGGATGTTGTTTTGTCACTTTTAATTTGCATTTCCCTAATGGCTAATGATGTTGAGCGTATTTCCATGGGCTTACTTCCCACCTGTAAATCTTTGATAAAATGTATGTTCTTGTCTTCTGCTCCTTTTCAAACCATATTACCTGTTTTTAACTGAAGAGATTTAAGAGTTCTTTCTATATTTTGGCTACGAGTCTTGCAGAATGTGTGCTTTGCAGATATTTTCTCCTACTCTGTAGCTTGTTTTTCATCATCTTAAAGGGATCTTTTACACAGAAAATGTTTTGATTTTAATGAGGTCCTGATTAGCTATTTTTCCTTTTAAGGGTCACGATTTTGGTGTCAAGTCTAAGAACTTAATCCCAAAGATTTTTTTTTATTTTTTACTTTTGGTAAAAGTTTACATTTACATATATGATCCATTTTTAATTACTTTTTGCATAAGGTGTGAGGTTTGGTTGAGGTCCATTTATTTATTTGCCTATAAATGCCCAGAACCATTCCTTGAAAACGCCATCCTTCCCTTTTTTGCACCCTTGTTGAAAATCAATCAGGAGCAATGGCACCAACAACATTGGAATAAGACATTTCAAAGTTCATGCCCCTGCCAAAGAAGTAATAAGGCTGACAAAACTGTCAGAATAGGCTTTCTGGAAACTCTAGAATCTAATTCAAAAATTTACAGCATCCAGGGGAATGCCTGATGAATAAATAGTAAGAGTGCACTGTGGAGTTTAATTCACCCTCCCGTCATTCCCCTTGCCCCAGCCCAGAGAGGGAAGAAAGGATGCCAGGAGAACCAGGGACAGGAGAAGGATGTACTTTTTAATGCTGCTTTGAGATATTTGAGGAGTAAACCTGAATGCTAAGGGTGGGACTAGGGGACTTTTAAATGAAAAGCTGCAGAGGATTCCAGGGATTGGAAATGCCCATCCAGGGTGTGGCCATGGAAGTGGACCTGCATCTCCCCCAGGCTCTGATATTCATGACTTCACTTCCTTTCCAACTTCACGTGGCCTCAGCTCCCTGGTAACACTGTCCTTCTAATATTCCTCCCCTACTGATCAACTCACCATCAGTCTTTTCCCCATGACAGCTCCTCAGAGCTGCTCCATCACCTGCCTCAATCTCAGCAGGTGGATGGTCCTACTGCCTCACCCACATGCATAGGAATTCCTCAGTTCTTGGCTGTAAAAATACAGATATAGCTGTTCAGGTCCCATTTTCTGCCTAGTCTACCTCCCCAAATGTAATTCATTAAAGTAAAACATTTTCTTAACTAAGGCAACATGTAGTCATTGTAGAATTTTTTGGAAATATATAATGGACACAGAAAAATGAGAATATGAAGAACAGTGATAATGCCACCACTCAGAGGTAACCATGTCAAGTATTCATCTATATACTTTATATATGTACATGATTAATATATATGACTCCACATATAGTATATATAGTATAGTATATATACTACATATATAGTATATATTACTACATATATACTACACACATAATGGTCACCTGAGCACCTATATGAAATGAATCAAATATTGGAATTACCTGCAGGGGCTTTTAAAGCAATCATTATAATAATGCTTCAACATTCAACTACAAACTCTTGAAACAAATGAAAAAAAAAAGCAAAGAAACGTATTAAAAAAGAGCAATCAAAGGGAAATTATAGATCTGAAAAAGTCAATAACAGAAATGAATGAGCTTCCCCCAGTGCTGGAGAAGAGATGGAAGTTATAATTAGCAAACTTGAAGACAGATCTGTAGAATTCACCCAATCTGAATAATAGAGAAAACTTGGACTAGAAAACAAAACAAGAACAGGGCCTCAGGTATCTGCAGGAAAATAACAAAGTTTCCAATCTCTGTATGATCAGAATCCCATTAGGAAAAAGAAGGTGGTCCTGACAAGTACTTGAAAATGTAATGGTTGACAATATCCTAAATTTGGTGAGAAAGATAAACTTAGAGATTCAATAAATCAAGCAAAACTCAAACAAGACAAAGAAGACTATGCCAATGTAAGTCATAATTAAATTTTGAAACCGAAAGACAAATATAAAATCTTAAAAGCAACCAGAGAGAAATGGCACATTATGTGTGGGAGAACCTAAACGTGAATGACAGCAGATTTCTCAACTGAAGCCAGGGAGTCCAGAAGGAATGGCCCAGTATTTTACAGATGCTAAACTAAAACATCTCTCAATCACAAATTCTATACCTATTGAAATCATCCTTCAGGAATGAAGGGAAAAATAAATACATTCTCAGATTAAAGAAAAACAAAGGAACTTGACACTAGACTGCATTTAAAGGATGGTTAAAAATGTTATTACAAGAGAAAGAAAATTATAGAAGAAAAAATTTTGGAGGATCAGGAAAGAAGACAATACAACATAAATAACAGGAATATGAGTTTAAATAATAGTGTTTTTTGCTTGTAAGTTCAATAAATATTGTTAGATAATTAGAATATAAAGTAGAATACCATCTGAACCCAAAGGTTATGATATTTAAAAGTAAGAAGGAAAATGGAACTAAACAAAAGAGAGGTTTTCATACTTCATTCTAAGTGGTAAAATGCTAATACAATTATGTTAGCGTAAGTCACATATGTATATCATATCATAATAAACAATCTTTGTCTTAGATCTTAGGGTCAAAGCAATCAGTCTTTCGCCACCAAGTACAATGATGGCTACAGGATCATTTGTGGGTGTTTTCAATCAAATGAAGTCAAATTTCGTACTGTGACTCAAAACACTACAAATAGATCAAAATATTATCCTAAAAATATTTTCAAATAACCTACAGGAGACCAAGAAAAGAAATATAATGAGAACAACAGGAAACAAAAAACAAATTATAAAATAATAGACTTAAACTGTGATATATTAATACTTCAGTTAAATGTAAGTTACATACTCCAATCAAAACAAAGATTAGCACTTGAAAGCAAAGGGATGGTAAAAAATATATTATGCAAATAATCCAAGTAAAGCACAGAAAGTATGACTATATGCATAGCTGAAAAAGCCAAATTCAAAGCCAAAAAATAAATATCTATAAAATGTATACACACACACACACACATATATACACAAGAGACAAAAAGGAAATTGCTGATTGATAAAAGGGTCAGTCCACCATAAAGACTTAATAACTAAATCCGAACAAACGATAAAGACTTAAAATGCTTTAATAGATGGAGATAAAAGTCAAAATAATGTAAAATACATTACTTGCATTGTAGACTTTAAGACTGTTCAGCAACTGATACTATTACTATAGTGTCAGTAAAACATCAAGGATGTTTTTCAGACGATCTGAAGAGTATGGCCAAGCAAAAGATCCAATTGACATAGAACACTATGCTCAAGAAAGGCAGAAATCACAGCCTTTTCAAATGCTCAGGGAATATTCACCATTAAAGATGACATTCTAGGACACAAAACAAGCTTCAGCAAATCTAAAATAATCAAAATAGTGCAGAGTATGTTTCCTGAATGCGAGGGAATAAAACTAGAAATCAATGACAGAATCATCGTAGTAAAATCTCTAAACCTGTGGAAATTAACCAACACACTTCTAAATAACCCACAGGTCAACCAGGGAGTTGCAAAGAAAATCGCCACTAATTTTCATTACAGTGAAAGGATGTAAAGCAGTATCAACAAGGGAAAAAGGCACATGGATGAAGTTCAGGGAGACCAGGCACAAGTTTCCACAAGGCTCTCCCAGTGGAGTTGCACAAAACTTGCTCAATTTCCCCAGCAATGAGATGTAACATATGTAAACTGTTATGAACCAGAGAAATTCATTAGAGACTGACTCATGGCTTCCAGGTTCTCCAGGGAACCATTCCTGCAGGCATCCTCTGCCTGGCCACTCCCAAATTCCAAAGTGCCAAAGCAAATGGGCGCTCAGGGTAAACACGTTGTCTGTGCAAACTGTTTACTATAAGGAGCCACTTTCTGATATCTGGAGTAGTGGGAACCCTTCTGAAAACTAAGTTCCCAGGGCCAACCTGAGAAATGGGTCTTTCAAAGGACAGCAATCTCAGGCCTACTATGTTAACTCTTTTATGTGCAGAAAACAATAAAGTAAAACAATGTAACAAAAAACTGGTTATTTGAAGGGGGAGGAATCAATAAAATTTATATGTAAACTTCTAGCAAGACTTAAAAATAGAAGACACAGATGATGCATATCAGAAATGAAATGGGATATCATTACAGACCCTGTATCTAATAAAAGGATCATAATAGGATGAAGAGTGTAGACCAGTTCATGCTCATGAATTTTACAACTTAGAAGAAAAAAGGCCACTTCATTGAAAAACACAAATTAGAACTCAACCAAGATTAAATGGATTATTTTAATAGCCCTATATTCAAATTCAAAAAATGATTTTGTAACTAAAGTCTCCAGACAAAATAAATCCTAAGGCTTAGATGGTTTCAATAGATAATTCTACCAAATAATTGAAGAATTAATACTTTTTTTTTTTGAGACAGAGTCTCACTTTGTCACCCTCGGTAGAGTACTGTGACATCACAGCTCACAGCAACCTCCAGCTCTTGGGCTAGGGCGATTCTCTTGCCTCAGCCTCCCGAGTTGCTGGGACTACAGGCGCCTGCCACAATGCCTAGCTATTTTTGTTGCAGTTGCCACTGCTGTTTTAGCTGGCCGGGGCCAGGTTTGAACCCATCACCCTCAGTATATGGGGCTGGCGCCCTACCCTCTGGGCCACAGGCACTGCCCAAATACTATTTTAATAATCTCTTCTAGAAAGCATAAGAGGAAAGACCTTCAAACTCAGTAATATCCGAATGCCCAAATCAGACAATTAATACCCAAAGAAAAGGGGATACTAAAGACCAATATCCCCCATAAATTTAGACCTAACAATCCTTAATGTAGTATTAACAAAGTGAATTTGTCATTGTGTAAAAGGAATTATAGAACATTAAACGGGACTTACTTCAAGAATCCTTCACAGGTTCAATATGAAAAAAATAGTATATTCCACTGTATCAATAATAAAAGAAGAAAACTCTTATGACTATATCAGTTAAGGCTGAAAAGGCATTTGGCAAAATCTAAGACCTGTTTTTTTTATTTTTTTTCAGAAAAATATTCTCATCATGTTAGTGGTTGAGGGAAATTACCTTAATTTGTTAAGGGACACGCACAAATGTTTCAGCAGCTAACATCGTACATAGTGGTCAAAGACTGACTGCTTTTCCCCTAAGATCTCTTATAAAAAAAAAAAAGACATCCACTTTCATTACTGTTTTCAATATGGCGCTAGAATTTCTATCCACCAAAAGGAAACAATAGACCCACAGAACGGAAAGGAAGAAATAAAAGTATCTCTACTTGCAGCTGACACAATTATTTGTGTGCAAGATCTCAAGGAACTCACACACACACACAAAAAAAGTCCTAGAAGTAAATTCATTCAGAACAGTCACAAGATAGGAGATAGGTCACACAAAAATAATCAAATTTTTATACGGTAACAGAAAAACACAGAAATCAAAATTTAAAATGCTAATGAGAAACATCAAAGAAGACCTAAATAAAGAGACACACAGTGTTCATGGATTGGAAGGCTCATTGTAGTAAAGGGGTCAATTCCGTACAAATTGATATATAAATTCACTGCAATTCCTACCAAAATCCATCAAGGACTTTTGCAGAAATAGACTAGCTTATTCCAAAATTTATGTGGAAATTCTAAAACAATCTTGAAAAAGAATAATAAAGTGGGAGGAATCATACGACCAGGTATTAAATATTAATATATAGCTACAGAAAACAAGACAGCAGGATTCTGGCAAAAGAATAGACACATTTAATGGAGCACATCGGAGGACCCAGAGATAAACATTCACAAATAGGCTCAACTGATTTTTGACAAAGGTACAAAACAGATTCAATGGAGGAAGATGCCTTTTCAAGATATAATGCTGGTGCAATTGGACATGCATCTGAAAGAAAGAAAATTCTAGCTCTTGTCTAAAGAGGTGATGTCGTAGTTTAATGGCTAACAACCATAAATTCTTTTAAGAAAGAATAGAATAGAAATTATCACAGTACATCTCAATGTAATGAAGATAAAACTTGTCTTGTGAAATGTGTGTGTGTGTGCGTGTGTGTGCAAAGATGACATTCTTGCCCAGTTTATATACACATATATTCCAGGGCCACTCAGAGCCACCTGAACCTTCTGGTCTCTGCCTCTCTATGGAAAGCCCTGGTCGCTTCCACAGTCACCTCTTCCCCTAATGACACTGGCTTTCTCAGACGCCTGTGGGAGTGAAGGCCACTCTCTGGACCCAGCCCCATCACACCTGCTGTGGGGAGCATCTGGTAGGTACGGATCCCTTTTCCAACACAACAGGCTCTGGAAGCTCTGCCTGAAAATGCGAGTCCTTTGCCCTGAACAAGGGCACTGACCAATGAGAAACAGGGAAAGTCCTTTTCCTCTTCCTGGCAACAATTGTTCTGAGGTGCAGAACAATTCTGCAGGCCTCTCTGGTGCCATCCTCCATGGCCTAAAGCCCACCATCCTTATAGAAGACATAGCCAGCTTAGGAACACACCTCCCAGGATTATATTCAGGCACTGGGTCACAAGTGGGCCACAGTGTAAAATGTACTTCTGTGAGTTGCACTTAAAGTCACAGTCTCAACAAGTCACAGTCACTGTGTCCAGGGGCTTTCAACCTAAGAAGTCCTGCATCCCCCACCAGTTCTGGGCTCTCACCAGGCACTGCCCACACATACAGGTCTAAGGTGAATGAGCTTCATCCTGGAGCTGGGAGTGGTCAGCACTGCCTCCCGAGCAGATTGCATTCTGGTGTCCAGTCTGAAGGGGAAGAAAACACGCAGGTCTGCCCAGGAAGCATGAAGCTGAGGTCACCCTGAGACCCAGGAAGGAAGAGGCCTGGGCACCCTCACTATGCCACGTGCTCAGTCCTTGATGGGAAGAACAAGATCCCTTGGGGCTGTGGGGGCGGGGCGAGGAACAAGAAGGGCAGGTGGTTTCCAGAGAGAGGCCACCCAGTATTCGTGCCAGGTTCCTATCCAAAGGTCTTTCATCTACGAAGCCTGAGGAAGCTCTTGCTTCCCACCACGAGTCTTCACAGTGGTTGCGAGGCCAGTCATTTTATGTATGTACCACTGAGATCAGACAACCATCATTTCCCCCAGTGGCTCCTCACCCATAATGCTGTCCGGTCCCCTGTTGACTTGTGAAAATCAGGCGCTGCCCAGTGAGCACTGCCCGGCCTTCCCCGCAGTGCTGTGTGTCTCAGTATAACATGGAGATCTGCTTCGAGCTCATTTACCAAACACACTCCCTGGAAATTCCTTCTGCTTCCAGTTGCCTTGCTTGCTGTGTCCTTCACTCGGCCTCAGTCACAACAAGCTGGCCTGTCTCTCCCAGGGACTCTTCCTCTGGGATCTCACAAGCTGCAGGATGGCTACTCTTTGTAAGATCTGGAATGGTTGCCCTTCCTTCACTGACAACCTGCACCTCACTGATAGCAAAGTCACACCCCCTTGCTCTCCACCTTTTTGTGTATCCAATTAATTTTTGTTTCATTGCCATACCATGATGCAATCTTCTGGAAAACACTTGTAATGGTAATTTAATGTGATAGATACAGCAGTGCCAACGGCCCGTGTGTGTAACTGATGTGGCACCGGCCGTGGGTGGGGCCCCTACGCATGTCTCATTTGTAACACCACTGAGAATAATCACTCACACAGGGCAACCAACATAAGCCAGGACTGTCCCCAGCAAAATGGGCCCTGGGGTTACTTGAGTTATGACCAAGTTCACTTGTGTTCAAACAAGGATGACTCCATCACAACTGTCACCCCTGCACCATTGTGTGAGACGTTATCATTTGTGAGCACATCCCACCCTAATGAGGAGATACTAAAACGTGGGGAAAGTGCTCCCTAGCCCTGATGAATTAGGACTTCCTTGTCATTTGGAGAGGGGCTCACACCACCTGTGTGTGCTGTGTTCTCTCTCCCTTACCTCCTCTCCTTTGGTCCTCAGTGTCCTTTCTGTGCTCTTGACATGCTGACACACTATAGGAGGCAGGGTCCTGGTCATTAAATCTCCCATGACTGGATGACCCTCAGCCTCTGTGAGTGTCAAAGCTGGGCCAGTCCAGGAGGTGCCATTAGGAGCTCCTCAGCTCCCTCCACCTGCACCCAGGGGCAGAGTGACACTGGGACTTGCCATTGGAGTGGAAGGTCCTAGCAGGTGTTGGCAGGAGGCAGACGGTGCTCCTTCCTTGATTCACCCCTCCTCAGATCAGTATCCTCTTTTTCTGTCTCATGTGACATCAGTGAGCAAGGGGTTACATAACTCAAGTAACCCCAGGGCCCATTTTGCTGGGGACAGTCCTGGCTTGTGTTGGTTGCCCTATGTGAATGATTATTCTTAGTGGTGTTACAAATGAGACATGCTTAGGGGCCCCACCTACGCCAGTGCCACATCAGTTTTGGGGCTCAAGCAAGCTCAGGTCTAGCTGTAGATATTTAAGTTGAATTTTTGTTTGCAAATTTCTTGGTTGCACATATGCATCAAAGGTTTCTCCATCTGCCTTCCCTCTGTCTGTAGGTTGTGGGTGGAGCCCACAACCCATAGGCCTCAGCACCCTGGCCTGGAAGCTGGTAATTGAGCCGGACTCATCCCCACAGCTTTCGTAAAGCTCCATGAGTTAATGTCACTAAGGACAGTACCCAATGTGGCCGACTCTTCTAGGGTATTTGCTTTGTCAAGGTGTACAGTGCTTTGGCTCAAGGTCCAAACATCATACTCCCAGGGAGACCTGCAGCCACTGGCCAGGGCCTCCCTGCCATGAGTTCTGAGTGTCCTCTCCACAGCTTCTGTCCCTGTTCACAGCAAGGGTGCACTGTCTTGATTACATCATCAGTGCTCTCTGCCTGCCACCCAGAATGCCAGCCCCCTGGTCATCATTACGTCCAGCATCTCCCAGCATGGTGTCCAGCAGGGAGTGCACTTACATTCAAGATTAGTCTGCCAAAGGCATGGAGGAGTAATAGATGTTGCAACCACATGTATTGCATTAAAATAGAGCTGCACACTTGGTTGACTCAGAGAGGATGTGCGAGAGCACTGCCATATGTGGGGACTCTCGGGGAGACTGAAGGGAGGACAACAAGGGCCTTTGCTCTCATGGGCACACTAAGGGGGCTTCTGCCACTGACATCTTCTGATGGGCCTGCAAACAGGGGTGCAAAGAAGAATGATTCTGACAGGCTCTGAAAGAAAGCTCTGTGTCTGGATGCTCCTTTTCCTCTTAACACACAGATCTTAGCAGGGAAGATCAATTGGCCCCTCCTAGCTGTCTTGAGGCCAGCACAAGCAGTGAGACACAAGACCCCAGGGCAGCCCCCATCTGCCCTCAGATGTTCCCAGGACTAGGCTGGCAGCATTTCACTTTCTTTACTCACATGTGGGAGGAGAGGTCAGTGGGCTCTGAGCTACAGGGGGCATCTGGGTTTAGCCTGGGAGCAGATAGGGGCGAGAGGCCCAGGCCTTCTGTCTCTGAGTCTCAGGGAAGGGGCCCAGCACTCCCTTCACCCCCAGGGGCGCATCCAGCCTCGCTGGTGTGTGATGCACACTATTTGAAAATGCAATATATCTACTTATAAAATCATAAATAATACAGAAATTAACACCCTCCAAAATAAAGCATTTTTTCCCTCCTTCAATATCCAGTAGGTTTTATAAATCTCCAGGCCTTTCTATGTACACACGAACACTTGTTTACATAGATGCATCTGTGTGTGAGCATGCATGTGTGTGTGTGTGTGTGTGCGAGTGTGTGCAGGGTCATGGTCCCCTTATCGTGCACCCTCTACTGTCTCCTGTGCTGCTGCCCTCCTCTCCTTCTATGTCAGGGCACAGGGATCTAGTGCAGTCTTTGTGGTGGCCCTTTAAGAAAAATGTTTGTGGCACGAAGTCCACAGTTACAGAGCCCGTGGTTATGGTAAACCACCAGGATTTATGGGAAGCAGTCTCAAATTTTATTACAGCATCCTATTTGCAACATCATGCTGAGTTCTACCCATCCAGGGAGGGTCTGGCAGTGTCCTCACTCTTTCTTCTCATGAATCAGTCTCCACCACAGACACAGCCAGGCACTGGTATCCCCTTTCTCACTCATTCAAAGGGTTGCCCTTTACAGGGAGCAGCCTGAGAAACAGTCAGTAGCCTACAGTCACAGGGGCACCAGCTAGGAAAACACACCCTCCCCGCCCTGTTCTTGCATCACTATGCTGGGTGCTTTGCTCCTGCTTTCTGACCAAAGTCAAGGACAATACCTGTTTGTTATGGATGAAGCCCAGAGGCTACAGCCCTCCAAGTGGAACAGCTGCCTGGAAGGGGCATCCTTGGTCTGGCCATCCTATTGGTCACTGGTCACTCTCCCTCTTACCCAGTCAGTAGCCCCAGTGATAGCCCTGCCCAGAGGCCTTAGTCCCACACCTTCAGGTAGTGCCACTGCCAGGCTATCATCTGCCCTCTGCCCTATGCCACTGCCTCTCTTCAGGGGCCTCTCTGCAACACTCTCCCCAAAAGTAGGATGACCACATCTCTCCTCTGGTCTCCTGGGTGGGTGCCAGCCCTTCCTACAAACACTAGTTTCCACTGCAGCCACAGCTACCACCCCAGAATACAAGTCTGATTACACCCCTACAAGGCCTTCATCCTGCAGCCCTTGCTGGGCCATCTTCTGCCATTACCAGCCTTGGGGTGACCTGAATTCAACATGCTGTGCTGCCTCATTTTGCCTAAATATTCCTACTACTTCTCTGTGTAGCTAGGGCTCAGGGTGCAGGGCCTGAGAGTGGAGATCTCAGCAAAGTCCTCCTGGATACATGAGGAGAGAAAGGCCCCCAAATATAAGCAGGCAATGCTAAACCCTGTTCCCTCACATGAAAGCACAATCCAGCCCAACCTGGTGCCCACTCGCATCTGAGCCAGTTAGACTTATCTACAAATGGAGAAAATGAGGTTCTGAAGGAAAAGTGAGCTAATCACTTCAGTCATTAAAGATAATACTGCCAATTGGCTCCTCAAAAAGCAAAAATGGAATTAGCATATGATCCAGTAATTCTACTTCTGGGTCTATATCCAAAGGAATTAAAAGCAGAGTCTTAAATAGCTAGGGTGCACTCATGTTCATAGGGGCCTTATTCACAATAGCCAAGAAGTGCAAAACCTCAAGTGTTCTTTAACCAATTAATAATTAAACTAATGCGCTCTATCCACACAATGGATGATTACTCAGCCTGTAAAAGGAAAAAAGTTCTGGCTCATGCCACAGCCTGGATGAACCAGGAGGATGTGCTAAGTGAGATGAACCAGTCACAAGAAGACAAATACTGCATGATCATACTAATGGGAGGCCCTAGCATAATCAGACTTAGAGCACAGTGGCTCACACCTTGTAATCCCAGAACTTTGGGAGTCTGAGGTGGGAATCAGTTAGGCCAAGAGTTCAAGACCAGCTTAGGAAGCACAACCACACAGATCCCTATCTCTATGAAAAATTAAAAAATTACCCAGGTGTTATGGCAGGTGACTATAATTCCAACTACTCTGGAGGCTGAGGCAGGAGGATTGCTTGAGTCCAGGAGTTGGAGGCTGCCATGAGCTCCACCAGAAAAGGAAAGGAAAGGAAGAAAAGAAATGAAAAAAAAGATAGTAGAATGGAGGTTGCCAAGGGGCTAGGGGAGGGTAGTGGGCAGCTGGTGTGTCATGGCAGCAAAGTCCAGTGTGGGGAGGTGAGCACTCTGGGTCTAGGGGTGGAGGGTGACAACTGTGACTGTCCCTAATGCTGCTGAACTACACACCTAAACACGGTGTACCTGTTGTGATCTGAAAAGATAGACTTGGACCCCACTTAGATGCAATTAATTAGTAATTTATTACACCTGCACAGGGGACCGCTGCCCTAAGAGGCAGTCAGCCCTGGAGTGGAGGGCAGTTTGTCTTTTATACTCTTTTTGTGTAGCTAAGAAAGCAGGCCAGTACAGAAGCGAAACATTGTGGTTAGCTCAGGGCAGGATTACAGCCTGGGTAACAATGGATACAGCTTGGGTAACACAGCTTAGGTAGGTTTCCCAATATTGTTTGTTCACCAGGGACTAAGGTTTGATTGTTTGTTTGTTTTTTCTTTTTATGAAACTTGGGACTTCCTATGCTTCTTTGTTCTGAAGCCTTTTCTTGGAGTTGACCCTGGATAGGGGGGTAGGGAAATGGGCTTGGAACTGGGAACTTGCCTGTGGTGCAGGAGAATGGTCTAGGAGCTTACCCATGACAATGGTTAAGATGGTACACTTTTGGTGATGTGTGTTTTACCACAATATTTAAATGCAAGTAAGAAAAGATAGCAAATAATCGTAACACTGCCTGTGACAGCTTGCATCTGCATCATGGCCCAGGCCCCACCATGCCGGCTCTAGGTGGGCTCTGGGCACAGCAACTTGCAGTCCAGAGGTAGGGATACCATCCCATGTTGCTGTTCTCTCAGTGCCTTGCCAGCCCTTAATAATTCCTTTAACCCTATCCTAAAAATAGACCCTTCCTTAAATGACTTTCAACTGAAAATAACAGCAATACCCACAGTAGAGTTGTTCCACCCATGCACCAGTGGGAATGTGTGCCACTGTTGGAGGGGCTGCCCCTGAGGCTTGAGTAGGACAGTAGTGCTCAGCAGGATCGGGTCTGCATTCCAGGGAGGAATTTTCTTGAAACCCAGCCACTGTCCTGAGCATGGTGGCATGTTTAAACACTGTTGAGCATCTCTGGATCTTTGCTGGGAACCATCTGTGACACTTTGATTGATGACCCTCAACACTGAGCAGAAGGTACCAGTGCTCATGACTATGTCACAAGCCCACTGTACATGAGGCCCACCCATTAACTGTGAGTCTCCAAACTGGAAAGGAGACCAGCTGGGACTTGGAAGATAAGAGATCGCATAGGGTTAGAGAAGGGGTAATGAGTCAGGTTGTCCCTGTGGGGACAGCAAGGTTGGTGCCCTGAGAGAAGGGCCTTGATGTGGCCGTAAGGTCTGCACAAGACCTGCAAGGGACAAAGCTCCTGGTCTGCATAAACCAGTCATGGGTGTTACAGTCACCCCTCTTTGAACCCATAGCCAAGCCCACAGGTGGATGAAGCCGAGGTGGGCCCATGTTCTCTGTCCACTGCCTGCCCCTGCTGTGCCTAAGCACGTCCTTCAAAACTCTGCTCAGTTCCAGAGACTTTCCCCAGAAATTTGAGCATTTGTGTCTCCATAGAACCCTACATGTGCCCCTACCCCAAGCAGCTCACTGGTGAGGTGAGTGCTTGTGTAATTGATTACTCAGTAGTGTCAAAGTAGCCTGAGGGCCCTTGATGGCACGGAGCCAACACACTGCCTTGCCAGCCCTGGGGGATGCTGGATGCCGGGGGTAGCTGGACCTCAAGCCTCCCAGCCTTGGGACCCAAGGGCCCTGTACTGTGCCTCATATGCAGGTGCTGTGTCCCCTCCCACACGGTACCTGCAGAGCCAGCATGTCCTCCCCCAAGGAACAGAGAGACCCACAGTTTGGAGCCCCCCCCCCCATGGGAAGGTACATGTTAACAGGTGAGTGACCTCAAGAAATCTGGGCTCCCTCAAGGCCTCTGAGGATGAAATGGTGTAGACATCTGCCCAGGAGACCAGCCAGGCACAAGCCCACACCCTAGACAGGGCTGGGCCATAGCTCCCAGCACAGAGGAAGGAAAACCACAGCAGCCCAGAAGGACACTGCTGGATCAGTCAGCCCCTCTGCATTCTCCTGAGGGACATACAGAACGGCACCCAGCACTTTATTACTGAGTGAGCACAGCTTTTAATTTTAGGGAGTGAGTGTGTTTTCATACTGGTCACTTAAGGCTCTAGAGCAGAAAAATCTGAAATGCCACCAGGCTGTGTAACTGAGAAAGAGGCTCCAGACCCTCCTTCTGAAACACCCCCTGAGGGGTAAATGTGGAGGGCAGAGGTCCCAGCAGGACTGAACATGGGCTGGGGGCAGGGAGGCTGAGCACAGAAGAGGCCCAACCATCCTGTTCTGGAGCACTCGGCACAGGGAACCAGCATGGTGCAGGTTTCCGTATGGTCAGAGCATGTGAGCGAGACAGACCCAGGGAGCAGAGGTCAGAGGCTGACTCGGAGGGAATGAAATCCAGTCTTTGCCCTTTCTCAGGCAGGGACTCCTTGTGCCCCCCTTAAGGACCTAGGCCCAGGGGGATTCAGGCAGGTCACCGCCACCCTGACTTTCCCTGGTGGCTCAGAACTTTCTCACTTTCCCTCAAAATTCCAGAGGCCAGAGGTCCTCTGACTAATGAGCCAGACTCTTCCTCCCAGGCCAGAAAGGGTGCATGAGGGAGCAGGGCCTCAGCTATGTGGAGGGAGTGGTCCTGGTGGGCAGCAAGGAGAAGGCCACAAGTGTCACCCAGTGCACACTGAGGGTCCTGACAGGCAGAGTGGAGACAAGCCCAGGTGTGACCCAGGTGTGCAAAGGAAGTCTTTACTGGCAGCATAGAGAGGAGACAGGTGTGGCTCAGGCCTCCGTGCCCTCCCTGTGCCTACTGCTCGTCTGAATGTCAGGCTTCCATTTCCTTATCTACAAAGCAGGAGTGGCAATAGTGCCCTCTGAGACCCACAGGGAGCACATGGTGGTGATGCCTGCCAGGAGATGGGGGCCCTGGGAGGCAGACCACCCAGGGGGCCCCTCAGGGAGCTAGGGGCCCTCTCCCCTGCACAGCTACTTGAGGCCCCATCCACCCCATGCCCAGCCCCTCCCTCTGCTGTTGTTTTCTCCCTCTCTCCAGGGTCCCTGCTTCCCAGAGCACTCTGAGCTTGCCCCCGTGCCCAGGGGAATGTGCTGGTCATGGTCCCCCAGGCCTACCATGGCCATCTCCTCCCAGGCTTCCTGTAGGTGCTGCTTAGTCATTTTATCTCATTACAGAGGTCTCCCCAGGAGAAAACGGCAACACACACCTGCTCTGTGCTCTTTTTACTCTATCTCATTTTCCTTCTTTAATAATTACACTTACCACTGTGCAAAAATATTTAAATATATGCACACATTTATATAAATATTATTCAGGGTGGACATAAAGTTCATGTGCAATTTAGTGTGTTAAACTAGTTTAAATTGTACACCAACTTTAGGTCAACCCTGTGTATATGTGTGTGTGTCTATATATATATATATATATACTCCCTCTTGATCACTGCTATAATCCTGTCCCTAGAAAAAGTCCTGACACATAGCAGGTCCTCTAGGTGTGACAACTAGCTAAACAGGGAATGAACTGGTGAACCCCACTGCCCACAGACCCGTCCTTGTCCTTCCTTCAGACCACTACCTCTGAGGCTCAGGCACTATCCTCCACCAGAACCCCAGACCTTGTTGCCCACCACACTCTGACATGTCCACTGGCTAGGGTGAGGATGTCCCTCGATTCTAGAAGTTTGACTAGACCAGCCGTGGGCAGGGAGAGAGAAGGGACTGTCGCCTCTGCAGAGGGAGCCAGAGCCTCCCCAGGGCAGGCTCCTTGCAGGCTCACAGTCCTCCCCCAAACCCAGTTCCATGGCCTCGACTCCCACTCACAGCAGTATCTTCCAAGGTGAGCCTGAGACCACCTCAGTCCTTCTCCTTCAGCTCCCACTCAGCCCACAGTGCAGCCCCCACAGAGGGTGATCAGCGCAACTGTCCCAAGGAAGACCGCTGCTCAGCTTAACAGAGAACGTACAAGCATATGGGAGAGGGCCAAAGATTAGAGAGGAAGAAGGAAGAGACTGGTGAGGGCTGGGAAATTCATATGCATCCTACTTTAATCACACAAAGGTTACATCACCGCAGGCAGCCTGAGAGGTGCAGCACTTCATGGGGTTTCCTCAACAGCCTGCTGGCAGCCCTGGAGATCCCAGCATTCGACTAGGAGTGGAGACATGTGGATCTCCAGCTTGCATGGCCTCTCCCCAGTGGAGAGCACCAAGGACAGCTTGTCTCTGCCTCAGTTTCTCCACTTGTTTTTACTTGAGCCAGCTGAACAGAGGAATCAGAAGCCACAACCAGTCTGTGGCAGATCCACATGGAAATGAGCTCAAATTCACTCTCTGGCTGCATTTTCCTCTAAGAGAGAGAGGTCTTCAGGGATTGCAGCTAAAATACCTTGCTTTAGAAAATGTGAACAGTGACCACAGGCCTCCACATCACCTTGGAAGGTGCCCATAAGCATGAGTGGCCCCAGAGGTCACTACCTTCTGGACATCTGCATGAGCAGAAGCATCTGGGAAGCCCACATATGCCTGTTCTGTGGCCCTCAAGGGATGGACCAAGACAGATGTGACCAAGACAGAGACACAGCTGTGGACACCGAGTAAGGGGATGTGTGTGCACACACGCTCACATCCACGGGCCACAGGCCCCCTTGGGCTCTTATCACCAGAGTCCCAAGGGATGCTACATAAGGAGGGCTCTTTTCTTTGGGTCCTCTTTGGCAGTGGAACAAGTCACCCAACAATTCAAAGAGACCCAGCAAAGCCTAGACCTAGCAGCAGCCCTCTCAGTGTTGCTGTGGATGGATACACAAAGGAGTCTTCGAGGGCTGTAGGGTCCCCAGACACTGACAAGCCCATTCTGAAGATGACCAGTGTCACTTCACTGTGGTTTCACACCAGCCCATTCCCCAGGACCACATTCATCCTGGGACTGATGCTTTCTCAGAAGACGCTGTGAGGACCTGGATCTAACTACAATGACTTAACCAAAAATGGATTTATTTTTCTCTATGAATAGGAAGTTTGCACATAGGTGGTTGAGGACAGGTGTGGCCACCACTGATGCCCAGAGGGGCCCGTACCCTATCTTCATCTGCTCCATATACCAGCTGCATGGTACTCACAGGCGGCTGCTGCTCCGGACATCTCAGCCACATTCCGGGCGCAACACAGGGGGATATGTGCACACCACAGCAATATGTCCCTCGTCATCAGGAAACGAAGTGTTCCTAGTAGTATAGAAGGGACAATTTTATCATTGGCAAGAAGTGGGTCACATATCCACGTACCAGATCTGGGAAGAAAAAAAGAATAGAAATGAGACTGTCAGGTAGCAATGAGGAAATTGAGAACTCGACAAAATAATTCTGAATTTCATCTATGAACAAGAGGGAGAAAAAATATGAAATAGTAGAACAATGAGAGGAAACAGACCCTACCAGATATTCAAACAGTTGACTTAGAAAATACACTAGGGTGCCTGTGGTTCAACAGAGTAGGGCACTGGCCCCATATGCCAGGGGTGGTGGGTTCAAGCCCAGCCCCAGCCCAAAACTGAAAAAAAAAGAAAGAAAGAATAAAGAAAAGAAATTAGGTTAGATTTACCCTTTTGGCATGTATAAAACAAATTACAGAGGAACTATAGAATTAAAGGTAAAAATAAAACCATGAAAGGCTCGACAGATACATACATGACTATGTAACATTAGAGGAAGGAAAATATTTTTTATCGTGGTGATATCAAAGACAAGATCATGAAGGATGATAGATTTGACTGCATTGAGTGTAAAAATGTTTGAGTAGCAGAAACACAAAATTTTAATGTTAAAAGACAAACATTGCTTAAGGAAATAGTTGCTATGTTCATCAAATTCTTAATATCTTTCAATGGGAAGGTGTTTTGCCAATGAATAAAAAAAGACATGAAGCAAATGCTTAATTTGCCATGGAAACAATGAGAAAGCTTAAACTCCCTGATAGTCAAGAGAATACAAATAAAAGCAACAATGAATTGCTATTTTTCACCTCTAATGCATGCATATTTTTTAATAAGTGATTGGAAGTTGTGGGATTTTAAGTGCTTTTTATATTCTCTTATTGTCTCTGTTGTCTGAAGTTCTGCAGTATGAAATATTACTTGTTTAATATACGAATGATTTAAAATTGTGCAAAACATGCCTTATAACTACACAATGCATCAGTGTAACAGACTCAGTCCTTCAGAGCCAGAACATGACTTCCTGTCCCTCCCTGGGTATTTACAGCACATCTGTGCTAAGCTGTGCAGGGAAGTGTTTGGCTGTGAGGTACAGGCACTCATAGGGACATCTGGGGTCACAGTGCCCAGGTCAGATGCTCTGGCTCCTGGAGACTCTTCCTTTCACTTGACCCTACCACAATGAGCCAGTATGTCTGCATCTCAGTGACTGTGATGCCTTGGAGACTCACTGCCTCTGTTCACGTGAGATACGCTGCTGTCAGGCAGCCTTCCTGGGCATGCCACGCTGCAGACACAGGTGAGGACCCCACCTGTGAGTATCCACAGTTCTTGCTTGGTAGGGCTACTATGCATTCTTCACATCTGTGCTTCCAGTGTCTAACCCAGAGGGAGGAAGAAGAGCAAATGTCTGCTTGATGCCAAAACCAAGCACTGACTAATGGGCCATGGGCATTCAGAGGAGGAAGAGACCCCAGTGTGAGAGAAGGCTGGGGCTCCGGGAGGACATGAGGCCTGAGCCGGATTTATCAGAAGGATGGAGAGGATGGGTGGCCATGCCGAGGACACACTTGGGGAAGCCTGGATGCAAGAGGCACAGGCCCAAGCACAGGACTTGGAGCAAATCTGCAGAACCCTAAGGACCTTCCCTTTGCCCGTCTGTCCATTTGTCCTGAAGAGAAGCTGTGGACATGACCCCAGCTCAGCAGGCAGACAGGCTGGTCCAAAGCTGCCCAAGGACAGGCAAGGCTCGTCCGTCTCCCACTCTCCTGCCCAGAGACATGGCCGTGTTTTCTTCCAGAGCATGTTACCAAAGCATCCTCACTTGTCTGCAGAGAACAGAGCTCCTTGTTGCTTTGCAGGAGCTGCCTCTGCTGGGGTAAGGCCGGGTCAGCAGGCACAGAGGCCAATCCCAATTAACCTAATTAACAGGAACACTTGGCAGGGAGGCTGCAGGCAGGCAATGCATGTTTACACAGACACACATTTATGATGCCTGCAGACGCTATGGGGTGCCAAGCAGCGAGGCTGCTGGAGCACACGGCAATCACGGGCTGGGCCATCAAGACACAGGCCCCTGTCATGACCAGGCAAGACACCAGGGTTATGAGGTACAGGGCTTCTGCCCACATTAGGGAGCTAGGAACTGATCCTTCAGGCCACATAAGTCCTGCAAGGCCCTACCACTGGACGTCCAGAAGGTCAGATGCCCATTTTGCAAAGGTCATTCTGGAAGCCACCTGTAGAGTAGATGGGGGCCGGAGTGTCCCAGGAGCTGGTGGTGCTAGGTGAGGAGAACCAGGCAGCACTGGTGGGGTGGGACATGGACATGGACGTGTTTTAGGAGGGAGGTAAGGGTTAGACAGGTGGGGAGCTGCAGAGAGAGGGCTGTCCCTGTTGATGGCTCTGCCACCTAGGAGATGCCAGTGCCTGCCATCCCGGGAGGAAGCCCAGGCCTGGGGCAGGAAGAATGCCTCTGGGTTCTTCTGATGGGCTTGGCAATGCCAAGACTCCTGGGCAGACGCTGAATATTTGCAAACACCATGCTGTGTCTGAAGAAGCCAGGCCCTGGGGCTTCCTCTGTGCGGCTGGTGAGGTTTCACATGTTCTGGCCAGAGCTGGAGAGAGCACGACTAGGATGAAACTTCTTGTGATGAGAAGGAAAAGAAACATGTTCCAGGAGCCCAGCTCTGCTGGAGACTCTCACCCAGAGCTCACCCATGGAGACGGGACCTGTGGCCCTGTGCACATTGCACTCTGTTTGGCCGTCCTGAGGCCCATCTCTGTTGCAGCACCCTGACCAGTTATCTGTATTTCTCATTCTCCCCTGGGTCATCCCTTCAGGAATCTAGACCCATTCCTGACACAAGGAGATCTTCTAGCCAGGGAGAAGGTGAGAAGCCCAGAGAGCCCACGGACGTCTCGGAGCACAGGCACAGGCACGTGGCTGTGCCTTCATTCCAAAGGGAGCCTTGCCAGTCATAAAGCACCGTGCTCTGCATGGGCTGTGCTTCAGGAGAGCGGCCTTGATCTCTGCTGCCTCCCGTACTTAAGGGTAAGGTGACCATATCATGCCCAAACTGGGACACTGTTAACAACTATGCTATTAATAACTATGCTGGGGCAAGAGGTGTAAATGGAGACAGGTGAAGTGGGAGACGTGTTTTATTTGCCAAGGAGTTGCAGGGGGACAGGGATTGGCCGACTGATTTAAAAGGCCCTGAGCTTTTCAGCAGGCGTTAGAAGCTCACTAGGTAAGAAATGCCCCAGTTCCAGGTGCCAGTGACCTCAGGGGCTCCTTATTAGAGCCAGGAGCTGCCTCAGGGAGCACTACCAACCCGCTCATCCAGAAGACCACTACCATCTCTCACCGGTGCTATTCCTATTCCTTACAGGAACTCTGCAAATTAGGAGGCTTTTAAAGATGAAGCAATCGGGCCTGAGAGCATTTCAGGGGCTCCCCTCCGCCACACAGCTGGGGAACCCAGGCTGCCTCCCGCACTCTGGGGCTGCACCTGATTTACATTATTGAAATCTGATGGCAGAAAATCCTTCAGTTTCCAAACCATACTGAGCCCAGCGTCTCCCATCTAAGCTCATCTATCTTCTCCTTAAATCAGCAATTTCCTTTCATTGCCTCCTCTCCCTTCATGCCAGGGCATGCTGCTATATCCACGCTGGTGTGGAGGGAGCTGCTGGGTGACTGGGTGACCTGTGATTAGGCTGCGCTGTGCCGTGAAGACTTGGAGCAGAGCCATAATCAAAAGTTTGCCGCATCTTAGGAAACTCCTGGGCTAGAATGGCCTGTGTCTGGGACCCATGACATTGTGGGTTAGAGCCAGGTACACAAGGCAGAACCAAGCACCATGGCAGGGACACCAGGCCTCATAGTCAACCTGGGCACGTGCAGCCATGACCTGGGGGCCAGGGAGACAGGTCAAGGCCTCTGGCTTAGGGACTTAGTCTCAGACAAGCAGCCGGCACATGCTCAGTACTCAGAGAGTCGGCCAAGGCCTCCATGGAAGCCTCAGAGCCCAGGGCAGCCAGGCAGGACTAAGGCAGGCTCCAGGGTAGGAGGCCACTGCAGTCCACCCCTGTCCCCTTCACATCAGTTATTCATCTTCATCAGAGTGATTTAAAACACCAGAAAATCTAAAAGTAGAGGAAGAAAATTACAAATCCCAATGCCTGTTGCTGTTCCTGTTAATCTTTTTTTTTTGCAGTTTTTGGCTGGGGCTGGGTTTGAACCCACCATCTATGGCTTATGGAGCCGACGCCCTACTCCTCTGAGCCACAGGCACCACCCTGTTACTGTTACTCTTTAATAATTGTCTCCAGTTTCTTGTCTTTCATAAATTCTCAAGATTTAGTTCTCACAGAATAATAATGCTACTTGATTTTTCACATGGTCTCCCATTCTGATATTTTTTATTTTCTGAAAACATTTCATAAATGTATTCTCATCTTAAAAAATAACCAGGGGTGTCACAGGATATGAAGTTGCAAAGTGTTCCAGCAAATGGATGTACCCTGATTTCCTTGGCTGTTCACCTATTAAGGGATGTCACTTTGTTTGCCACTTTTGCTATTATTAAATAAATACCCCAAGACAGATGAATAGTCTTAAAACTTTGTTTTCATTTCTGATTAACTTCTCAGAATGGTGTTTAGTGGATAGGAGCTCAGTAATACCTTAAGGCCTTAGGTACATACGGCCAATTGCTTTCCATAATCTCGGCATTTCTCATTTACACACATTTCAGCAGTGCTATTCTTTCCCTGAGCCTCACTTCACTGATCAGAAATATTCAACAAGCATTTTCTGGGCACTTTCTATATCCCAGATCCTTGGCTATAGCCACATCCTTCCCCAAACCAGCAATTCTGGTCCCTACTCAGCCTTTAGCTAAGCCCAAAGGGGGAAAATTAGCACGACCCTCCTAGATATGCTTTTGGGGACTCAGGGTTCCAGGATCACAGCACACAGCTGAGGGATCAGCTCGCATAGACACAAGTGGAATGGTGGGGCCAGATAGCCTCACTGGCTTCACCTAAAGTAAGCTCTGTGTAGAGGGAATGCATTAGAGAAAACAATATGTAACTGCCAACAATCTACATGTTTTAGCTTCAAAACCAGAAATTTCATAAGGTATACAATTTATAAAAATACTCTATTCATCACACAGAATTTGGAAGGAAATGAGGGCTTTGGAGTCTGAATCTTTAGAATTGAATCCTGGCCATATAGTTCATTTGCTGGACAACCTTGGTCAAGTTACTCATCCTCTCTGAATCCATAAAAAAAGAAAACTATGTCATTTCCAGGTTGCTATTAGTAAACTGGAGTCAGTTTTGTGGGTGAGACACCTGCCCGTCACAGGGCTGGGGCTTAGAGGTCCTGCACACCGTTTAGGGGTCCATTATCCCTGTTTAGAAATTCTTAGTGATTCCTGAACAAGAGGCCTACTGGCTATTTTGCACTGAGCCCTTAAACTAGACAGCTGGGCCTGGATTAAGACTTGCTGGAACTCAGAAGAAAACATACCCCAAAATGAAGGCCTCAGAAGCAAAAGTTTTCCTCTGACCTTCTAGTTCTCTCCTCCCCTCAGTCCCCCCCTCCCCAGGGCTGGCCCTAGAAACCAGAATGCCTTTCTCCCACTGCCAGCCATAATACCTAAAAGTATTACTCTAACTTTCCCTCTGCCTTTCATTGTAAAAACTGGCCGTAAAGAAATTTTCTGACCTATCTTGTTTAACTCTAAGTCATAGAATGTACACTTTAGGAAGGATCCTCCTGTACCCAGAGGAAAGGAAAGCTGCTCAGAGAGGCCAGGAAGAATCTAGACAGTCCACCCCGGCTCCCTCACCATCTCTTAGCATCAGAGTATATTCTTCTTGTCACATCATCCTTCTACACAGCCGTCCATACTTTGCTGAACTTAAGCATAAATGTGGACAATCTCCCCTATATCTTTGGGTCTTTATTCTGAAAATGCCCTTGTACACATTAAATAAATTTCTAGGCCTTTTCTCCAATTAATCTGCCTTTCATGAGTTAATTTTTTTCAGTAAACAGCCATCATAAGATAAGTGCCTAAAACAGCTTTGTGTCATGGTTGGCACTCAACAAGCATCCCTCTCCCTCCCTCACCTTGGTATAGTTAAGATATAATTTGTACCCATCCTTTTAAAAACCCACTTAACACACATCCTACAATGACAACATGAAAGAGAGGAAAATTTTCTTTGTTGGACAGCTTACGTGTTTCTTGATTAATGGTGTAGGTGGCAAATAATCAACTCAAACACTCCTCAATCCCCCACTATGCTGGAGGGGCCAAGGAAAGACTTCCGTTTAGCCCTCTGAAGGGTCATTGAAAATCAACTGTCAAAAGATAAATTAATAGGATAATAGGCATAAAATTGTGCACATGAGTTTTCCAAAGACACTTTTATGCCAGTGATTTTCAACCGGTGTGCCAGGGCCCACTGGTGGGCATGAGAGGATCTTAGGTATGCTGTGAAAATTTTTACAGATCAGAAATAAATTATATTTGAAAGAAGTTCAAAGCACAGTACATATATTCTTTCTTTTTACACTCTTTTCTTTTTTTGATCAACATAATTTAAGTGTGCCACAGAAGTTAAACTGTAGGTTCAAGTGTGCCATGAGATTGAAAAGGTTGAAAAACAACTTTATATATACATTTTCTTGAGGTTACAGAAAAAAAAATAGGTCTCGAAGCATGGCTAAAACCAGGTTACGGTAGCAAATCAGGTAATAAGATAAAGAAAAGAAGGGGCCTGGGCAGAGAGGTGGTCTCGTCACACACAGGTGAAACTGCACAGCTGAAAGTCCTTAGAGGAAGGATGTGAGAAATTTTTGTTTCAGACCTTTAACAATGTCAGAGTTTTGGTTCAACTTTCCTAAATCTGGACAACCTGGCCACATCAATGTAGATTCTCCACAGATACAAAGGTCTTCCACGAAACTAGCTCTGATGCATCACCGGAATGCCTGCTGACCACAAGCTGAGCTAAACTCCAGCAGTCCCCTCTGCGTCCTCTGGCACTCTGCATCCCCAGGGGTCAGGCCCAGCACTCCCCAGCCAGGTGGGACAGAGTCTATGCTCTGAGCCTGTGGTTCTCCAATGAGACCCTGTCTCCTACCCGTGTCCTCTGCACACTATCACCATCCCACAGCCCTCAGGGTCAGGACTGTGTCCTGCTTAGCAGGGCCACTGCAGGGGCGCACTCTCAGGATGCCCTCGCCCTCACCCTCACCATGCTCATCTCCCTCTGACCACGGCTTGCACTGCTGCAGGACAGGATAACCACAGGTGTGCACTGGCCACGTCACCCCTCTGCTCAGGACCTTCAGTGACTCACCGGAGTCCAAACACGGCAGCCTGTGCCTTTGCAGTGCAGCCTTCAGTGCCCTGTCACCCTGGGCACTTACTTGTGCGCCTCACATGGTACAGGCACATGCTGGCTCCACTGTGTCACCATGCTCGACAGTACCTCTCCCCACACCCACGGCCTCACTCAGTCCTCCTCTGCCTTCAGGCCTCAAAGGCAGCACCTTCTGCAGCCTGTCCTCTACCCCAGACTCAGTGTCCCGCCCTGCACTCCCCCAGGGTACCCCTGCTGTAAGCCTGGCCACATGGTAGCTTTGATGACCGCCACATCCTTGCTGGGCTTCCTTTAGTTCACTTGCTGCCCACTCTGAGCCCTCAGCCAACACAGTGTCTGACAGCTGCTCAGTTAATTGAAAAGCAAACAAATGTGAGAACTTAAGATGGTGCCAACTTCCTTTTGCCACTGCCCTCAGGGCCGGCTTGGGATTCTTTGTTGCTTTGATCACAGTACCTTGTTACTTTCTCCTAAAAGTCTCTCTGGGTAGAGAATAACTCTCTTAGGCTTGTTCAGGATGCTTCCTTCTCCATAGACCTCACAAACTCTTGCTTCTGAAGTCCTGGACTAAGACACAATGAAGTAAGTTGTGGGTCTTTTTTTTCCCCTTTTTTTTCTTTTTTTCTTTTTTTTTTTTTTTTCTTTTTGCAGTTTTTGGCCAGGGCTGGTTTTGAATCCGCCACCTCCAGCATATGGGGTCAGTGCCCCACTCCTTTGAGCCACAAGCACCGCCCACCTTTTTTTTTTTATGAGAAAAAGTCTCAGTCCATCACTCTGGGTAGAGTGCCATAGCATCATAGCTCATCATAACTCTTGGGCTTAAGACATACTCTTGCCTCAGCCTCCTGCATAGCTGGGACTACAGACTTATACCACAACTCCCAGCTAGATTTTTCTATTTTTAGTACAGACAGGGTCTAACTCTTGCTCAGGCTGGTCTCTAACTCCTGAGCTCAGGTAATCCACCTGCCTCAGCCTCCCAGAATGCTAGGATTACAGGTGCCTGGCCAGTCATTTGTGTTTCTTACACTTATAGTTACATGGAACAAAATGGATTCACAATTCCCGTTTGCACTTCATCTCATCTAATCCTCCCATAGTAATTTCCAGAATGGAATGCAGGTTTATTCCCCTTTATCCTCCGCCTCTTCCTCCTACTATGTATTCTTCTTTGTCAGGCCAGCCCTGCTCTTTCTTAACCCACTATATACATACAGTGGCTTCAACAGTGAAACTGAAATTCAGAGGTCCAGCCAGGGACCAGGCTGCAAAAATCAACATTAAACCAGGACTTACCTTCCACACCCTGTGTTAAATAGTAGACCAAGCTACCACAAACCCTCAGTCAGGCAACCAAATCACTGACTGTGGATCAGAAAGAGACTGAAAAGGAACCGAGCCACGGAGATAGAAAGGTGGACCCCACTTTGATGCAATAATTGATAAAATTTATTACACCTGTAGGGGGCTGGATACCTCAAAGGCATTCAGCCAGGAATAGCAGGTGAGAAGCCTTTTTATACTGTTATTCTGCATGATCATGTGTAGTCAACAAGCTAGCGCAACACAGAAGCCAATCATAGCAGTTAAAAGTGAGGTCACAGGGTGGAGGGTACATCTTGATTCACAAATCACAAGATACATCACAAACACATTACTTCATCATGATAAGATGGGGTATATCATAAGGAGTTACACAATTCAGGGTGGAGGTGCATGCTACCTTAAGGTACATTAACTCACAAATCAAATGAGGGGTCCAAACAAGTATTGGGTACGTTTCCGAGAACAACTTGGACCTGAAAACAACTCGAGCCCTTTTCACCTGGGGAATCTACCTCTCCCTTCCTTCATTTTCTGATCTTCAAGCTTCTTCCCAGAATTTAATTTCTCCTCCCTTGTAGGGGCTGAGGCTAAAAGGCTTAGGAGAAATTCCTTTTTCAAGTGTAAAGGGTTTGTTGCATTCCTTACTAGACCTGGGGGTTAGGGGCTGGGGGCTTGGTTATTACAAGATAAAAGCCAAATCTTTCTTGAGCAGGAGAGGATGCTTAACTCCAGAAGTCTAGAAGCTTTTCCTAGAATATACTTTCAAATTTAGTAATATTTTTATCAAATTATACAAGGAACTTCCAGAATATCAGACAGAGGCTCCCAGAATCTACTCCTTCATCCAAGCGATGAGAACCTGGAAAAATCAACTTTTTCAGAAATATGAAAATGAACCAAAAGCTTTCAACAACTTGAGGAGCTTTGATTCCAGGAAAATGGATGTTTCCAGAAGAATAGTGAGCTTTGCAGTTTCAACTTGCCATATTGCCAGGCCCCTCTGCCCAGCTCTCCAACAGCCTGAAAATCAGCAGGCTTGCAGTGTCAGTGGTTGTAAAGACCATCATCATCCTAGCAATTAAAGGGGTCAGATAGGGCTTGCGGAGCCTCAGAAAGCCCCATCTGGAGAGCGCTGTCCTCTGGAGAATCCCCATTCATAGAACTTATCATTATCTAACTTGACTCCAGCTCTATCAGTGTAAGGAGAGCTGTCACCCGAGCATTTGTTAAAGATAATCACTGGCAATTGTTTCCCAACATTACTGAGGTGCTGATGGCAATGAAGCATGCGAGAGTTTGGGCAAAACCTTAAAGGAAGGGAAGACCGGGGCGGGGGGGGGGGGGGGGGGGGGGAAAAAAATGAAAAAAAAAAAAAAAAAAAAAGACCCGGGGGGAAAGATGTTATGGTGGCTTTGAAAAGCTTCAGGCTATATCTTGGATTCCAGAAGAACGTGTCCATATACAGGAAAGTGCGTATACTCAGGAATGACCTAAAAGGTCCTACTCTCTCCCCTGTGGCAGAACTTGAGAACCTGCACACGGAGGAAGTGAAGGATAAGACAGTGTTGCAAATCACAGAGCCCCAAATACCTGGAAACCCTGAAACAATGAAGGGAGAAACAGGCCACTCAAAAATAATAACTGGAGACTTAATACCCCACTTGTAATAATGGATAGAACAACTATTCATTAGGCCACCCACTGTCCACCAACCACACCTAACAGAGATAACATGAAACATTCCACCCAACATAGTTTTTTTCAGAAACACATTGTGCTTTCTTCAGAATAGATCATACATTAAAGAAAACAGCAAACATCCACAAATTTATAAGATTGAAATCATGCAAAGTGTGTAGTACAGCCATGATGGAATTAAATTAGAAATTAAAAATAAAGGAAAATTTGGGGAATTTTTAAGTATGTACAAGTTAACATATTCTTAATAATCACTGAATCAAAGAAGAAATTGCAAGAGGAATTAGAAAATAATTTAAGACAAAATATAATAAAATGTTGGGATAAAGGTAAGCAGTACTCAGAGGAAAATGTATAGCTATTTTTTTTTAAAAAGAAAGATCTTAAATCAATAATCTGTTGTCAGAAACTAGTCACAGAAGTGCAAACTGAAGACCAGGGAAGCTGAAGGAAAAACATAAAATCAGAATGTAAATAAATGTGGCAGAGAACAGAAAAATGATAGAGAAAATCAAAGAACCTAAAAGTTGGTTCCTTAAAAACTTCAACATTATAGAAGAAGCTTTAGCTAGATTAACCACCAATAAATAAATAAATAAATTTGACTCAAATAAGCAAGACTTTACAAAAATTAAACAAAAATGTTACTAGGAAATACTACAAACAACTATGTACAATAAATGGTATAATCTAGATCAGGCGTCCTCAAACTACGGCCAGTGAGCCACATGCAGCCCACCTAGGACATTTATCCGGCCTGCCAGGTGCTTTTGCTGCCACCGCCTGTCCTGCTTAGCAGCCGACTCGTCCTAGGGACCGCAGTCCGGCCCTCCAATGGTCTGAGGGACAGTGAACTGGCCCCTGTTTAAAAAGTTTGAGGATCCCTGGTCTAGATAATATGAACAATTTCTAAGAAATACAAAAACTCCAGAACCTTACTCCAGAAGAAACAGGGAGTCATACTATAATGAGTAAGGAGATAAAATTAGTAATTAAAAAACTTGGTACAAATCTCAGACACAAACGGCTTTACTGGTGAATTCTATCAAAAGGTTAAATACGAAGGAATAGTACCACTACTTCACAGACTCTTTCAGAATCTGGGAGAAGGACCACTCTCCAATTCATAAAGCTGGTATTGCTTGGGTCCCCAAAACAAAGACATTACAGGCATCACAGTCTCTCCTGTGAATATATATACACATATGTAAAAATCCTCAGCCAAATATTAGCAAACAAAATCCAGAAGCATATACAAAGAATCATACACCATGACTAAGTGGTATTTATCCCATGAAGGCAAGGTTGACTTAATGCACAAAAATCTATTATCATGCCTAATGGGGAAACACTGGATATTTTACCCCTAAGATCTGGTCAACATTGTACTAGAAGTTCTAGTTGGGGAAATTAGACAAGAAAAGAAAAGTCATACAGATTGGAAAGAAAGAATTAAAGTTATTTATAGATGACATAATCTTTTACTGGAAACTAAAGTAACCACCCACACACATCCCCACACACACACAAAT
This sequence comes from Otolemur garnettii, assembly GCF_000181295.1. Taxonomy (NCBI): domain Eukaryota; kingdom Metazoa; phylum Chordata; class Mammalia; order Primates; family Galagidae; genus Otolemur; species Otolemur garnettii. The sequence continues at coordinate 824,364 of NW_003852568.1, forward strand.
CCCAGCTATTAGAACTAATTAATGAGTGTATCCATATGGCAAGCTACAACACCAACATGCAATAATCAGTTGCATTTCCACACTAGAAGTGAATAATCTGAAAATAATCATATTTACAATGATATCAAAAAAACTCTCAAGAATAAAGTTGACAAAGTGCAAAATGTGTACCCTAAATTACAAAATATTGTTAAAAGAAAATTTTTTAAAATCTAAATTTTAGATTGTGGATTGGAAGACTTAGTATTGTTAAGATGACTGGGCAGTGCCTGTGGCTCAAAGGAGTAGGGCGCCGGCCCCACATGCCAGAGATGTGGTGGGTCCAAACCCAGCCCCAGCCAAAAACTGCAAAAAAAAAAAAAAAAGAAAAATGACAGTACTCTCCAAGCTAATTCATACTTTCAACACAATTCCAATCAACCCCCCCCAAGTCACTTTTTTGCAGAAATTGACAGGCTTATCCTACAATTTATGTAAAAATGCTGGAGACTCAGAATAGCCAAAACAATCTTGAACTAAAACAGTTGGATGACTCATACTTCCTGATTTCAAAAACTTACTCCAGAGCTACACTAACCAGGACAATGTGGTACTGGCATAAGGATGAACTCACAGTTTAATGGAATAGAATTGAGATTCCAGAAATAAACCCCCATATTTATAGTGAATTGATTCTTGGCAAGGGTACAAAGACCTTCTGATGACTAAGAATAGCTTTTTTAACAAATGCTACTGAGAGAATGGAAAGTCCTCACAGCATATATAAAAATTAACTCAAAAATGGATCATTACCCTAAAGGTAACAGCTAACGCTACCAAAGTGTTTAGAAGAATCGGGAATAAATAGTGTTCACTGTGAATTAAGCACTGATTTCTTAGATAAAACACCAATAGCACAAGCAAAACACAGACACATAAATAAACTGGACTTCATCAGAATAAAAATATTTTTGAGCCTCCAATGACAACATTGATAAAAGACAATGCACAGAATGGGAGAAAATGTTGGCGTTCTATCTGCCAGGAAACTTGTATGCAGAACACATACAAATGATCCTCACAACTCAGCAATAAAAAGACAAGCCCATACAGTGGGCAGAAGATTTGAGTAGGTATTTCTCCATGGAACATGTACAAATGGTCAATAACCACAGGAAAAGATGTCCTATGTCATTATTTATCCTGGAAACCAAACCAAAAGCACAATGGGATACCTCTTCACACCCACTAAAATAAAAAAGATAAGACAAGCAGTTAGTGGGGATACAAAGAAATGTGACCCCCTCACCCCATACTGGAGGAAGTGTGAAATGGTGAGGCCACCTGCAGAGCCGTTTGTCAGCTCCCCAAATGGTTCAGAGAGTTATTACACCACCCCACAATTCCACTCCTGGGGCGTGTTCAAGACAAATGAAAGCACATCCACATGGAAACTTGCACATCCGTGTTCATAGCAGCTTTATTCCTAATAGCCAAAACGTGGGAACAACTCAAATGCTCATCAACTGATGAATTTACTTAAAAAACGTGGTATCCCCATGCAGTGGAATATTATTTAGCCGCAAGAAGGGAGGAGGAACCATCAGACATTACACTAAATGCGAGAAGCTGGGCATGAAGGCCACATGGCACACAGCTCCACGTCCTGCCTCTTACGTGGATCCAGGGGCTTCCCTGTACCTGGTGCAGTCCTTGGCTCTGGAGATTAATCACTGCGCACAGCAGACTTGATGGCTCCCCATGTGGGGCTTTCATTCGGATGCAAAGCAGGCTTGAGATTGTGCACATAATTAATTCAGCATAATTAATAATAACTATGATATGTAGGCACTCTGTCCTTGCCCGGGAGTTCAGGGAGGGCTTCACTAAGGAAGTGGCTCCATTGCATTTTCTCCTTTTTCTCACATCGTATCACACTTTAAGCATTTTTCTAAAATTAAAACATTTTTATGCATATAATTTTTTTTGTCTGCACGATACACTGGCTATGGTTGTGCCTCAACACTCCCTGGACAATGGGCAGATAGCTGATTTCTGTTTTTTCCTAGTCTACGCACTCCTTAAGGAAACACCTTTAGGTGCTATTTTTGTCCATATTCCTAATTAGAGTTTAAGGATAAATTTTACTGAATTACTGAGTCAAAAGATAGGAGCTTTTTAAAGCTCTTCATATGTATCACCAAAACATTTTTCAGAAAGATTGTAACATCCCACACCCACCCAATCCTCACCACACTCTCGCGGCATAAATAGATCTCCTCCTCTCTCTGTCCAGTGCTAGGAGCTGACCCACCCTCCTGCCAGACCTATCCTGTCCCTGTGAGAGAGGTTGAAAGGAGGACCCCCCTAAATGTCATTGACAGACCCTGGCTCTACCCTGTAGAATGAGAAAAAGTGAGTCTAAGTGCCTTTCCCCCTCCCTGGTCTGTTCCAGCACACCAGAGCTCAATATAACCAGGTCTCCGTATATCTAACCACCCTCCAGGTGATTTTTCTGCTCCTTTTTCATCTCTATTTTCAGTGTTGCCGTTGTTCATTTATTAGTCCTATTATAGCCATGCCCTGATTGTTGCAAGTTTGAACATGTAAGATGTGCTCAAATTCTGCTTGAATGGGGCTGGACCTAGACCTAGGTAATTTAATTTCAGAACGGACTGGCTTCATTTTTCTAGCCTCAGAGAATGAGCTCACAGAGGCTGGGCTTCAGACACCAGATCTTCAGCTCAGTAGTTTCAGAACCCTGAGCACAGGTCCGTCCCTCTTCTTATCTCTGAGCTTCTAAACACTTGGATAGCACCTATTTAACCAGGGGAGTGAAGGCGACGTCACAAAGCAGGTCTGGGTGTGTGGTCTGAGAGGGTGGCCCCCTGGGACACACTCATTCTCTTTTCTGTGTCCCTCTCTCCAGGCCTCCACAGTTCATGAGATACAACATCCATGTGACCTCTGCAGGCAGGGACCCTGTGACATGCACACAGACTCACAGCTGTCCCACCCCCGCCCCCAACCAGCCGGTGCAGCTCCATGGAGTTTCTGCAGGGCATTCTGCTGTTTGACTACACCTGGTCATGCAGAGTCATCACAGAGCAAAGTCCCCAGGGAGCTTAAAATCTTTCTAAACAGCAAGCTAGAATGCTTATTGCAGCTTCACAATTGCCAAGATGTGGAAGCAACTCAAGCACCCATGAATGGATTAATAAACTCTGGTATGTGTGTACCATGGAATAGTATTCAGCCATAAGAAAGATAGAGACCTTACACCTTTTCTATTTACCTGCATGGAGTTACAGCACAGTCTTCTTAGTAAAATGTCCCAAGAATGGAAATGCAAGTATCCAATGTGCTCAGTACTCACATGAAACCAGTAGAAAAACAACTACATGCCATATGGGAGAAAAACACAAGAATATTCAGGTGTAGGGAGTGGGGAGGAGGGAAGGGTGAGAAGGGAGGAGGAAGGCGGGGTGGCCAGCTCTCACCTAAGGTGCCCAAAGTAAGGGTATCCAGCACACGCTCTGGGTGAAGGGCTCAACTACAATTTGAACTTTACTTTAAAAATGTAAGCTAATCATTTCTACCCTCATATTAATATGAAATTAAAAAAAAAAAAAGCAAAAAGTCTTTTTTGTGGAGTCCTGGCCTCTGGGAATGCTGCTGCGTGAGGGTGGGCATGGGGAGGCTTTGATGGAGTCTGGGTTTAGGGAGGGGAAGCTGGGGCAATGTGCCAGCTCTTTCCACGTTTCCTTGCTTGGGATCCTCCTTAGGACTTATCACAAAAAAACCTACAGTACCTGCCTCCATGTGCCTTCACTGGTATCTGTCCCTCCCCACTAGGAGGTGCTCCATGAGGGCAGAGCTTCTGTCTGTTTTCCTATGCTGGATTCACACCTTGTAGAAAGTGCCTGGAGCTTTTGTTTGTTGGTTGAAGGAAAGAAGCCCCTGCGGAAACAGGAACAAGGCTGTGGGTGTGTGTGCATGTGTGTGTGTGTGCACGTGCATGTGTATTAGGAGTGTGGAGAAGCAGAGGAGGCTCTCTGGCCCTTTGGGTGTAAGGCTGCCTGCCCCCGAGCCTCGGACCTGTCAGGTCAGGGGCAGGCACTGAGTCGCAGGACATCGGACATCACCAGTGTCCTGAACCCATGGGCATGTGTGGGCTGAGCTCCTGCCCCCCCCCCCGGGGGAAATATCTCCTGGGGTAACAGGGTAGTTGATTTGGATCCTCTCAAAATGTTCTAGGTCCTTCTATCTTTGGGGTTCCACTGAAAAGGAGGGAAAAGTTAATATATGCTGGATTTCAGAGGCAGCTTTGAAAACAAATTCTAATCTGTCACTTTCTAGTCCATGGTTGCCCAGCGCCTTTTGTCTTCCTCTCCTCATCTGTGTAATGAGTTTGACTTACACGTAACTGTGTCTGTAAAGCACATAATAGAGCTCCTGACTTCCTGTGGGCAATCGATAACTGGTAAGTTACCACAGTGGTGGTGGCCTTGTCGCCGTCACCTGTTCCAGGTGGGACTTGTCCTGTGTGCAGGTGCAGCTGAGACTGGGAGGGGACCAGGATTCCTCCAGCGCCTGTAAGCGTGGAGTAAACAAGCATGTGCTTCAGACGTGGGGCTGGGCAGGGTGGTGCAGAGGACGGCAAGCCAGTGGCTGCCTCTCCACGCTTTCCGTGAGTTTCCTTGGACTTGGCAGCTTGCACTGAGGACCAAATCACACTCTGTCAAGGAGACTGTCTCCTCACCACTCACCACGCAGCGGGTGTTTGGCTTCACTCGGGGCCAGCCCAGACTCTCCTGTCCACATCCTGCAGCCTGGGCAGCGATAGGCAGGGTAGGGTGCAGCCGGCGGCCTCTTTGGGGGTTATCTCTCTTGCTGCACCTCTGCTGCCTTTCCAAGTGATCAAAGCAACCTCAACATCTTTCCCCCGTGTGTGGAATTCAACTTCCTAACGGAGATTTTATGTGTAGTATAAAATAAAGATGTGATGTCTCTGATCTTGCAAGATAACACCGCCACTCACCTGTGCAGAAGCCCGGCTCCCATGGATACATTGATATGTTAATGTGCGAGGTGCAGTCCTGGAAGGATGTCAGGCACTTCTAAATATACCCTGCGTGCGGCCCAGTTCTGACTACTGCAGGCTTTGATGTTAAATAAAATGGGATAATGAGGGGAGGAAAGTGAAGCCAGATCACAAATCTTCTCTCCAAAAGAAAAAGACAAAAGTCAGCAAAAATCTTCCCAACTGCCTCCACACAAGTAAAAGGGCACCTCGTCTGACAGCTTAGGAAAGGGAGGCCACCTTAAAAAATTGAAGTATTCTAACTCAGCAAATCACTTCCTCTCCCCCACCAACCAGAGGTCAAACTGGGCAAAGGAGATAACATTTCTTAAAATTCTAAGCATTCTTTCAATGCCCTTAAATTTGCTGACCGGGGGTAAATAGGGCCCCATGGAGACCACACAGATAAATCCTACAGAGAGGAAGGAACACTGCCTGGCTTCCTCTGGTTCGTGACGAGGCAGGAAGAAATCTGGGTTCATTCCCAGTGAGCGGCCCCAAAGCGTTCCTCCAGGAGAGTGGGTGAAAGAACACAGCTGTGTGACACACAGCCTGGAGCTCTGGAACGGAGACCCTGAGAGGAAGGCATTACGATTAGAAAAGGCAGAGAGGCTGCCAAGGAAAATTTGCTCAATGACATTAGAGCAAATGGAGTTAAGCATGAACCAGAGACGGAAATGGCATAGCAACTACACAAACGCGTCTTAGGAGGAGAGTGGAAAGGGAGGAGAGTGCATCAGACTCAAAGGCCTGAAGAAGAAAACAGTGTCAGTGAAAACACGCACAGGAGCTAACAGGAATGTTCCTTGTGAGTCCTCGCGACAGAGAAAGACTCCATAAAAACGTGAATGATTTATACGGTGAGATTAAAATTTGAAAGAATAGGTTTAAAAGAGAACCTTAAAACATTTGAGTAGGAAAGCAGCAGTACTAGCAGAGCTAGTAAATTAACAGAAGCAGTAAGGATCAGAACAGCAAGCTGATCCTCAGGCAGGCAGGTCTGAGGGGGCCCCGTGCACAGCAGAAAAAGCCTGGAGCTGAAAGCCATCGGGAGAAGACAGAGGAATAAGAGGAAAGTCAAGGGCAGCCGCCAGGTGACTGCCTGGTATCCCTGCAGTGGAGATCCCGCCAAGGGGAACAGGATATCCTTTTAAAGATATAATAAAAGAAAATTTTCATGAAACAAGGAACAGGTACTAAAATGGATCTAAAATGTGCACCCTATTCAGGAAAATGTTAAGACAGAGCGACAGCCATTGAGATATTTACTGGTTACGGTGATAAGGAGTGAGGATGAGGAAGTGTTTTTCCAAGCTTTCAGCCACACAGACTGAGGGCTAGATAGAGACGGCAGGGCAGGGCGGCTCAGACTCAGAGCCAGTCCCCAGGGCTGCCTGCAGCAGCATTCAGAGCATTGAGAGAAAATCCTGCCATCAATAAACTGTCACCCAGGGATATTAGACCCAGCCAAGCTGGGTTCCAGGAATAATAGTCACAGATAAACACACCAAAAAAAAAAAAAAAAAAACAGGCTGTAACCATGAGACGTTAGAAAAAAACATCAGTCAGCTAACCCAAACAGAGAAGAGGTAGGCTTGGGCAGCACTTATGTGCAAAACTAAAGGATAAATTTTTCAAACAGTAAATTTGATGTCACATATATTTTACCAAAATGAAGAAAATAATCACTACAATGAGATATTTACTTACTTTTGGTCAGAATGGCTTTTATTAAAAAGTTCAAAAACAATAGATGCTGGTGCAGATGCAGAGAGAAACATTTATATCCTGTTTGTGGAGCTACAAATTAGTGCAGCCTCTATGAAAAACAGTATGGAGATTCCTCAAAGAACGAAAGTAGACCTACTATTTGATCCAGCAATCCCACTATTAGGTGTCTACCCAAAGGAAAATAAATCAACTTATTAAAAAGATAAGTGCACCTGAATGTGTATTGAAGCACAATTCAGGGTGACGCCGGTCCCATATACCAAGGGTGGTGGGTTCAAACCTGGCCTCAGCCAAACTGCAACCAAAAAACAGCCAGGCGTTGTGGCCGGTGCCTGTAGTCCCAGCTACTCGGGAGCCTGAGGCAAGAGAATCACTTAAGCCCAGGAGTTGGAGGTTGCTGTGAGCTGTGTCATGCCACAGCACTCTACCAAGGGTGATAAAGTGAGACTTTGTCTCTACAGAAAAAAAAAAAAGAATAAGAAGCACATTCACAATCACAAAATGTGGAATCAACCCAGGTGCCCATAAATTCATAAGTGGATTAGTAAAATGTGATGAGAGAGATACACACACACACATATATAATACATATATATCATATATACACACATATATGTATCATATAGACATACACACACACCATGGACTACTATGCAGCCATTTAAAAGGATGTGTTACTGCCCTTTGTAGTAATTTACAAGAAATTAGAGACCATTATACTAAGTGAAGTATCTCAAGAATGGAAAAACAAACATCGCAAATACACACTAATAAATTGGAACTAATTGAAGGACACATGAGTACATAGAAGGAAATAAAAATCAGTGGAAATTAAATAGGGGAAGGGGAGGAGGAAAAACCCACCTACCAGTACAACGAACACTATTTGGGTGATGACGCATTTATAGCCCTGACTCAAGCTATGCACCATAAGCATTTGGACCCTCTGAATATTTTGAAATAAAAAAAGTAAAATTAGAAAAAGAAAAAGATCAGCAAAATATTCATTAAAAAATACTAGACGTAGTAGTGGAATTTGTGGATTAAAAGTTCTAAGGGGAAGGACAAACTGTCTACCCAGCCAAGTTTGCCTTTGATTAAGAGGCGGTGGACAATCAGGGGCTGGAGGACATTTGGTGATATATCCATGAGAAGCTTCTAGGGAACTGGGAAGAGCAGGAACTATTCAGGGGTAAACTGCACCCTAACAAATAAAGCTTTAAAAATATAAACTCTGCAAGAGAGTATAAGTTGTTATCAAAAGGACTCATAAGCATCAAATCCACTTAAAAATAGGGGAAAAAGTTAAAAACCAGGGTGTTGCCTGTGGCTCAAAGGAGTAGGGCGCCGGTCCCGTATGCTGGAGGTGGCAGGTCCAAATCCAGCCCTGGCCAAAAACTGCAAAAAAAAAAAAAAAAAGTTAAAAACCAGTAGGAGTAATCATTGCAAAATAGAATGCAAATGTTATTAACCTTGACACAGCAAACATACATATCACCATAAAAATCAAGACAAATGGTAAGAGGAAGTGTAAGAATGCTGATTTCTTCATTTTTATAATAGAGTTTAATTAAAATTTTCTGAAGTTGAAATATGGAGTTAAAACATAAAGGCTCCAAACCCTTAATGTTTTTCATGTGCTCGTTCTGAACCTTCCAGGGCCCTTCCACAAAGTGACATCTTTTGTGGCGATGTTTACTTGAAGATCCACAATTCCCTTCATTTTCTTCTCTTACACAGAAGTAAAATTTAATAAAGTACTTTTACAGTGAAAATGGTAGTTGTCGCTAATCCCATTTTTATTGAAGGGAAGGTCTCTGTGTAGCTCGGTGAGCACCTTTGGAAGTTCCCTGCCTAAGGTGGGGGACACCTGGGGGGCGCTGCTACTGGGAACAGTGAAGCCAGGGGAGTTCAAACTTATTCTTTCCTTTTCTACATCATTTTTATTCTTTATCATGCATGGGCTTCATTTTTACCAAATCAATGCAATTTGAGAACAATGAATAAATAAAAATAAGTAAAATCTTTAAAAACTAAGACAAAGAATGTTCTATAATATTGTAGTTTGGAGGCTTCTCTCCCCCACATTTTGTTCTGGTGGTTAAGGGAAACTTCCACTCTTGCACCCACTGGCTCACAGGTAGGATTTCCTTCTCACAAGCTGCAAAGCACGTCCCTGTGGGTTGCTCTGAGTTTGTCCAAGCCCAGCCTGGGAAGCTCCCCACAGGAGGGCACAGAGTCCAAGTCTGTAGGGACGTGACCAGACCTCAACGGCTAAAACAGCTGGAGCTAAAATTCAAGCCTCCAGCTCCCAGTACCCTCACAAGTTGACCAATCAGTGATTTCCAGAATCATGCTGCCTAAAAACTCCCAAGCCTGCACAAAGCATTTCTTCCTCAGGTGTCTGAGTGGTCAGGCAGGGCGTGATCAGGGCCCAGGTCTGGCTCTCAGCGGACCCCGGGGCCTGGGGGTGGTGACTGGGACGCTCTGTCCCTCGTGTTCACGGAGGCCCTCCCAGGCATGCGTGCAGGATGAGGAAGGCTCATCACGCAAGGGCTCTTTCCTGCCTGTGCTACGTCACGTCTGGTAGCATCCATTGACCAAGAAAGGACAAGGAGTTTCCATTCAGAGTCAGCGGTGGGGAGCAGACACCAGGTGCTGGGGGAGCTGCAAAGGTCACGTGGTGAAAAACCTGTGTCCAGGAGAAATGGGGAGTTGGTCGCTGGCATTTACTTATATTGTTGAAATTACAAAGTCAGTTCATTTGAGTTTGTACATCTCTCCTCTAGTGAGCCCTTAATATTGAGGGGACCTCAATGCTTCCCTAACCCATTTACTCAAGGAGGGAAGGTGCAGAGTTTTCTGTCTGAGAAAGTTGAGCAAGTTACCAACTTCCTTAGTCTAAGAAAATAGATTAGAGATACATATCCAGATGCAGAGACCCAGGCTTAGGCAAAGGACAATCAAAAGTTTCTGGGAAGGTTCTGGCTTCAGAGGGCCAGGACAAAGCCTCATGCAAATGAGGTTCTCTCAGCAGCTGGTGTGAGGGCAGCTGCACCAGAGAGCTTTGGGAACAGGAACGGTCCAGGCTGGCAGTGCCATTTCAATGGGACAACACAGAGCTTTCTTTCCCCACTAACATGAAGGCTGCTTTGAACCTGTGTATCAGCAAAGGAGGTTTGCTGGGTGCACGTGTAAATTCTCATCAAGTGTGAGACGTTTACCCAGGACACAACTCCTTTAGGCTTCAGTAACTGAGGACAGCTTCTCTGCAGAGTTCTGACACACACAAACCAAGTCCTAGGAGACAGAGAGAATTTCAGACATGGGACAAGTTTTGGCACCTCCCCCAACACCTCCACACACGTATACACATGCACACATACACACATACATACACATATACACACACAAATACATATATACATCACACTTGCATACGTGTGCATACACTTGCTCACACAGGCACACATATGCATACACACTGCACACAGACACACAGAGTTTGGAGCTGAGTTTCATTCTCAGCTTTGCTACTTATCTCCACAGAATCCAGACTGATCACATAACCTGAGCAACCCTCAGTCTCATGCCTGTAACTGCTTTGCAGGGTTTTTGCACAATTCAAAGCAGATGCTATTTCCCAGCTGTCTCCCACCTGTGGTTAGCCCTCAACTGATGGCAGCTCCCATGATTGTTAAATAGACACCAGGGTGGGCTGAGGGACACAGCAGAGACGGCAAGGGCAGCGTGTGCTGAGATCCCTCATGTGGGCGCCACCACTGGCTCGGAAACTGTATTTCCTTTCTCAGTGCCGTTCTCAGGGAATCTAAGGGACTCCTTCCCAGCATTCTTCAGCCTCTTTTATGTTTTGAAACATTTAAAGGACAATTAGGCTGTAACAACTCACTGATGAATAACTCCCCTCTCTGCTAATCTTGTCACAGTAGGCACTGGCTGGAGACAAAATTACTACAATGGTTTAACAGCTGACACATTAATAACTTGCCCCAGTAGCAGTGACAGAGTGGGAAGCCTGCGGCATCTCAGTCCCCCGCCCTCCCAGGCCTCTCCCAGCAAAAGTGAGGGTCCCACGTCAAGGTGACCTAACTTTGTGATGCCAGAGCTCTGCCACACTCTGACAGCGGCTCAGGGCCCCACTTCCACTCTTGGAACTGGGCGCACCCCACAGCCAAAAGCTCTCCAAGATCCTGGTCAATAGACCAAAGTGTGGCCTACTAGTATATGGCACTGTGAGCTTCAGTCTAGCCTCAAAAAGAACGTGTCTTCTGCAGTGGCAGGCGGCTCTGTGACCAGTGCACTGCAGGGTTGGCTCAGACCTGCCTCACACCGGCCTGGGCAGGTGGATTCTCACTGCAGAGCTGCAGACACCTGCCTCCCCCACTCTCCTCCCAGCCTCTGGGCTCATCACTGTCAGCGGGAGGAGGCGGTCCCACCCCTTTCTAAGTGTGTGTAACAGAAATTCTTGTATGAACATTCATTGTAAAGGTCATCTTTAAATTTTTAAATGACAAAACACAGTACATGTAATTTTCTTTTTCTTACCAACATTTTAGACATCTTTTTTCATCGGCCACGTAGGTCTTCTTTACGTGGTTTAAGGGCTGCCTCATACGCCAACACAGATGGACACTTTACTACCTTCAATTTTCCCTTTTTAAAAAATTCTGGAATGATCATCCTAAACATGTCACGTGTACACCCTTACGTACATGTGAAAGTTTTTTTTTTTTTGAGACAAAGTCTCACTATGTTGCCCTGGGTAGAGTGCTGTGGGTAGAGGCTCACAACAACCTCAAACTCTTGGGCTCAAGAGATCCTCTTGCCTCAGTTTCTCCAGTGACTAGGACTACAGGTGCCCAGCACAACACCCAGCTAGGTTTTCTATTTTTAGTAGAGATGAGGTCTCAGCCTTGCTCAGGCTGGTCTCAAACTCCTGAGTTCAAGCAAGCCACCTGCCCTACCCTCCCAGAGTGTTAGGATTATAGGTGTGAGCCACCATGCCCAACTGAACGCTTTTTATTTCAAGGCTAACACTCTAAAAGTGAAATTTCTTCATCAAAAGTATACACATTTTCATTCCCAAGAAGCTTCAGTTTTACCAACCTGCCCTTTCTCATTCTACAAACAAGGGGCCTGTTTCCCGCATCCGTGCCAGCAGGACCCATCCTCGGTTTTTTCAACTTTTGCAAACAGGAGGGACAAAACAAAACATAATATTATGGCTGAAATTTACATTCTCTTTGGAGTTCAGCGTCTTTTCACAGGTTGTTCTTAATCTGTGAATTCCTTGTTAATATCTTTTGCCAACTTTTGCTTTTACCTATTTTCATGCTCCTTATTTTTAGACGTTCTTTATATGCCTTATAATAAAGATGCATAGTAAGTAACCCTAACATGGTCTCCAGAAACTTGTCATTTATTATTTAATTTATTACAGTAGGCATATTTTTCTCTTTTGAAAGTTATTTTTAGTTTTTGGTCAAATTCTCTGTAAATATTTTATAAAAAGTGTCCAGATTATATGTCCTTCCCCCAAAAAAATTATTTTATATGGTATCTTAAATTGTCTCCTAATGTTTACATTTTTACAAATTTGACTCTTTAATACAGCTGATTTATTTGTTGTCACAGCCTGAGTTAGATATCTCATTTTATTTTTCCCAGTTTGTATTCAATTTTTACAGCTCTGCTTATTAAAATGCCATATTTCCCTAGGGATTTGAGATGCTACTTGAATCATAAATACAGTTATAAATCACCACAATTCCTTAAATATATTATAAAACCTACTAATGTGTTCAGTTAATATGGCGGTTGAGGCCTGTGCATATACCATGAGGTTTCAATAATTTATTAGTTTAATGGTATACTTTACGTTATTTGAACCTTCTGGGTCAAGGGTTCTGTTTGGCTATTACTGAGCATGTACTGTTCATTTTTATTTCCATTAAAAATGCTATAGAGATTTGTGGAGATGTTGTGCAAGTTAATGAGAAAAGAGTTTACATCTTTAAATATTGAATTTTTAATCCAGAAACACAGAGTTTGTTTATTTATTTAGATCTCCTTTAATGACATTCATCTATGTTTTATAATTTTGTAATTTTCTTGTTGCACATCTTGCATATTTCTTGTAAGGTTAATACTTCATTCTTTTACATTGCGGGTTGCTGAATGCCTGGGATATTTTTCATTTTCATTTTCGGATTGGCTACTGCTGACATACAGGAGAGAATTATACCCTGATCACCTGCCACTAGTGCTGCTTTCCTCCGAATCCTAAAATGTCAGTGAAATCTACAGGTGACCACATGGCTTGTTTCTCCATTACGATCACACACCACAGGTGAAGTGGTTTAGCACATCTGAATAAAGTCGGATAACCTGGGGCGGCGCCTGTGGCTGAAAGGAGTAGGGCGCAGGCCCCCTATGCGGACGGTAGCAGGTTCAAACCCAGCCCCGGCCAAAAAAAACTGCAAAAAAAAAGTCGAATAACCTAATATGCAGAAATAAAAACAGTCAGTGACCTCCACCCCTGTTGGTATGGGACTTGGTTAACATGATAAACTGTCATAAATACCACACATGGATGTGTAATATTGTTTCTTTCCTGGTTGTGACGTGTAGTACTCTAACTGCACTGTAGGATCTGATTTGTTAATAAGCTGTTGGAGACTTTTGCCTCTATGTTCTGGCAGGGGTGTCCAACAGTTTGGCTTCTCTGCGCCACGTTGGAAGACGAGTTGTCTTGGGACACACATTAAATACACTAATGAAAGTTAATGAGCAAAACAAAAGGCCCATGCCTAATTGTTCTGATTTATGCTGCCAAGACAAGCAAAAACGTCTTTACATAATCCACCTATTCCCGGGGTCAGGGGTTGGACACCCCGTACATATTTACCCTTTTTTTATTTTTTTCCTTTCCTTATTTGGGCAGGTTTCTAGGCTCACGGCGTACGTTGAGAAGCTTCTCAATCAGAGTCTATGCTATATGCTCTAGGACTTTTATTAATATACAGCTTGTCTTTTTATAGTAGATTTGGTTTTTTAAATCTTCTATAAAACTGTCTACACATGCTGAATTTCTTAGAGGTATATTTTTTACTGCTTTACGATTTCGCCAACGGGTTTTCTATTTTGTTTCCAAATTCAATTTTGGTCATCATATATTCCTAAGAAACCATTTTTAGTCTATTATTTTCAAGTTAATAAAAAGATTTACATGTCTGAAAATTTTTTAAATCTCTTCTGTGTCCGCAGTCAGCCACCTATCTCATTTATTAAGGAGTTACTTGTCCTTAGAGTTACTCCTTTTCTTTTAATCCAACCCGAGAAGTTGAACTCTCTTACTATTCTTATTCATATACTCGCCTATTGGGTGGCACCTGTGGCTCAAAGGAGCAGGGCACTGGCCCCATACGCTGAAGTTGGAGGGTTCAAACCCAGCCCTGGCCAAAAGCTATAAAAAAAAAAAGACTTGCTTATTTTTTTAATTATCATTAGAATTTATATTTGTTTTTATTTTATTAATTTCTGATTTTTTACATTATTTTATTTCTCCTAATATAATTAATTTCATTTGTAATTCATTTTTATAGTCTCTTTTCTGAATTTAATGTACACTATATTTTTAGTATTTCTCATTTTCTAATAAATACAGTGAAGACAGTATCTTTTCCTCCAAGTTCTTTAGTTAGATCCCAGAATTTTGATAAGCAATGTCCACTAAGTGTGGTCTGTAATTTTCATTTTGAGGTCTTCCTTAAAACAAAAAAGTAGATTTTTTTTGATATTTTCTGCAATCAATATTTAATCTTACTGAATTGTGGTAAAACAAGATGGCTTAATGAGTTCTGATTTTTGGAGATCACTGAAATTTTCTTAGTGTTCAGCGTTTCGACATGTTCAATTTTGTGAGTGGTCTGCATTGTTGGAATATAATCTGCATTATCTGTTAGGTACAAATATATATGTATATAAAGATGTAAATTCAAACACGGCAAAACTTACTGTATTTTTCACATCCTCAACAGCTTTCATTATTTTTGTCTTTTTATTTGCAAGCGAAATATACTAATGTCACGTGTTATAATTACAAGTTTACAGCTTGTATTTCTATATGGCATTATTGTACACGTCTTGAAGCTATGATTTTAAGGCATATGTGGCTGATCTCTATGTCTTGCAGAATTGTAACTTCTACCCCAGAATGACCCAGGGTAGGAGGTGATGGTGCTGGGTCTCCTGGTGGCCTCAGTGACTGGCTATGTCTCTTAGCCCTGTGCCAGGTGCAGCGTGCCTCACCGCCCCACCCTGACCCCCGCTCCACTCCCCAGGGAGGGGAGCAGTGTACTGCATGCTTGAATGTTTTTGTCTGTTACTATTATACCACCTTTATCTTTGTAACTATTTCCCTAGTGTAGTTTTCTAACTTATTATTTCCAATTTTGTGTGTGTGTGTGTTTTTAGGAATATTTCTTATAAACTTGAATCTGATAGTCTTTACCTTGTAATAGAGAATTTGCCTTATTCACATCAATAATGACAAACCACATTTGGACTTGTTCTTCTCATCTTAGTTTATGTTTTCTACTCAAAACTTTTGTCTTGTTATTCTTTTTCTATTAACTGCCTTTGTTGAATTGATCCCATTTTCTTTGTCAAGTCTTTCTTCTTGTAATTCAAAATTTCGTCACCCAACTTCTATTTCCCAGTAGTCATATTTAAAGTTTTAACAGTAAACATTTTATTATGTTATCTGAAAAAAAAATTCAAATTTTAACTCCCTATATGAAATTCTTTTATAATCAACTATGTTCTCAAATCAGGGTTTTAATAGCTTCTTTTTTTTTTTTTTTTTTTTTTGCAGTTTTTGGCCGGGCCTGGGTTTGAACCCACCACCTCTGGCATATGGGGCCTGTGCCCTACTCCTTCGAGCCACAGGCACCGCCCTTAATAGCTTCTTTTTTTCCGTTCTTTACCTCCACGTCCTCTCTAGGATACATTTCATGCTATACCGGTAAACACAATCTAGTAAACTTTTGTGTAAGTGTTTTTGTCTTACCTTTTCAGTCAAATGCAAGTTTGGTCAAGAACAGAATTCTCAGCTCAAAATTGGAACTTTCCTCAAAACTGTAAAGATACTATTTTTATTGACTTCTTGAATCCAGTGTTGCTAATGAGAAGTTGGACACCCCAGTTCATTCTTGTTCCTTTGGGTTAAGTTTTCAGAATTGATTTTAACTTTTCCTTTTATTCTTAAAATTCCTCACTGATGTCTCCAAGGGTGGTTTCCTCTTTCCATCTCATCTTTTCTTGCACACCCTTCACACCCAGAGCGTATGTTCTAATACTCTTTTTTTCTTCCTCAATCTTGTTCTGCACTGATATTGGGAAACTATCTCTTGATTGTTAATTGTGTTTGTTTTTTGTCCCTTTGCACATCTCCAGGTCATTAAAATGACCTTCTGTTGTATCTATTCCCCCATGACAATTAAGTTAACAAGTTCATCCTAGACAAATGCTACGTACCTCATGGCTGCACTTGCCTGAGTCATGTTTGGAGTGCTGCCCCCGGCCATCTGCTGACTGTAGTGATCTTCAGCAATGAGGTATGTAGCACTTTTTCTAGGAAGGGTTTGCGAACTTAATTGTCAAGCCTTGTATTCAACCCATCTATTAAATTGCTTATTTCTAAGACCTTTTGTTTAGCATTTTCTTCCCAGATATGGAAGCAGTGTCCTCTCCTACTTGTCTGAGGATATTAATTATTCTTCTGCGACCCTCGTTTTTGTTCTCTGTTGCCCTTTCTCTCCTCTGTGTTGCCCTTTCTCTCCTCTTTGTTGCCCTTTCTCTCCTCTGTGTTGCCCTTTCTCTCCTCCTTGTTGCCCTTTCTCTCCTCTGTGTTGCCCTTTCTCTCCTCTTTGTTGCCCGCCGTGGCTGGTACTGAAAGGTGAGGATAGAGACAGGAGTGGCAGGATGTGCTTCTAGGTGGCACATTCCAGGATCTCCCCTCTTGAGTCTGGGCCCTCCTTTTTTCTTGCATATGACCAGCTTTCCAGGGAACTTCCTCTGAAGACCAAGCCCACACTCATCACGCCAGCCAGGGGGCAAATGAGGAAGTGGTCCCTGGTTGACAAACAAAGGAGCGGGTCGTCTCCCTGAGTGCTTCCCTCACCCGCTCACCCTCCTCTACAGGCAATCCCAGGCTCTCCCTGGCTCCTCGGATGTTTGGAGCTAACGGTTCCCCCAGATTGTGTCTGGATCCCAGAACGTTGCATCTGGACTATAGTTTTCTCATCAGTCTGACTCTGTCTGTCTTCTATGTTACGGGCGTTCCTCAAATATCTGCATCCTCGAGGTCATCCCCCTGTTCCCCGTCAGTGTTATGTACTTAATCCTCATGACGTATATGCACTTCGTAATTTCCCAGGATGGCTTGTAGGAGGGGAGCTTGGTGCTTATGCCCGTTTATCTTGACCTAAATCCTCTGCCTGAAGAAGAGGGAAATAAACAAAGAAGAAACTGGGTGTTTTGCCCCAAATCTCACTGCCTGGCAGTGACAGTTAACATGGAACACACATGTCTCTGTCACATTCCAGCAGGCTGTGCAACTGGTACTAGAACATTCTTGGGAGCATAAAATTGTGAGTGGAGCCTCAGTGTAGTCATTGTCTCTGGGAAGTGTAGTTGGTTGGCGGCTAATACTAGCCGCAGAGCTGACTTTGGAGAAACTTCTCTTGGAACAGTGGAGCAGGCACAGAGAGGAGGGGCTGCATGGAGTGGATGGACACTGGGGGTGGACAAGGACGGGGGTGGATTGGGCCACACCAGTATGAACCCACTGCTAAGCCTTGCCAGCCCAGCCTCACTGACCCAGGGGAAGGGACCAGCCTGTGGGAGTGTTGCCTGCGGTCTTCCCGTGCGCTTTCTACTCCCCGTCTGGCAGCCCTCACCCACTCCGGCAGCCCTGCTCCCCTCTTTGGGGGACCATATTCCTGATGAGGAGCAGGTCACCTTCTACACAGTCTGCCAGTCCACTGACAATCAGCCACACACACGTCCCAGGCTATAGACAAGGAGCAACTGTGGCAAATGAGGCTGTTGGCTGAATGTGTGAGCTGTGAACTCCAGGGGAGGCCACCAAAAAGTTGAGTGTCTAGGTCATCCCACCAACCCCGGATCTTGAGGAAATAGTCCCCACTGGGGTGACCTTTTCCGTGAGCACCTCTGGGCCATTACTGCATATGCTTTGGGACCACACCCACTGGGTGCCACTAGGCAGACAAAGCATCATCCCTCTGTCACATGGGAAGGTCTCAAATTCCCAGTGTGATACTAAGTTTCCTGCCTAAGCTGATGGCTGACCTCACCTGGGTCAACAAACACCGAATCTTCCGTGTTTGGTTTGGTTTGGTTTGGGGGGGATTATTTGATTTGGTTGGGGTTTATCCTATTGTTACATCTGTTCTGCTTTAAAGCCTGAGCAGACGAGGACAAGCTGAGATAGAGGTAAAGAGAGAATTAGGGCACCATCTTGAAGAGGAAATGTGTGTGTGCTGAGATGAAATGGCCTCTCTCCCCGTCCACTGGCAGACGTCAGCCCACACTGCCGCTTTCTGACACAACTTCTGCAGATCTTACGGGAGGAGATGGGCTTCCCAAACAGAAGTCAGCTAGCTGGGAGAAAGCAGGCCCAACCTAGGAAATCGGGAAGTTATTTTAGCAAAGGGATAGCAAATTTCTGAAGGAATGTCCGCTGAATCTGGTCCACAGAGATGTGTTGCTGGCACATTGTTCTTAAAATGATTTTCCTTTTGAGGTAGAAATAGGACAGCTGCGTTGGCACAGCCCTCCTCGCCCCACTGCACTGTAGTATCTGCTTAATTACCCCAGTCTGCTTTCTGCTTGACCAACCGTACAGGCATTGGAGCTTCTGTCTCATATCCCACAGGGTTCAGAGAAACAAAAAGATAATTAGTGAGTATTGATTATGAGCCTTGGAATATTCAAGGCACTGGGGGGGTCCAGGACAGGGGGAACAGGAAAGACAAGTTCCCTCTCATATGACTAAAAGAAAATGCTTGCACCCCAAAAATAGGGAAATCAGAGCTTCTCTCTGGCCCTGGTCTGGGGGAACAAGGGGGCCAAGTGATTATAGGACACTGCACTTTCGGCTGCATGCCTTCCAGCCCCCCCTGGGCCAAGGGCAAGGTGCTTGGAGCTTTCAGAGGGGGGATCCCAGGTTTGCCTGAGGGGCAGGTCAGAGAGGCTTCCGACAGCTGATGTATGGAAGATTGATGTGACCACCTGGAATGGCCCAGGGTGTGGTAGGTCAGGTTCTACCCTCTGATCCCAACATACAGGCAGAGCTGGCCACTATAGGCATCTGCAAGCATGGGGCCAGAGCAGCAGAAGCCGGGGCCTCCCAGGGAGCCTTAGGAAGGTTAGAACCACCTGAGCTCCACCGCACTAGAGCAAAGGGCCTAGGCAGAGGTACAGGAGGGTCCATCTACATCAGCATGATGTGGGGTGGTGGGTCTTGCTACAGTCCAGCCAGGCAGCACTGTCACAGGCTGTGCCTTTCACATCACTGTCCCTCCACATGGTGTCTAAGTCACTCACCCTCTAGTCTGGACAAGGGACTTGTGGATCTTGTGGCTGGGAAGATTGCTGAGTGTTAACCTGGTTTGCCCAGCAGGTAGGGGCTGGGACAAAGGCCAGTTTGTCCAGTATCTCCAGATGTAGAGGAGAGTGGCTCTAGTTTGGACGTAGGACAGGCAGTGGGCTGAATGCCAGCAAGAGACAATTGTGTCTCTAATGCACATTGTATACACACACACATGCATACACATACAAGCACACACACACATCCCCTAAGGAAATTAATCCAAACATCCAAGTAAATGTCTAGAAATCACAACAAGCTGGGGAGCAGATTCCAGGAAGCTGGCTCTGAGGCCAGGGGAGGGATGTAGGGCCTGCCCTGTGGGGGCTGTGTGGGGGCTCCAGACATGGTGTGTGACTCCCACCCCTGCTGCAACAAAGGTCACAAGGTCTTTAAGTTCTAGGTTCATGGCCACAAAATGCACAGTGCTCCAGTTGGAGGAGAAGAGTCAGCTAGAAGTCAAGGACACAGGAAGGACATTGGTGAGGGCCAGGACTAGGCATTTTATCTTCATAGCCAATGCCCTATTTAAAGGCTTTCTTCATTTAGCAGATGAGGAAGCTGAGGTGCAGGGTGTTGGAGAAGATTCCCCGTCTACACCAGCCCTGAAAGGGCAGCAGCAAGGGCAGAAGAGGGGAGGTGGCCGTGGTGTGAGTGCAGGGCACACTTGATCGTGCTCCTTCAGAGCTAGAGAGACACGCAGCAGGCTGCGCATGTTTGGGGAGCTTCCGTTCACACCTCAAGCTCTGACTTAACGGATAACTTACTAGAGAAATCTTGGCTGTCAATAATGAAATGAAAGTTTATGAAAGTAACACAACTGATCATCCTCAGAATGAATCATCATTTACATTTAATTACAAAGATGGTGCTCAAGATGGGAACTGGGCCAATTAGGCTACCTGCCCCTCCTCTGCTGCGTTCCAGGCTGTGCAGCCCTAAAGCGCTGGTCTTCAGAAAAGGTGCACCATCTTGTGGGATTTAAACAGAACCCAGTATCTGTATTAGACAACTATTACAGATCTATCTATGTGGGAGGCAGAGTTCTGAGAGCCCTGGAGAAGCCAAGGCACATCTGACTCCCACTTGCAGAAATCCACCTTATTTCTGCAGAGAACAATACAGGGACAAATGTGATTATTACCACAGCCATCTGTGGCTGGCTCAGATAAAGGAGCAGTCAGAAGAGAGGGTGTCAGCAAGGCCGGGGTTTTCTGGATGGAGGTTCTGGCTGATGGTGACATGGACAGAGGAGGATGAGAATGGGAAGAGAGGCTGACAGGCCGGACTGACCATTTTATTTCAAATGTAAATCCATGTACAACCCTACCCCCAACATACAAGCTGTCCAGTAACCCCACATGGCCCCCAGGCTTAGCACGGTGTCCAGGGCTCTCCTTCTTTCACCCCAGATTTCACCTTTCTGCACCTGGAGACAGTGCAGCCCAGTTGTCTGCATGATGGGACGGTGATTTCCATTTCCTGCCCTTGCAAGGATGCTGCTTCCCAGATATCTCCTCATGCTGTCCCCTGGCCAGCACTCAGAAATACACGGCTCCCATCTGCCTGGTGAGGTTCCCAAGGATGAATGTAATTGGCCGGCTGAGGGCCATCCATGGTGCTATCCCCATGGTCCCCAAAAGCTCTGTGCCCAGCCCACTGCCCTGTGCCTGGCCCACCGCCCACAGTAGCTCAGCAGGCACCGCAGACAGTCCCAGAGCTCACTAGCACTTTACCCACCATAGGGAAGGATGAGGACAGAGCTCTGCAGCTGCCCCTGTGGGACTCTTGCTTTAGAATTTAAAACGCATTCAGGCTTCCAAGGATACAGGAGGCCCCAGTGTGGGCTTGGCCACCCCTGGCTCTGTTTCAAAGGCAACCCTCAGCCGCTGCTCCCAGGGAGGCCTGTAAGCTGCTAGCCAGGGTTCCTGAAGCCCAGCGCTAGAGAGGGAGCTGCCAGCCTCTGCCAGGAAGGATAAGTGGGTTCTCCTTCAGACCATCCCGCATGCCCAGCCAGCTACTTTATGAGTAAATCGCATACCTCCTTGGTTAACATTCTGTTCTTTAAGGTCTGCAAAGCCTATAGAATGGGCTACCAACCCAGACATGTGGTCTGAGCCTGAAAACTATCCCCACAGGACAAAAGAAAGGCAGAAGGATGACCAGAGCTGACCAGCCTGGGCTGGGTCTCTCCCTAGGGCTTCTCCTGACATGCCCTGCGGTGCTCACTGTTGGCCGAGGTCAGGCCCCCAATGGCTGCACAGCACCACCATCTTGAACAAGTAGCCTGAGCACTGGCTCAGGGCAGAGCTGACTAGTCGGCACACAGAACTCCTTCCCGCTGTTCTTCAGTTCCTGAGCTCTGGCTGGTTCAGAGTGACAATATGGTGCAATCCAGAATCTCATTTGCCCAGATACTTTAAAGCTAGAGGTTGCCGTAGACAGAATCTGGCCAGTGACATTTAAGCAAATGCCCTGAGTAGGGCTCTCCTTCTAGAATAAAAGGAAAAGCCCCCCTGGAAATAGCCCCTCTTTCCCCTTTCCCCATGTCATGGACTCTCAAACCCAAGCCTGGGAGGGCAGGCCCCCCACCCTGCACCCACAGAGCTGCTGATGTGAGACACGGGCCTCCGAAGACCATCTCGTGGGGAAACAGGAAGGGCCTTGTCCAGCCACCACACTGCAGCCCAGGCTCTGCACGAGACACACACCTGCTGTCTGTGAAAGCCTCCCACTTACATTTCACATTGCAGGGTCTGAGCCCACCCCCAGCTGTGGGCCACCCTGTCCTCACCCTCCTCACACAACGGGCCTGTCAGCCCCTCGCCCCACTCCCTTCCACATCACTATGGCCATCATAACGCAGCAGCCTTCCCACCACACTGGATCTTCACCAGTGCCTTCTCCACCCACGAAATGGTCCCCAAATGCAGACCTGAGCACAGGGCTCCTCCACTGCTGCCTCCTCCTCTCAGGGGCTCTCCACCACACCTGGGAGCCTGGACAGGGCCGCCTCCCCTTGGCATTCTCCCTTCCCGGAGCACTCGGTCTGGCAGCTCTTATTTGGAGCACAGCCTGGGTGGTTCCCACAGTCTGTGCAGGGCTTCTGTGCACACCTCACAGGCTCCTGCCGCTGGGAAGGTCGGTCTGAGCACCTTCCAAGCCTCATCCTCCTCATCCAAGTACAAACCGTGATTCCAAACCCTCCGGGAAGTCGGTGCAGTTTCACCAGAGAACACGTGTTTCCTGCCATGCTTTGTGCACAGAGGAGGTCAGCCATACTCAAGGACAAAGAGAGGACCCAGTGGGAACGGAGCGCTTCATTAGCAAATGTTCGCTGCACTCCCTGGAAAGAGTAAGTATGCAAGAATTGCTTTCACATTTTTATTTTGAGGCACTTTTCCTCCAGAGGAAAGGGAATGATGTGCGGTGGAGGAAGAAACCCCACGTCAGTCCCTGGGAGTGCAGATGGAGCCCCTTCTCAGGCTTGAGATTCCTGGAGAGCATCAGCCGGCCGCAGCCTCTCCCACGAGTGGAAATGGGGGACCCAGCA
Organism: Otolemur garnettii; assembly: GCF_000181295.1. Lineage (NCBI taxonomy): Eukaryota > Metazoa > Chordata > Mammalia > Primates > Galagidae > Otolemur > Otolemur garnettii. Next base: position 847,404 of record NW_003852568.1, read on the forward strand.
GCAGTCTCCAGCGCCTGGCCCAGGCCTGCAGTTCTGTTGTGCAGAGACACAATTAGGTCACTTTCATGATGGCTTTCAGTGCAGGAGCACCCAGAAGAAATGAGTCCTCCTTGCACAGCAAGGGCTGCAGTGCTGAGTCTTCACCCTGCCACTTCCTGGGCCCTGAACACGGACGTCCTCTGAGCACTGTGCACAGAAACCCAGCCTGTGGGCGTCGGCCGTGCCCCACCCAGGACACCAACCTCTAGGAGCTGTCGTCCAGAAGGAACTCGAAGAGCAGAAGCGGCGTGGATGCTGCAAACAGAACAAGACTTGGAGAATATTCAGAATCAAAGGACTGGACCGCTTCTTAACTCAGGGTCGGACAAGATTATGCGACTCTTAGCAAGTGAGGGGCAGTGAGTAATTTAAGTTACGGGTAATGCCAAATATCATTTCTCCACTTACCTAAGTTGGTTCCACTCGAAAACAGTTCTGGTGTATGTGGGTTCTGAAGCTAAGGGCGTCCCCCAAAGCAAAGTGCAAAAGACATCAGGCAGGGTCATCCGGTTTGGACACCAAAGTGAGTTCTAGCAAACTCAGCAGTAAAGGCTCTTTCCAGAACCTTCTTCCCATCACAGTCTAGACTCCGAACCAGACTGACAGGTGATGTAGATGAGGTAAGGATAGGAAAGAAGCAGAAATCCTGCAAGCCCAGAAAGGTAAGTACTGTGCTAGAAAGTGAAGGAGGAACCAGGGCTGGAGATTCAGAGATGGCCGGGACTGGAGCTGCCTACTAGAGAGCGTTTCTGAGTAAGGTCCTAGAGGTCTTGGCTTAGTAAACTGATAAGACTTTTTTTCGATTAGCTCATCATTTTAATAACAACTGATTCCTGTAAAGCCCTTGGAGTAACCGTGCTTTGTTAATGAGGTAGTTGCCCCTTCTACAGCCTTCATCCTGCCTAACTGGGCCTGACAAATGCTTTTTGTCATGCTCAAGGCCACCATGCCGTTCAGGCTGCTGAGTCCACAGCTGCCACTCAGACCTGGCGAGGTGGGAAGGCGGGGATCACTAACTCCATGCTCTTGCCGAGGCCACAGGCCTAAGGAGCACCAGGAATCAGCCCTGCTCACCCTGGGCCAGTGGTCTTTCTGCCCACCTCTGAATTGTCAAACATTCTGTAGTCAGGAGCAGTCACCTGCTCAGGGAGACTAATTAGCAGAGCTTGGATCTGACCCCAGAGGGGCTCATGAAAGACCCAGAGCCTTCTTCCTGTTCCTTTCCAGATGCCATGGGGAGACCAAAAAGGAAGCTAGAAAGGAGACGGCAAATTACCCCAGGAATTCATCCTTCTGATCTCTTCAGTGGCAGAACCTGCCAAGAGGGAAGAAACCACAGTCCTGCCCTCATTTCAGCTAGGTGTGGCCGTGTGGTCTTTGTGTGCACAAAGCTGTGTGATTTCCTCTTCCCACTTCTCCTGGGCAGGAATGGGGCGTGGCAGCCCCTGGAGATGGAGACAGGCCCCACAGGGCAGAGGAGCAGCAAGACAGAGGGCTCTGGGTGTCAGCGGCTCCCACTGTCATAGGAGAGAAGCACAGCTCCTCTGGCTCACTTAGGCCAGTGCCGCTATCCTTGGCGCTCTCTGAATCTGTCTGTGGACATGGGACTTACACACAAGAATCCATTTGTGGTGCTGGTTTCTTCCCTATGACCGGGACACACCTCTCCTCCTCCCTCCACTCCGATCTATTCCCTGGCAGGTGACCCATGAGGGCTGCACCATCTGGCTTCCACTTTGGCTCATGGAAGGAGGCCCCAGCAGGAGACCAGAGAGGGAAGGAGAGGGAAGTCTTTGCCTGAGGCCTGCTGGGTCCAGGTTGTGCTCCATAACAAAAAAGTGTAGCTCCCAAAGGTCTAACAGCGGCCCCTGACCCTACCCTTGAGGCTTGGGGTGGGACAAGGCTTAAAGCTTCCCTCTGCTGCAGGGTAGCCATGCTTGTTGGCTTTGTTCAACTTTGGGTAAATAATTCCTTTATCACACTCTCCTGTCCCCTCAACTGTTTGCTCTTCGGCAGTGAAGAGATAGAGACTGGAGTGTCATTGATGATTACACTGACTGCAGTTAGAAGTTCTGGGTTATCCTGGCTCTGCTCTTAACCAATACTCACCAGTTAGTGACTTGAACAAGTCTTTCAAGCCCCTGGGCCTCAGCTTCCTCATCAGTAAGATGCAGTGGGGTAGTGCCTAACTTTCCTTCTGATACCAGCCTTCCATGATCACCTTGCTTCCAAGTGTCCAGGTACTTGAGGCTGATGACCCAGCTCCCCTGCAGAGAACACAGCTGTCATGGCCCTTAGCTGGCACCCTCCTGGACTGTGATCTATTCTGGGAGATCATATCTTGGTGATTGCCGTTGTCAGAATGGCATAGGCTACCCTATAATAAATTCCAAAATCTCAGCAGCTTAACACAACAAGGGTTTATTTCTTATGCACACTAAGGCAACTCTCTAGCCATCCTAAGTAAACGGGGATTTCCATCTTGGATCTCCTGCCTCTCAACACAGAGGAGAAGGGAAAGGTTGTATCTGCCTGTTGTAGCTGAAGAGAATTCACCAGGCGGCCCTGCCTACATGCAGGAGGGAGAAACACAAATCAAGGCTTAGTGGGTGTGGGCCCCAGCTCTGTCACAGTACTGTAGTGGCAGAGACTGTCCTGTTCCTGATCTGCAGGTTCTGTGTGGAGCAGCCTGGCTCATGAGCTGAGCGTCAGTGTGTGGAGGGGACTCAGTCAGTGTCTAGTCACTGGGTGAGGTGGCTTCCTTGACTGTCCTGGGTGTCCACATGGAGCACATGTCTGCACCTGGAGATGGTCACCAAGGCCTGACCCCCTCCAAAGGGCAGACCGAGCCCTATGCATCAATGTCTCCCTACCTGCCTGAGCCAGCCAGACTCTCATCATTGGAGGACTCAGTTTAGCACTGCTCTGGGTGCTCAGGTTTCCTTCCCATAGCAGAAAGGGAGGCCCATCAGACTTAGTCCTTTAGCTGATGAGAAGTGGCCTTTGGAATCCACATTCCCTGCTCTTTCTTGTTTCCTTTCTGTATTCTCTGGGAAGCCCCCATCCCCACAGCTCACAGAGCCCCACCTGCCCACCCTGGCCTGTCTACTGCCAGGCCTGCACACCCGCCCCCCACTGTACAGCAAACTGAAGAGGTATTTTTTCTTTTCTCATCAAAACATCCCTGTTTCCTACATTCAGTTGGTGCTATGGACACACGTGTGTGTCTCCCCAAAATTTTCATGTTGAAGCCCCTGCTCCCAATAGGACAGGGCTTTTGGGGGGATTATTAGGGTTAGATGGGGTTGTGAGGATGGAGCTCCCATGAAGGGTTAGCAACCTTCTGAGAGGAGGAAGAGAGAACAGAGCTTGTGATAGATGAGACAGCCGACCACAAACTAGGAAGTTGTCTCCCCAGGCACCGAGTCTGCAGGTGCCTTGATCTTGGACCTCCAGGAGTCAGACTCTAGAAATAAATGTTGATTGTCTCTAAGCCCCCCAGTCTGTGGCGTTTTGTCATAGTAGGCTCAGGTGACTGAGGAAGATGACTAACAAAGCCAGAAGGAAAAGAAGGCAGAAGGCAGCATTGATTAAGCACCCACTATGTGCCAGGAGGAAGCAGGGACAGGCTCTCACACAGGGGCCAGATCTGGGGGCAGGACCTGCACCTCTGCTGTGGGGAGAGAGCCCAGTGGGCCCCAGCAGCACAGAAACACCATCATGGTGGGGGACAGCCACCTGCTGACTCTGTCTTTATATTTATTTGCCGATCATCTTAACTCCCCTGAACTCCAGGAGGTTGAGTAGACGTACGTAACTTTAAATGATGGCATCCCTCCCCCCACAGCAAGGTAATGTAGCAAAGAAACAGGGAAATCTGGATCCCACCCAAGTCCAGCCATCAGTACCAGGCATGTTCTTTGCTCAGCACAAAATTGTGAATGATCGGTAATTATTGCATGTGTTACTTCTCAGGGGATTTTGCATTTTACAGTAAGATGTGTAGCAATCAAAGACTTACCCAGAGAAAGGGCCATCAACAGCATTATTCCAGACACTGCCATGCTGGGTTAGACACTCCCTGACAGAGTGGCAGGAGGAGGCAGTTGTCAACCAGCCCCCCAAAGCCCAACAGAAGCCACTCATGAGCAGAGCCCCCTCTGCAGCATGTCCCAGAGAGTATTGGGGGCAAAAACCTGGGTCTGTGGTATAATGAGTGTGGAGATTCTGGGCACGATCTTCCTCAGGGGGATTCACAGTGCAGGGTCAAGGCCCTGAGAGGTTCTGCTGTGAGAAGTCTGCCCACAGGCAGGAAGTCAACAATGGCTGCCCTGTCGAGAGGAATTAGGTGGGAGAATCACAGGAGGGGCAGGGCAGGAGATGGACTGCTTTGCCTGCAAACCAAACCTCATCCCAGAGTATTAGCCCACATGTGCTTTTCTCAGTGCAACTCCTAGAAAATGACTAAAGAAGTAGTGTTCAATGGAACCCACTTTGGGAAATGCTACAGTAAGTTCACTAAAGCCTGAAAGTTGATCACATGTCTTTGACGAAGGAAAGAAGATGGAGGGTGACTGGCCATTCTCCGTGGAAGACTCTTCAGAAATGAAAGTGTCAGTCATTGGAGAAGGTGCTTCGACCCTCGCAGGCTGAGCTCAGAGTAGAGCTACCTTGCCCCTCTCTGGCCTGGCGTGCTGCTCATTCGCACTCCCAGGGGAATGGATCTGGAGACAGAGAAGGAGCGTGTGACTCCAGGAGCCCCTGGGTTTGGCGGTGCAACCTTGGCATCCAATGGAAACCTCAGGAAGACTAACGGTGCCCAGAAGCACCCTGGGGTTTTTCTGTGCTGACCCTGGAAGCTGCAGAAGCACAGCCAATTCCACCCAGCTAGGACGGTTGATGGCTGGAGACCCCGAAGGCAGGCGCCCGGCCCAGAACTGCTGTGCTCTCCTCTCCTGGCCTCTGCCTGCAGCCTGTCCTTTCTTTTCACTCTCTCCTCACTGTATGGCAGGTGCACTGTAGCCACACAGCAGAGAAGTGAGAGCTGGTGCCCACCCCTGTGTGTCCCCTGCCTTACCCAGGTAGGATTCACAGCAGAGGCCCTACTCCTGTCCTTCCTTCTGGCCAAACTCATATCCACAGTCCCAGACCGAAGCTCCTCCATTCACATATTGTAATCATTGTAATCAGAATCCCGTGAGGACTTTAGAGGTGAGAAGAAGACCCACAGCTCCAGCCCAGGTCACTAGGCCAGCCCATCAGGTGCCTTGAAGGTGTCTACTAGGAATGTGTTTGGATCTGCACAAGAGGGATGACCATGTTCATTTAGTTTATGCATTAAATGAGTCCTTGAGTTCTTACCAGGCCATGTAGTGTTGGGGTGGGGGGCCAGCCTCCTTCAGGTCCTCCTAAAACCCCATCCTCCATCTTGTGTTCTAGGACATCCCCTCAATCTTGCTGTCCCTCAGCAGGTCTGCACAGTAGCATCTCCTCTGCCAGGAGGCCTCATGTCCTCTCTGGGGGAGAGCCCTGATTATATCCAAAAGACATCCTGCCTGAGTCCCTGATATCACAAAGGCTCTGAGGACTCTTTCCCTGGAAGGGTGAGAAGAAATCTGAGTAGACCCCTTGTGTCCAAGTATGTCTTTACCTGCAGTTTGGTCTCTGTCTGTTCCTTTCCTATGGGGGGAGGAGAGGGGGCTCTGGAGGATTTGTCCTTGCCACAGACTGAAACTTTATGACTCTCCAAAATTCACGTGATTAAGAGCTAATCCCCAATAAGAAAGTGAAGGAGGGGTCTTTGGAGGTGATTAGGTCATAAGGGTGCAGCCCTCCTGCACAGGATTTGTGCCCTTACCACAGAGCTCCCTTGCCCCTTCTACCATGTGAGGACACAGTGAGAAGGTGCCGCATGTGAACAAGGAAGCTTTGATCTTGGACTTTCAGCTTCCAGAACTGTGAGCAATAAACTTCTGTTGTTATATGCCACCCAGTCTGTGGGGTTTTTTATTATAGCTGCTAAAATGGACTAAGTCCTCAAAGCTCATGGGACAGGCACAGTTACCCCAACTGGCCTCAGCAGGCCTCACCCCCCGGATCCATGGATCCTACAGCAGACTTTGAGGGCAGTGGAGCTAGGGTTTTCATCTGGGCAGCAGAAGATAGGCCAGGGCCAATTCCCTCACTGAAATGCTGGTAGAGTCCATTCCAGCCAGACAAACATCACCTAATCAAGCCCTGTCCTTTGGAAAGGGGAACTGTTGGTTTCTATGGTTGATATGGATAAAGCCAAAATGTATTACACTGCTGCCCTTAATGCCATATCACAAGACACCCCAGCTCCCAGTGGGCAATTCAAGGGCACTGGCCTCTCTGCTGGCATCAACGTAGCCAACCTGTCCCCCATGGGGACTTTGCATGGGCTCCTCACACAGCCTCGGATGCATATCCCTAAGACTCCTCCTCTCTCTCTCTGCCCTTGTCTCTGAGCCTCCTTACATAAAATCACACCCATACTCTGTCACCTCTCATCCCTTTCTCTACTTCTTTTTTTTTTCTTTATTAAATCATAGCTGTGTACAGCACAGCACATTGGTGTACAATGTGCTGGTTTTATATACAATTTGAAATACTTACAACAAACTGGTCAACACAGCCCTCACTGCACTTTTCATTATTGTGTTAAGACATTTAAACTCTACACTTAGCAGAGCTGTCATGTACCCTTGTAAGATGCACCATAGGTGTGGTCCAGCCAATTACCCTCCCTCCACCCATCCTCCCCCTTTCTCCTCTCCTCCCCTCCCCTCCTATTTTCTTCTTTGTTGCCCTCAACACCACTGACATGTTATGTATCTGTTTACTGATGACTCTCTCCCTCTCCTACTCCCACACACTAGAATCCGAGCAATGATGAGTGTTCAGCTCTGTTTCATCCAATACCTTGAGCAGAAATTTTAGCTCAGTACCTAGTGGCTGTCACTGGGTGTGCTATCACTTAGCCCTCATGTCTCCACTATCATAACACATGCCATACATTGTCTCTCTCTCAAGATGACAGGCCACATTTGCAGTGCCTTGGAATCTCCTGGTCTCCTAGCCCAAGATGAGCATTTGGAAACAAGATTAATCTAGCATCCCTTAGCCTCAGGAAACTGCTGTTGGTTTTTACTAGGTTATCACAGCCATTTATTTAATTTTACTAGAATTCACTCAACTTTCTGATCTATAACTTCTAAAATCTATTTTTATCCTCTTAAAGATTGGAATAATATAAATCCATTTGGCATCTTCTGGAAACTCCACTGCTCTAAGCTTTATTGTAGATTATCAACACTGGTTTTACAATCCTGTCGATGTCTATATTCTGGGCTCATTTGTCTTGCTTTCAGCCCTGTAAATGCTTTATTTCTGCCTTCTCACTTAGGCTGGGTCCCTTGCCTCTTAACCTTGTTGCATCTACCCCTTTCCCTTTTGTAGATTTTGCTTCCTTAAAAAAAACCATGACAATATAACAGGAAGTGAGATATTATGCTTTCTCTCTGCCACCTTTTAACATTATACCATTTGCTATCGGCCATTAGATTCTGTCAACAAAAGTTTACAAATCCTTCAAAAAACCCTTTTTCATATAAATAAATTTATTTCAGGTTAATTGGAGGACACAAACAACCAGGTCAAAATATTTGATTTTGTTAGGTAGAGTTCGTCCTGTGGTTATATCCCACACACAAAAGGTGTGCCAACCCCTCATGCCCATTCAGTGAGAGCACCCCAACCCCTTCTCCCTCCCTCATTACCCCTTCCCTCAACTTGAATTGAAATGAGTTTTTCTTCTATGTGGGTGTGGATTAGATCATCTACTGGCTTCATATTTGTACTGAGTACATTGGATACTTGCTTTTCCATTCTTGGGATACTTTACTAAGAAGAATGTGTTTCAACTCCATCCAAGATATTGCAAAAGATGTGAAGTCATCATCTTAGGCTAAATAGTATTCCATGGTGTGCTTGTACCACCATTTGTTTTCCATTCCTGAGTTGATGGGATTTAGGTTGTTTCAACAATTTTTTCTTGCATGAACTCACTCTGTCATTTGCCTTCCTTGGGACCTCATTCTAGACGTGTGCCACGCTTTGGCCTTTATCTTAGATTGTGCTGATTGCTTTTTAGCCAACACAACTCAGTCTCAGGATGGCCTCCTCCCAGCCTAGCTTCTGCTGTGTCTCCTTCTGTGTCTTCTCTTCATCACCCAGATCCCAGAGCTAAGGTGCCCAAGGCTCAACCCTAGGACCTGCTTGCCCCTCTATCTCTGCTGTCTCTGTAGAAGTTTGAGTCCAGCCCTATGACAGATACATCCAGTGCTGCCACACCTATTTATCTGCTCCTTTCCCACTCTTTTCAACCTTCAACTCTTGGGCTTAAGTAATTCTCTTGCCTCAGCCTCCCAAGTAGCTGGGGCTACAGGTGCCCACCTCAATGCCCAGCTATTTTTTTGTGGTAGTTGTTTAGCTGGTCTGGGCCGGGCTCAAACCCACCACCCTCGGTATATGTGGCTGGTGCCATAACCACCATGCTATGGGCACCGAGCTTCCTTTCCCACTCTTTAACACCAATTTACTCATCCAGCTGCAGCCTTGACCTCTATCAGGATATCTAACGGACATCTCAATTCGTCTCCCACCAGCTCCTAGCCTCCTTGTTTGTCACATTTTATTAAATATGTCAACATTTAATTAGTAACTCAAGACAAAAATCTTGGAGTCAGTCTTGTAGCTGCCTTGCCTTATGCTCTACATCCATTCCACCAGCTAATCCTGCCACGTCCACCTTCAAAATACATCTAAGGTTCAGTATTCTTCCCACCTCATCTTATCCTTTATAAACAGGGTAAATTTGTATCCCAATTTCCCTCCCTGCATCCACTTTTGCCCATGGCCTGTTCTCTCTACACAAAAGGGTTTTCCCACATGATCTGCAAGACCCCAAAGAGTCTTCCCTGCCCACCCCAATCTCACCTCATGGACTCTTTAGGTCCAAGATGCATGCTTTCTGTTCCTCAGTCACATCAAGTATCTCCTTTCTCAGGACATGTGCATTTGCCATGCCCTCTGCCCAAGATATTATTTCCACTATTGCCACAGTAAGTTCCCCTTACTATATCCAGATCTCAGATCAAAAACCACCTCTCCAGGGACAGATAAAACCACAAGCTCCTACCTATTTCTTCATAGCTCTTGTCACCATCTCATCTGTCACTTGTTTACTTATTTATATCTGTTGGTACCATCAAAAGTAAACTGCTTGGGGCTGGGTTCTTGGTCTTTCCAGGGTTCCCTGGGTTCCCTGAGTTCCTGGAGTTCTCCTTAAACATTGCAAACCTAACTTTTTCCATGCCTTAGGTGACATCTGTATGTCAATATAGTGCCTGAATCTCTCACCTGCAGACTGCAGAGGGCTGGGTATGTCATCAGGATGTTGCCCACACACTGGGTCAGTCTTGAACCACTTGGAGAGCTAAGTGCATGTAGGCAGGTGTGTCAGACTCTGCTTCTGACACCACTTGTCAGGGCCTGGGACTGGCCACCTCTTGGGCCTGGCTTGAGTAGGTTCCGGACACGGACTGCTAAGCTACCTTGCTCAGGAACAGTTTCTCTTAGGTGCCTGAGGGCTATCTACCTTAGCTAAAGAGAGAGAGAGAAAGAGTCTTAGAGAGAGTAAAGCAGTCTTAGAATAGATATTAGTCTTTAGCAGAGCTTAGCGATCTTCAACAAAGGGACACCGTGCTGGCGTTCTGCAGTCAGGAGAGGAGACAGAGTCAGAGTAAGCAGGTCCGTGATAGAATGCGCATGCCCCCAACTACCTTCTCCAGCCTATTATAAGACTGATCTCGTGCTTCTCAACACCACAGGTGTAGAGACTGCCAATTCACCACTGCTCTCATTTTGTGAGCTCTCATGCTTGTTAGGAGAGCTAAATCTCTCTCTATGCCCTTCCCACAAAGGTGTTTCATTACAAGTATTTCTTGTAACTCTCACTCTTCCTAGCCATAAGCTATATGGGCTGCTACACAGGTGAGGTAACGGGAAACAAAGGTAATGCAACTGAGAAGCCAAACATCTGAGTGTGGCGTTTAGGGATTTAGGGGATGTACACATCCAGCTATCTCCAGGGACACCCAAGGCCATTCTTTCCACCTATGACCTGGCTAGAAAGGCCTGAACTTACATGCCACTAATACCATCAGTGAGCAGTGCAAAGCAGAATGTGGCCCCCCAGGCCAATGACCCCATTTGGAGGAAGGTTTGCCTGTATGCCTGGACAATGAGTCTCAGAGGTCAGGTGAGATCTGACTAGAAAACAAGTCTCAGACACATGCTCAGAGAATCCTCACAAAACTTGCATATTCAAACTAAAAACACATTAGCATGCCTGTGGTGACAAATCCACACTGCTCTCAGAGAGCAGGAGATGCCAGGGAATTCCCTCTGATAAGTCTCCAAAACATGGCCTGGCTTCTGCTGCATGTGGGGCCAGGCACAGGGCAGCCTGCACGTGTTCTCACTACTGCCACAACAGAAAATTTGGCCTTTGAAAATTAATGTGTAGAGTGTTCCAAGCTGATGCCAAACATGCAGATGGACCGATGAGAAAACCAAAAAGTTGGTCTGCTAGCTTTCACAAATGTTCAGGAAATTTGCATGATGAAACCTGGGATCTCAGATTGGGGACATTTGTATCATCTCTATGTGGGCTTTGTCCAGCCTGACCTTTAGTACTCACAAAAAAGGCAACTCACTCCTTGCAGTGGTAACTTTAAGTTGGATTTCCAATGCAGATAGGGTCCAAGTATGCCACACAGCTAGGTATCCTAAACACGTGCCTGTGTATGTGTGCATCTCACACTTTTCCAGCAGAGTTGAGAAGATATGAGTTTGGGAGTTGCTTGGGTGGGCTTTCACCAATACTCCACATGTCCTGGACATCTCCTGCTGTGTCCAAACCCAGTCTTTCAAGCCCCCTGCCATGCAGGTCATGTATGGATCCTTCACCTTCTCACTGGGATGAGCAAAATCACCTTTTGTTCTATTTCCCTATCTCTCTGCTCTCACCACTAATCCATTCTTCAGTCATATGGCCTTTGTGTTTTATATTTTAAACTTAATTTTTATCAAAATTATGCATGCCCAAGTTTGAATGCAAGTACAAGAGTACTTGTACAAGAGCACAAGAGCATTTGTGCAGAGCACAGTGCACCAGCCGCTCTCCTCCCCCATTGTCTTCTTCCAGTGAGACACTGAGGCAAAACCCTGATAGGATGCAGGGCCTCTAGTCATGTGGCTTTGGCTATAACATGGCTGGCAATTGACTTTCAGACCTCAACTTCCTGGCTAACTGACTCATATGATTGCAAAAATAATTTCATTAACTTCTCAAAATGTAACACTTTCACTCTACTAAACTGATCATTGCATTATCATCAGGTTTGGGTGGTACGTACTCTGTATGACTAATTACATTGATTTTTTTTTTTAAATATGGCATTACTGACTGCTCACAATGGAAGTTGATGTTCGTTACTCCTAATCTCCGCTGTATACAAATGGCCTTTCCATCTTTTACTTGGTCCAATTTTGTCCCCTTACAATTTTATTTAGATCAGGATTTGATGTTAACATCATTATGACTGGCTATGTACTATTCACTGCTGAGTCACATAGTATACTATAATTACCTTTTATTTCCTATAGAATACTTTGCTATCCCTGAAGTTCATAATTACTTTTCTATTTCATTTACTTAGTTTTCTTTGTATTCTTCTCCTGCCCTCTCACTGTGTTCAAGCATATTTTTATGAAGAATCTCTACTAAAGCTGTTTGATAATTTCATTTCTTTTTTATTTTATTTTATTTTAACATTTTATTATGAAAAATTTTAAACTTAACCAAAAGCAGAAAAAATATTCTAACAAACCCTAAATACCCAAAGTGTTACTGGAATATTTTAAAGAGATTCCAGACATCATATAGATTCATTAGTAAATGCTACAATATGTATCTCTAACTTAAAGATACTTTTAAAAAGTATAGCCACCTTCTACTATTAAACCTAGTAACATTAACAATTTCATAATATCATCTGATAAACAAAATAAATTCCAATGTCATGTGCATCTTCAATACGTTGTTGTTGGTTGTTTGAATTACAAGCCAAGTGAGATCCAACCATTACATCCCCTTGTCTGTCAAATCTCTTATTCTATAACAGTCTTAACTATTTTCCTCAGTGTCTTTGATTTGCTAGAGGGACCAATGTTTTAAGTCAATTGTCTTTAAAAAATGCCTGGTGTTCTAAACTTAGCGGATTCCTTCCTTCAAGTGTTATCTGGCTTGTGTCTTTCTTCTTCCTAGTCCTTATACACTGATAGTTAGTCAGAGCACTGTGTCTCAGCCTAGGTGGCAAATTAGAATCACTTGGCCAGCTTCTTAAAATCCCAGTACCCACACCACCCTCCAGGCCAATGGACATGAGAGTTGAAACCTCTCCCCTTTCAGCAGTACTCCTCAGCCTGTGGTCCAAAAAAGCAGCACCTGTAGCACCCGTGTGTGGTGAAATGCACATTCTCAGGACCTCACTGAGATGAATGGACCACAAGTCCTGGAAGTGGAGTCCAGAACTAGGGGTTTCTGATGCATGTTAACATTCGAGAAATGCTGCTGAAAATAAATCAATTAAATTTTATTTATTCAGCATAAAGACTTCTTCAGGTAGTGCTATGTATTTCCTATTGAGGTAGCCTCAACTTTAGCTACCAAGTGGAATGACCCACAGACCTTGTCTTAACTTGGATTCAGGCCCCATGCCAGACCAACTGAATTTGAATATCTGAGTGTGAAGTTCCAAATTCTGTGTTTTTAAGAATTATAATTGTACATAGGCCCAGGGAGTGCTGGGAAGCATGGTCCTGATTCATCATTTCATTAGGCATGTAGTGTTACAGTGCCTCATCTTCAGTGGTGCTAAGATTCACTAGCGAATGCACGTGGTGTCAGTCTGATCCCTCTACTATGAAGATAATCTACACGATCTTTTCACTAATTGATGATCATTGCCTAGGTTATTTTATTAGGTACAATAAATTGACTATTTTAATAATTCATCATTCCTTTTGCATGAGGTCCTTCTGTAATGAACTATTCCTCTTTAAGTATGTGGTTACCCAAGAATACAGTTCATACCAAAAGGTGGTATAAATGCTAGCTTCTTTCTCCATATCTGTTCTCAGATACCATGCCCTAGCAAACTCCAAAGGGCACCGATGAATTTTTTCCTAAGTATGATATGAACTCAGAAATTTTGCCTGTATTATTTTATTTAATACACTGCAGTTATTATACTTTATATTAATTATTTTATTTTTAATTATAATTATTCTATTATTTAAAATTATTAAATAATAATAATAAATAAATTATTTGTTATAATTATTTTATATTAATACATTATTAATTATTACATTAATAATTAATACATTATTACATTAATATTTAATACAATTATTACATTAATACAATTTACATTAATTAATACAATTACATTAATATTTAATACAATTATTACATTAATAATTAATACATTATTAATTATTAATTATTAATATAATATATTAATAAATATATTAATATTTATTAATATAAATTAATATTTTATATTAACCCCATTTGGTTAAGAAAAGCCCTTCAGGTTGGCTTCCATGTCTTTTTGACATGACCCCAGTAGTCTGGAATCATTTTCTTGCTTCCTAATACAATAAAAAGTTCTGGGCTCACCTTGTAAATTTTCTTCCCCAGACATAGAAGCAGACATTTCTCCATGGAATTCCAGTTTCTTTCAGTGAAATATGCCTTCAGAGACCACAATCTGAGCACTAAATATGCTCATTGCTCCTAATCTGTCATTGCTTCTAGACGTTTTCTGTGAACAGAACAAAAGAACCATGTTTTAGAAAGAAAAATTATGAGTTTAAACCAATATTTCCCATTTTAATTTAATACTACAGAGTTTTGAGTCAACTACTTTGATTTTAGATTTCTCTTACCCTAAAATCTTGGTTCTTAACTACATTAGCATATTTCCCGATTTGATTTCCATATGATATATTTCTAGTAATACTAGAAATATTCTAATATTCTAATAATATTAGAGACTGAGCTGTATCCTCCCCGGCACCACCCCAAATTCGTATATTGAAGCCCTAACCTTCAGTGTGACCATACAGTAGAACCATTGTAAGTTGACCACCCAAGGACCATAATGAGTTGGTCAACATATAGAGGTGGTCAACATAAAGAACTAGGTCCACTGTACTGATACACGTATATGGTGTATGTCCAGCCTGTGAAAATGGGACCTTAGGGAGGTAGTCAGTGTAGGGAGGTGGTCAGCTATGGAAGTTCTTCTAATAATGAGAAGAAAATTATTAAATAATTCAATAAATGTTCCTAAGGGTGAGTGGCATGAAAATGGAGAAGACACACAGAACTCTAGAGACAACGAAAAGATACTAAAGCTTCTAAAAAAGCAGAAGGAAAAGCAAGCTCACAGATTTCATACAAAGAATCCACAGGATATATCAGACATAGAAGCCAACACTTGAATAAATACATCAAAATAATATAGGTGTGTGTCTTCTCTCAGGAAGTTACCAGAGGTTGTGTAAAGAACTAACCCCAAAAGATGACAGTAATACAAGAAAGAGGAGTCCGTGGAATAATGGTTACATGAGAACCCAACAGTACAACTGGACAGCAGGCACAGAAAACAGCCAGTTTAGACCGGAGCATGTCCAAGCCGAAAATTCTACTAAACCCAACAGTATTGTCAGGTTGGTAACATAAAGACATATAGAAAAGAATTACTTTATTCAACTGACTTTAAAGTACAGCATGTTGGGCGGCGCCTGTGGTTCAAAGGAGTAAGGCGCGGGCCCCATATGCCAGAGGTGGCAGGTTCAAACTCAGCCCCAGCCAAAAACTGCCGGAAAAAAAAAAAAGTACAGCATGTTGATTCTACATCCTTAGTGGGATACATTCTAAAGATTAAAAGAACAACAAAGAAATTTCAAACTATAATGCAATAGGCTAATTGTTAATAGTGTATTGTTATTTATAAACATTTGTATTCATCTATCAGGATGCTATAACAGAGTGTCACAGACTGAGCACCAGGAAATTATTTTCCCATAGTCCTTCTGGAGACTGGAAGTACAAGATCAAAGTGTTGTCAGAGTTTCACTTGAAGCCTTTCTCCTTGGCTTGCAGATGGCCACCTTCCCACTGCACTCTCACCTTTGTGCACATCCCTTCCTGAAATCTCCTCCTCTTCTTTTAAGGACAGCAGTGTGACTTGATTAGGGCCACACTCTTATGACCAAACTTAATTAGCTCCTTAAAGATCCTGCCTCCTCATACAGTAGAATCTCCCTAGTTGATCACCTCCCTACATTGACCACCTCCATAAGCTGACTTAATTTTCATAAACCAGACGTGCACTGTATGTACCCAATGGATATACTGACCACCTCTGTAAGTTGTACCTTGACCACTTGGACTATGACACACAATATTCATTTATCCTTTATAACTTGACCAGTTGAGTCCACTCTACACCAAGGGGTAGAAGGTGTGAGCTTTGCCCCTTGGTTGTGTTATTTTTTTTAGTATAAGTTCTTTTTTTATTACTAGGTGTTGCATTAGTCCAAATGTCCTATTGTTTACCAGTATTGTGGAAGATTTTTTTACTGGATAGGACTGGTCTAGATTGTAGGTTCATCCTACAATTACTGAACAACAGTTAATGGTGGCATCATGGCCCAAAGGAGAGAACTCAAAAAGCTGATATTGAAGTAAAAGGTTGATCTTCTACATTTCCTGGAAAGCATCAGCCAAAGAAAGATGATGGAATATTTTGGTGTTAGCAAGACCACAGTTAGAAATGTCTAAACACATAAACATGAGTACTGAAAGAGAAGTGGTAAGGAAAGCAGAAACCTACAGCAGCAAAGGAGGAAAGCTTCCTCTGATGAAGTAAAAGAAGCCACATTGGGCTGGTTCAAACAAATGAGGACAATCAACACCCAAATCTTCAGGCTGATGACCCAAGAAGTTGTTAAAAAATTTACAGGATGAATATGAAACCAGCAGATGAAGAATTACATGCTCACATGAGAGAAAAACACAAGTACATTCAAGTAGGGGACAGGGGATGAAGGCAGGAGATGGCTAAGCTCTCACCCTCATGGGCACAATGCCGGATATAGGGCAGACCTCTTAGGTGAAGTACTCAACTGTGACTCAGACTTTACCTAACAAACACAAACAATGTAACCTAATCGTTTATATCCTTATATGAATCTGAAATTTAAAAAAATTCACATAGGAAAAGGGGTGGCAGATTTCCATGCATCTAGAACTTTAAACTGCAATACAAGCTCTCCCAGAAAGTCTTGGGTGGTAAACAGAATGCTGTCCCAGTAGAAGTTGGGGAAGAGTTTACCAAAAAGTTCCCAGACTTTGCCAGAGGCTTCCAAGATGACATCTTTAATGCTGGCCAGTACGGACTCTTTCTCAAGGCGATTCCTGACAGGAAACTTAATGAAGGGTGACAATTATAACAGAAGCAGAAAACCTTCCAAAGAACGTATCACAGTTCTGATTTGTGCTAGCTCAACTGGAGAGAAACTAAAGCCCTTGCTGATTGGCAAATCAGCAAAGCAACATGCATTTATGAACCTGAAGCCCGAAGACCTCCCGTCACTTGGAGATCAAACACATACATGCACATGGATGACTGGCGCTCTATCTGAGGATCGAGTAAGGCGTATCAACCGAGAAATGAAGAAGAAATGGTCTGTTCTATTGACAATAAATAATTGTCCTGGCCACCACAGTGAATCATCTCACAAACAGGACACTGAAATTTCTGCCTCCACATACAACCTCCAAAATCCAACTTATCGACTAAGGCATCGTCAAAACATTTAAAATACACTATCAAGCCCAGCTCCTGCAGTGGGTCATCACTAAAACACAACCTGTGGTTTGTCTTGGGAGGCAACTTCATCTGCTGTATCCCTAGTACAGGTGCCCTACTGCACCCAGCTTATATATTCCTTTATAAAATAATGTTAACACTCTGGCTGCTGTCCTCTGGCTCAGTTCTGCTTGGAATAAAGTTCAGCCCAAAACTAAACCAAAGTGTTTCAAGAATGTTGGACTTGTCACAACCCAAGAGCACAATGTTCTGGCTCCATCAGACAGTCCACCTCCCCTGATAGAATTCATAGGAGTAGATTTTGAAGGTTTTGTTGCAGTGGATGATGAGGTGGCAACCTGTAATGAACCTGACCTAGAGGCAATTTTCCAAGTGATATTGACCAAACTACAGACCAGCATCAAAGTGTATGATGAAGCAGCTGATAAAGTGGAAGAGGAAAGTGAGGATGACACAGAAATTGCAGAGTCTCCGAAAGAAGAGGATGCCAGGCATCTAATAATGCATTCGAAGTTATTTGCTGTGAAAAAATGTCCAGGTATGCTGAGAGGTATAGCCAGCGTTGAGAGTGCTTTTTCCCACTTAGGTTGGAATAAGAATAAGAAACAAAGACTGATTCTTTTTTCTGAAGGAACGGTTAAGCCATGAAAAACAGTAAGTGTATTGATTTTATATGATACTGTATATATGACTTACTGTCTTTTGATTATGTGTGATTTCGTATGATACTCTCTAATAAAAGCTGTACAAGAAAGCAAAATATTTGTACATATCAGCAAGTAGGCCTGGTCCCTTACGATGACCACCTCTGTATGGTGGTCAGCTCATTCCAGTCCCCCGGCTGGTTAACTTACAGAGATCCTACTGTATTTTCTGTAAATGCGTGTTATTGTTAACTTGGGCCTCGTGGGCTGATATCTAATTTGCTTTCCTTTTTCCCCACTGTCTACTCTGCTCTACTTCTTCAAAGATCTTCTCAGATTTACCTTTGAACCTTCCACTGATTTGTTTTTCATCACTTGCTGTCATCTTTTTAATATCAAAAATTGTTTTTCTGTATAGTCCTTTTTGAGTTGTTTTGTTCTGTTTTGTTTTTATTTGTTTGTTTGAGACCAGGCTTCATTGTGTGTCCAGACTGGAGTGCAGTAACACAATCACAGCTCGCTGTGGCCTCCAGCCCCTGGGCTCAAGGGATCCTCCCACCTCAGCCTCCCAAGTGGCCGGGAGTATAGGTGCACCACTGCACCCAACTGATATATTCCTTTTTAAAATAATGTCCTAGCCAGGTGTGGGGGGTGACTCCTGTAATCCCAGCAGGGAATTCTGCTGGAATTCTGGGAGTCTGAGACAGGAAGCTTTTTGAGTTTGGAAGTTTGAAACCAGCCTGAGCAAGAGCAAGACCCCTCCCTAAAAGCACAGAAAAATTAGCCCAGCATGGTGGTGCATGCCACCAGCTACTCAGGGGGCTGAGGCAGGATTGCTTGAGCCCAGGAGGATGCAGTGAGCTACGATGGGGCCACTGCACTATCACCTGTATGACAAAACAAGTACCGATCTCAAAAAATAAAATATAAGAAAATAATTAAATTAAAATAATACAATAAAATTCCTGTTTTTGTTTCATGGATCCAGTATCTTTTCTTAGCCCCCTGGTAGTATTGAAGTTTTCTTCTCTCTGTATAGCCTGTTTTCCTCAAGTTGAGTTTGGTTTGGTTTGGTTTCTGCCTTTCATATTTCCTCTAGTTTATTCAACTTGGTCTCTGCCTTCCATATTTCCTGCTGTCCTCAAATACCCTTGATCAAGAAGAAGATCATGAAAGGCACCTGGGGCCTCTGGTCAGAGGTTTGCTCCCTGTCCTCCTTGTAAAGGCACGACTTGGACACGTTCTCTAGGAAATCCCATTATCAGCTGTAGGTTTTTATTTCCCAGGGGCTGACCAGAGCCCGCAAAGCCTGCCCCTTCCCCCACCCCATCAGAAGCCTGCACGCAGTGCTGTGGGGAACCAGCAGGGACAGAGACAGGGACAGGAGAGGGCCCCTCACTCCCTGCCATCCATATCACACCCACCACCCGGCCCAGAGACCCTCTATTTCACACTGTCCAAGGACTAAACCTCAGTTTCTCCCCAGGACAGGGGAGCAGTGGCCACATCACAGAGATTTGAAGAGGGGAACTATGAGTCCACTTGCTTCTTAAACACGTGCACATTTCTCCCGCTTTTACGCATTTCAAGAGGCACCTTGTGCTATGAAATTCTTTGGCCCCTTGGAGACTCTACCATGTAAACCAGCTCACTTTGGGGCTTGTATTTCTGCCCGTGAAAAATTCCATTTTCTCAGTTGAGCCAGTCACCATCTGCTTTCCAGTTATCCCAATTTTGTGATTTTTGTCCCTGCGGGTTTATGCCTTTTTTAAGTGTTTCTTATGAAAGTATAATATGTAGAGAGAGAATTGCACCTGTCATAGAAGGAGATCTCAATCAATGTTCAAAAGCAGAACACAGTCCCAAAACCAAGACGCACGTCACAACACGGCACACCAAGGCCTCCCCACAATGGCACCCACTCTCCTGGCATCTCACAGAACAGAGGAGGGTTGCTTTCCTGTAACTTCCCATGTAATTAACCTCCCTGTAATTTCCCATGTAACTGGAATTGTAGAGGACGTACTCTTTGCTTTTGTACCTGGCTTCTTTCACTGACATTTGTCTGTGGCATTGATCCATAACCTTGGGTGCAGCGGCAGCAATCTCACTGCTGTGTGGTTTTTCCACTGTGTGACTAGGCCAAAATGTATATGCCCATTTTTGATGGACACATGGTGGTTCTAAGATGGGGGCTATTATGAATAGTGTTGAGGTAAATGGTCTTGTACGTGTTCCTTGGTGAACCTACATGTGCATTTCTGTTGCGTTACAAGATATGTGTACATTTTTGGCATTAGCAGACATCACCACATTGCTTGCATCAATTTACACTCGGACCAGCCATATGTGAGAGCTCTGGCTGCTCTCATGACCAATATCTCCCTTGTTATAAACTTTCTGGTGACTATTGGCTTGTGGTGGTTTTCTTTTAATTCTTTTATTCTAGTGAGAATAGAAAGGGAAGCAGAGCTCAGTGTGTATTTCTGCTGCCATATTTAATGGAAAGCCAACCAAAGCTTTGTTTTTCTGAAGCACTAATTGGATCATGTCTCTTGGCTTTACTGAAAATTCTTCCCTGGTTATCCGGTTAAGATGCGAATGTCTTCTTAATTTTCATCTTGAACTGGTTCTACAGAGCTCCACATACCTTTTCTACCTGGGTGGCTGTAACCCTACAGAACATCTCGTAACCTACCAAACCTGTTGCTCTTTCAGGCATCCACAGATTTGCCCTAACTGCTGCTTTTCTTTAAATTGCTCTCCAGCCTTCTCTGCCTGCTGCGTCCTCTGCCAGATCCAGAATCACTCCTGAAGAAGCCTTCCTGCCCCACTGAGTGCTCAGAGGGGCCTCTCTGGAGCCACCCACCTGCCTTTGTTTCTTTCTCTCTGTGCTGATCACGGACCCATCACGGGTCTTTTTCCCCATGTCTGGATGCTCGTTACGAGGAAGAACTGCGTCATTTCATCTGTAGCATCAGTACCTCTCACAGTGCCTGGGACGGAGAACTGCACAAGTGGTAACTGAGCTCACTCATTTGTTCACACATTCAAGTATTCATGATTTAACAGATGTTTAATGGGATCCTCTCCTGTGCCAGACTCTGTTCTAAGCACAGGGAATGCCGTGAGGAGACAAGAAGACAAGAATCTCTGCTCTAGCCAAGCAGGTGGGGCAGGCAGAGCCAATAAGGTGTGGAATGATGGAGAGCGTGCAAACAGCATCCACACCCCACCCTGAGCCCTTCTCAAGGACACTCTCTTTTCTGCCTGCCCAGTGACATGCACCGTCCCTCAGCAGTCTTGGGGCCTCTGCTCTGGCCTGACATTTCCCACTCTGCCTGTGTGCAGCTGGCTCCGTTTTATTATTCAGACCTCAGCTAAGGTGTCACCACCTCGGAGAGCCTTCCTTGGCCACACGCACAGTCGCACACCATCATGGCATGTGCTTCCAGTTCTCTGTGCACAACGTGAGCCATCTTTTGTCTTTACTGTGATGTGTTTGTTTATTTTCTATTTCCTCTAAATATACTCAATGAGGGTAAGGGGTTTTGTGTTTCTTTGGGGGGGAGGTTGTTAACAACCTAACTCCTTTCACCCAGATAGTAGAGCCTGACAAATAGTAGGTGCCCTATTTATTTACTGGGTGAATGAATGAGTGAATTATAGAAAAATTATAAACTGAAGAATTTCAAAAGGATAAATGTGGCATTCACTTACCCTACAATCCAGCAATTGCATTTCTAGTGATTTTAACCAAGAGAAAGGAAAACATACACCCCCAAAATACCAATACTTCTATGTGAATTTTCATAGCAAGTTTATTTAAAATAGGCAAAACCCAGAAAGCATCCACATAGCCATCAACACTTTCACAGGAAAGTGGTAAGCAAGCTGCAGGAGAACCAAATAGCGAAATGCCACAGGGCACACAGAAAGGAGAAGCTGCTCCCTGGGGCAGGCAGGCCCTCACCAGCCCCATCAGAGGGAAGTGGGAAGGGACGCATGCCCCGGAGGGTGCTGGAAACATTCTCTGTCTCCACTGTGGCTGTGGCCGTGCCCATACCCTGTGTACATCTGTCAGTGACTAAACTCTACTCTTAAAATGGGTACGTTTTAGGACCTCAGTGGATTTAATTCAAAACATTTTAAAGGAAAGTTTGAGAATCAGAGCACTTGTCATCTTCACCCCCTACCTCTCCCCACCCTGTCTAGCCCGATCCACCCCTGGAGCCTCCCCCGCAGATGCTCAGAGTCAGCTCCTCCCTCAACAGCCTCCTGCGGTCCAGTCTGCCAGGAAGTTAAAGTCCAATATCTCAAATGCAAAGGCCCCCCATTCCCACCTTCCCTGTGCCAACCTCTGGTCTTTCCTAGCTCTGCCCTGAGAGCAGATTGTCCAAGTCGCTGCCCATCTAAATATGTTCACAGGCCAGCAGCACCTGCACCCCTGGGCCGCTGGTTAGATGCAGAGGGTCAGCCCTGCCCCAGACACACGGACCCAGAATCTGCACTGTAATGGAGTCCCCAGATGCCTTGGATGCTCCCAAAAGCTCTAGGTTGCTCTTCTGCAAATGGACACCAACTTGTCTGCCCTTCCAATTCCTGTGAGAGCTGCATGAGGTCATGTCACCAGCTCACCAGCACCCCACCGAGCAGGATTCAGTGAATTCCACCTCCTTCCTCCTCTCTCGCTGCCTGGTCACGCCTGGTTAGCCTCAGACCTGCCATCCTGCCTGGTTAGAAGAGAGGCTTGCTGGCGGTCAGAATGGCCACCCTGGACATCCGGACACTGACTTCACAGAGCAGGAAACCATGTAACCACATTGGGACCCCTGAGCACACATCCCAGCTGAGCTATTTGTCACCCTTGCATCGCACGCTCCTGGGCCCGCTATGTGCTAATAATAGCAAACACATTTCCATATTAATCAAAATGTGGATTTCCAATTGGGTCATTGTCCCCAATGTGTCACCTCCTTCTGAAGATGAAAATTAGATCTTTGTCCCTGAGACTCATCATTATTCATCTGCCTGCCAACTTAAGACTGGCACGCTTTGGATGGGACATGGCTGTGTATCAGAAGAAAACATTCGCACCTCCTCCCTCTCCCTGTCTTCCCCAATTTTCCTGCCACCTCTCCTGTTTACCTTCCTCCTCCTGTTCCCTCTCTTCCCCTCCTCCACCTGCCACTGTGCTTCCCTGGGGGAAAAGCTTTCCCTTCTCCAGGCTGCCTCCATTAACTCACAGGGCAGTGTGAGAACTAGACCCCGGCGCATGGCAGGTCCTCTTTCCTCAAGACTTTGGTTCCTGTTGAGACAAGGTGTCCCACTCTTTCTGAGGAGCCACGCTCAGCTATGGTCCTCACTGTCACTGCAGCCCAGAGCAGGCCTCATGCACTGAGACCAACAACAACCACAGTAAGGACGGCAGCAGCTACTACTCCAGAGCACACATGTGCCGCACCCTTTGCTCCAGGTAATCACTGGACACTTTATGCATAGTCTGTACTTAATCCTCAAAAACTACCCAAAAGAAAGGCAAAAAATGTGCACTTTGCAAGTGTGACCCAAGGGAGGGGAGAAGTTAAGCACTTGGCTCAATGTCACATATGGATGAGAATATTTAGCTTCTCTCCCGACCAGCAGCTCTGAGCCAGGGCCATGCTCTGCCAGGCCAGGGGCCTCACTTTCTACAGCAAGTGGGCACTGGAGCCTAAGGCAGGTGTGTGGACGCCCTGCATGCATAGGGCTCCAGTGTCTCCCTCCCTTTCCAATATCCTGGGGTCTGCCTGACCTGTCAAATTGATGGTCAGCATGACCCTATTTCTCTGGGCTTCAGTCACCCTGAGGGAGCTCTGCCCCTTGATGTGAGACAGGCACCCGAGGTTAATGCAAGATGGTGGCAGGTCTCCCCAGGAAAGCGGAGCCAGATGGAAAACATGAAAGCGAGTCACCACTTTGAAATCCAGCATCCAGAAACAGCGTCGCTGGCACTCCAAGCGGTAATTGGCATTAAGAGAAGTTTGGAACGGCAAACCAGTGATTTTCAATTGATATTTTTAAAAAGTAATTGACATTAAGTGCTGTCTGGAGCAGCAAACTAGTGATTTGTAAATGACATTCAATAAGAAATCATTTGTGCCTGTTGACTTGGAATGGGTGCAGCCTATGGGGAACTCTAAGGGGCAATAGGGCTGGAGGAGGACAAGGAGCCAGAAGACCAGCTGGATCACCAGAGCTATACAAACAGGCCTCAGATGCAGGGCCCCTGCCCTTGCAGCCCAGCAGGGCCCTGGAAGAGGAGAGAACTATCTGGGCCCAGGCGGCACCGCCCACAGCCTCAGCCCAGCTTCATCAGAGAACGTCCCTGAAGGGGCTGGTTCCTCCAGCCCTACTCCCCACGTCCACCACAGCTCTCACCAGCCTGGGGTCTTCTGAGTCTCTGTGGGGCCACCTGCCCTAGTCAGCCTCTGGCTCTGGTCCTCATCTGCACCCCTCCAATTACTCCATGGACAGAGTACTCTCTGGGGCCAAGGTACAGTGAGGTGAACCAGGGCACATGCTGTGGGAAATCTGGACAAGAGAGTCAGAGACAGAACCTGGTCCGCAAATGATCTTTGGCCAGCAGTCAGGGCAGAAGCCCCACCCCACCTTCTGAGCATGATGTGGCTGGTGCAGAAGTGTCCACAGGCAGAGGGGGAGGAAGCCCAGTGCCCTCCCACCCCCAACACCACAGCTGGCTGCTGTGGGCAAGACCACACCTATTTATGCTGCAGTAGGTGAGACTGCGCCTTGTAGTTCTCAGAGCTACGTTTCCAGGGCTCCTCCTAGTGTCAAGGGTGCACATGCATTTCATGATGCCCACAGCATCACATGAGAAGTAGTAGATTGTTAATCATGTTCTTAGTGGGGAGACGGAGTTGCAGAGACTAACATGGCTTGTGCTTATCAACATAAAAAGAAAGAAGCACCACAGGAGTGGAGCCTGAGTCTCTCTGGTCCCTGCAAAATAAAGTCCTTTGCACCATACCCTAGTAAATGGTGAAACCTCTGTGTGTGGTCATGGGGACCCTACCACCAGTCTTTGGCCCCTCCCTGAAACTGGGGTGACCATTCCCCAATAAGCAGCTGCCATTGGATGTGGTAAATGACTGGCTAAGAAATAAATAGACAGAACTTGTTTATAAACAAGTTTTCTTGTAACCCAATAATAAAGTTAGAAATAAGTTTAGGAAATATAATGACAAACAGAAGCCATTCACAGCAGCCACACAATCTGGAACACCTAGAGATACCTTAGAGGAACTAGAGATACCTTAATATATTGTGTACCCCTGTGTGAAGAACACTATAGCACTTTGCTCAGGGGTGGGAACAGTTCAAATAAATGGAGAAACTCCCCTTGTTTGAAAACTAGAAAAATGAATATTATAAACATGTCAATTTTTTGAACATTAATGAGTCCAACTAAAACCAAATTAAAACCCATATTGGTTGTTTTTTATTCAATGGTTTCACTTTTGGAACTAGACCCAGTGATTCCTTTTTTTCTTTTCTTTTCTTTTTTCTTTCTTTCTTTTTTTTTTTTTTTTTTTTTTTTGAGATAGAGTCTCACTATGTTACCCTGGGTAGAGTGCCGTGGCATCACAGCTCACAGCAACCTCAAACTCTTGGGCTTAAGCAATTCTCTTGCCTTAGCCTCCCAAGTAGCTGGGACTACAGGCACCTGCCACAACTCCTGGCTATTTTTTAGTTGTAGTTGTCACTGTTGTTTGGTAGGCCCAGGCTGGGTTCGAACCCACCAGCCTCAGTGTATGTGTCTGGCACCCTAGCCGCTTGAGCTACAGGTGCCAAGCTATTAGACCCAGTGATTCTTAAGGTCATCCGGATAGCCAACATTAAGGAAAATAGCCGAGGAA
This sequence comes from Otolemur garnettii, assembly GCF_000181295.1. Taxonomy (NCBI): domain Eukaryota; kingdom Metazoa; phylum Chordata; class Mammalia; order Primates; family Galagidae; genus Otolemur; species Otolemur garnettii. The sequence continues at coordinate 873,060 of NW_003852568.1, forward strand.
AAAGTCAGGATAAGAGAAAACTCACCCGATCAAATATTAAACATTTTGTGAAATGAAGGTAATAATACAATATGCTTTTGGAGAACAATTTTATAAATAGGTCAACACAACAGGATAAAGAAACCAAAAATACAAGGGAATTTACTACATAATGACTCTATCCTTTCAAATTAGGAGCTAAAGATAGACCACGTAATATACAATGTTATTAGGACTGAATCATCACTATTTTTTAGGTAAAGTTAGAACCTACCTCAACTGCTTGTTTAACCAAGATTAATCCAGATTAAAATGGAAATAAAGGTGGAAGGATGAATGGAGAGAGAAAGAAAAAAAAAGAAAAGACTTTACACTAAAATCTGTGAACTTCTGCTTACATGTTGGACATCCAGATCTCACCTTGCTTCAGGACCAAGTGTCTGAAGTCATTCTATAAGCAGTGAGCTCAGTACTAGAGCAGGATTCACAACCCAGGGCCTCTGGTGAGCCCCAGTGTCTCATCTGACAGGCCTCACGCACCATGCTGGTCTGGCATGTAGCTTCAGAGCCAGGAGCTGCAAAGCTGAGCTAAGGGCACAGGAGTCCAGGTTCAGGTTATTTTGATGGCCATGTATCAGGGTAGACCTGGAGCTAGGCCCTGCCAAGGATATCTCCAGAGACTGTGAGGTGGGAGTGGGTGCATGGGTTCAAGGAAGAGAAGAAAACAAGAGATTCCTCCAGATTAAGAGATGAAGCAGATAACAACAGGTTCTGAAAATTGCCCCAGTTGTCGCCATGACAGGGCTTGTGAGGAGAGAGAGCACTAGATGCTGTCCCAGAGGGGCTGGACCCTGTGTACAGAGCCCTCAGACCTCAAAACTTCTCTCATTCTTTGCAGAGCAGGAAAACCCACTAGTCAGGGTGGAAAGTTCCTGTCACTGCTAAGAACATGGAGAGGCCTGGAGGATCTTCCTGGTGACACTGCACAACCTGAAAGCTGGGCATCCCAGGCAAGCCTGACTAAATTTCCTGCCTTCTTGGAAGGAAAAGGGCTGAGAGATTTGAATTTGAGTTAAGGCAAACAAAACATCATGATGCCTGTAGAGTAGACATAGACAACAAGGGAAGACAGAAAAACAATGCAGAAAATCAGTAAAACCAAACACTGGATCTTAGAAAAGCTCAACAAAATTGGCAAGCTTTAGGCTGGATTGATTAAGAAAACAAGAGAGAGAAACCAAATTAGTGCTGGGAAAACTGGATATCCACATGCAGAAGAATGAAGCTGGATCTTTACCTAGTACCACATACAAAAATTAACTCAAAACGGATCAACAACCTAAAACTCTAAAACTCGTAGAAGAAAACTTAAGGAAGAGGCTTCATGAAATTGAACTTGGCAATGATTTCATGGCTGTGACTCTAAAGAAAAAACAGACAAATTTGACTTTATATAAATATAAAAATTACGTGCATCAAAAGACTGTCAGCAGAGTATTAAGACAACTCACCAAATGAGAGAAAGCATTTGAAAATTATAAGGGATTAATATCCAGAAGATATATTTTTTAAACTCCTGAAACTCAACATCAAAACAAAACTATTCAAAAATGGGCAAAGTCTTGTAGACACATCTCTCCATAGAAAAAATCAGTACATGAAAAGATGCTGAACCTCATTAGTCAGTAGGGAAATAGAAGTCAAACTATAATCGATGAGGTACCACTTCATACCATTAGGGTGCCTAATAAAATAAGTAAAGAAATAAATAAGGAATGTTGGTGAGGATGTGGAGAAATTGGAACATTTTTGTATTCCTGATGGGAAAAAGAGTTAGGTATTTCCTCAAAAAATCAAAATTAGTATTGCTATATGACCTAGCATTTCTCCTTTTAGAGGTGTTACCCAAACAATTAAAACTGGAGCCTCCAATGCATTTGTATAACAATGTTCTTAGCAGCATCATTCACAATAGCCAAAAGGTAGAAATTACCAGTCAAGTCATGGTCAGATAAACAAAACGTGATTTATATACACAATGAAATACTGTTCAGCCTTAAAAGGGAAGGAAATTCCAACACATGCTACAATGAACCTTGAGGACATTATACTGAGTGAAATAAGCCAATCACAAAAGTATAACTACTGATGATTTCACTTCTATGAAGTGTTCAGAGTAGCCAAAATCCTAGAGCTTGAAAGGGCTGGAAGAAGAAGGGGTGGGGAGTTTAATGGATATACTAATTCAGCTTTGCAAGATGAAAAAAGAGTTCTAAAGATGGACAGTGGTGGTGGCTGTGCAACATAACTGCAGTTCAGTCTGTTCAACAGCACTCTTAAAAATGGTGAAGACAGTAAATTTTATGATGTCTGTGTTTAGCACAATTTAAAAGTTGGGGAGTTAAAAGAATTGTGATATTTCTTTTTGCATCCCAGAGACTGAGGAGTAAGATTCTTAGCTTCTGTAGATGTATCATTATTTATTTGTCCACTTTATTAGTGCTATATTTTGGAAGATTTTTCTCTTTTAAAAATAATTATTTTACAATTTTGTTTATAAATTTTCACATTTCTGGTTCTTAAGTTCCTAGAAATACAATGGGTTAAAAGGCATGAACTTTACTGAGACCCCTGACATACTGTCAAACTACATTTCAATATCTTCCCAATAGAGTTTTTAAATATTGGCCCCAGAGACATACCCCCTGGACTGAGGTGTGACAAGGTTCATGAATCCACTCCCTGGTAAGACAACTTTAACACATTAAAGATATATATATTTAAAAACGTAAGTTACTGGTAATTGTTCTGAGGGTATATGGAAAATAAAGAAATATTTTTTCAATAAGATCTGCTAAATTTTGATAAGAATACCAAAAGCCTGTGGTACTTCAGCTACCAAGTACTCCCTTCTTTCTTCTCTCCCAGACCAGCACAAAAGAATCTCCACTCTGAGTGGTTGTTATTAAGAAAACAGAGTTCCTTTGTTAAGGTGGAGACTTACATGAACTCATAGCTTGGGTCAAGAAAAATTTCTCATGCAAAGATAAGGATAGAAAGAAGAAAAAGTTTATTTTATTTTTCCATATGGAAAAAAGTGGTGGGGGATAGCTCTGGCAGAGAGGTTTTATTTAGGGGTTGTAATGAAGGTGAAGAAGTTTTATTATGGCTATAGCCAAATTAACATGGTACTGTGAATGCTGCATCCACATCTTTCTTATTTTTTTTAAATTTGGATTAATATGAGAATACATATAATTAGGTTACTTTGTTTACATTTGTAAGGCAAAGTCCAAGTTGCAGTTGAGTCCTTCACCCAGGTGTGCCATATATCCCTACATTGTACCTATTGGGTGAGTGCTTACCAAAGGCCCTCTTCCTTCCCCATTTCTTCAATTTCATTGTGTTTTTCTCTCTTGTTAGCCTGTAATTGTTAAGCTACTAGTTCAAATTAACGTTGAGTACATGGGATGCTTGCTCTTCCATTCTTGAGATACTTTCCTAAAGAGAATGTTCTTCAACACCATCCAGGTAAATATAAAAGATATAAAGTCTCTACCTTTTTATGACTGAAGAGCATTCCATGAAATATATACACCACGGTTTATTAATCCATTCATGGGTTGATCCACACTGAGGCTGTTCCCACATCTTTGTGATTGTGAATTGAGCTGCTATAAACATTCAAGTGCATATGTCCTTATGATAAAATGATTTTTTTTTCTTCTGGGTAGATACAAATAGTGCAATTGCAGGATCAAATGGAAGGTCTACTTTTAGTTCTTTGAGGATTCTCCATACCTCTCTCCAAAAAGACTGTATTAGTTTGTAATCTCACCAATAGCCTATAAGTATTTGCTTCTCTCCACACCCTCATCAACATCTGCAGCTTTGGGACTTTGTGATATGGGCTATTCTCACATCATGTGGGTTAAGTGACATCTCATCATGGCTTTGATTTGCATTTCCCTGATGATTAGGGACAATGAGCATTTTTTCTCTTGTTTGCTGGCCATTCATCTGTCTTCTTGGGAGAAGGCTATATTCTTGTCTCTTGCCCAATGATTAATGAGGTTGTTTGCTCTTTTCTTGTTGATTTGCTTCAGTTCTTTGTAGATTCTAGTTATTAGCCTTTTGTCAGATTCATAACATATGAATATCTTCTCCTATTCTGATGGTTTTCTATTTAATTTGTTTATTATGTCCTTACTAATAGAAGCCATCTATGACAAATCCATAGCCAATATTATATCAAGCTGAAGGCATTTCATCTTAGAACTAGAACAAGCCAGTACTATTCAACATAGTGCTGGAAGTCCTAGCCAATGAAATCAGGCAAAAGAAGGATATCAGAGGTATCCAACTGGTGACAGAGGAGGTCAGACTTTTCATTCTTTATGGATGATGTGATGATATACTTAGAAAATCTACATCTCTCTTCTTAGTGACAGGCTTACTTCTGATGATTGTGGGCTTGTCACTGATTCTATCCATGAAGTATAGTTTGGGGTGGGATTTGAGGCTTGAATCTTGCACCCCTACTGTCCACTCAGGAGCTCCTTGAGGCTGTATAAACATATTCTAAAAGGCAGTTTTCAGTCAATAGGTCTACCAATTTTAAAAAATTTACATTTCCTTTCTGTCTGCTCAGCTCTTTTTGGATTTTATGAAAACATAACTCTGCAGGGTGCCTGTTAGGAAGAGAGTTAATTGATCTTAGCCCCATTGAGAAACCATGGGCTAATATTTACTTTTGTTATTTTGCTTGCAAGCAAGGTTGTCCTTTCACTCATTCCCCCCTAGCAGTAAGATCAGAGTGACAGTATCTCTCTGAAAGGGGAGGCCACCACTACTTCTCATCCCACCAGTTCTGTGTGACAGGACCTAAACACCAGGTGAGTGCATCCAAGAGATCTGGGCTTCTCTCCCCCAACCAGCCCCCACTTGTAGGGAGGAAGCTTTATCTCAGGTGAGGCAGGCCAACAATAGTACAGCCACAATGGCCCTCTTGCCTTTTCACTGGCAAACCAGAGATTTCATTCTGTACATGAGATCTAAGCCAAGAAAACCAGAAGCTACCACTGCCACTTAGCACCCCAAATGTAAAGCAGATACCACTCTGAGAAAAGTGAGCCCCAATCCCCACACCCAGCTCGGGAACAATAGCTCACTGGTTTTTCCCAGGGCAGAAACAGGCCATGAGACCAGAGAGGCCCAAAGATCCCTTCATATAAATTGACTTTCTTTACAGGGAGTATGGGGAAAGCTTAAGCCCGAAAGAACTATCTTAAACAACGGAGATTTGGTGATAAACAACAAGCTAACCCATAGGCCACCTAGTTAACCAGGAAGAACCAGAAAAGACAGTTTAGAACAGCCCCACTGATGTCAGAACGAAATTCCAAGGCTGGATAAAAATCTGTCCCTAAAAAGGGCCCCAAATTTAATTTTAAATAACTATGGGAAAACATATGCAAATGGTATTGTTAAAAACAATAAAGCAGCTAGCAATTAATAGAGCCTAATAGTTGGGTGTGATATCAATGGAGATAGGAGATCAGAAAAGGGAGCCCTGCTAAATTCACTGTCATCCCAAAGTGTGGGGGTCTAGGTGCAAGACTGTGCATTCAGTGACAGCAGAATATTCCTACTTCATGGGAAACAGATATCACTAAAATAGTCTAGCCAAGTCACTAAACAAATAAACAACAATAAAAAACCCAAAGACTCAAGGCATCTGAGAAGAGGATCACTATTCACAATCACTTCAATACACTAATGTCCAATTTTCAACAAAAAGTTGAAAAATTTAGGAAAATACAACCCATACACTGGAAAGAAATCAAGCAACAAAAACTACCTGTGAGAGGGCTGAGATGTCAGATTTAATAGACAAAAGATCTCACAGCAGCTATTCTAAATTTTTTTCTTTCTTTGAACTTTATTTCAAAGAAAGAAAATGATTAATGAAGTAAAGGAAGATATGGTGAACATGGCTCATCAAATAGAGAATGTCAATAAACTGGCAGAAATCATAAAAAAGGTAATTCTGAAGTTGAAAACTGCAACAAAAGAAATAAAAAATTCAACAGTATATTTGAATTGAAAGAAAAGCAAATCAGTGGATGAATAGATAGATTGATTAAAATTGTCCAATCCAAAAAAAAGGAAAAAAGAAAAGAGAAAAAAACAAAGAAAAATAAACAGAACTTCAAAGAAGTGTAGGCCAACATTAAGCACACACATTATAGAATAATCAGAAGTAGAAGAGAGAAAAAAGTATAAGACATATTTTAAGAAGTAACAACTGAAATCTTCCCAAATTTGAAAGAAAATATAAATCTATTTACCCAAGAAACTGAAAGAATTCCAAGTACAGTAAATGCAAAAAAAGAGATCCATACCCAGACACCTCATAGTCAAATGTTGAAAGATAAAGAGAAAATCTTAGAAACAGCAATAGAAAATTTGCTCATCACTTAACAAAAGAATCAGAAAGGTAACTAAGAGAATTAAGCTTACAAGGGTGCATGTGAAATTTACTAGGTGTAGAATATAAAATGTCTTAACAGAGTAACTAAGAAAATGCCGTGAAGGCTGTGTTGACCAGTTTGACGAAACCATTTCAAATTGTATGTAAAACCGGCACATTGTACCCCATGATTGCATTAATGTACACAGTTATAATTTAATTTTTAAAAAATAGGGAAAAAAACTCTACAAATAAATTTGGTCAGTGTTCAGTATGAGAGAGTAAATGGGTAAATAAATAAAATGCTCTCCATTCTTCTCCCAGCTCTCTCTAAAAGATAAAATTACATAAAACAATAAACAAATACTTTGGGACTCCTAACATATATTAATGTATTATGTAACATACTCTAACAAAAAAGGAGGAGATGGCCAGGTGTTATGGTGGGCGCCTGTGGTCCTAGCTACTTGGGAGGCTGAGGCAGGAGACTCACTTGAGCCCAGGAGTTGGAGGTTGCTGTGAGCATGATGCCATGGCACTCTACCTGGGGGGACAGCTTGAGGCTCTGTCTCAAAAAAAAAAAAAAAAAAAAAAAGGAGGAGAGAAAATAGATCTATATATAAAAGTAATAATTTTATATCTTAATTTATGTTAGTATAAATCTTAAGTGAATTCTAATAAAATGTATGTGGTCAGTCCTAGAACAACCACAAAGTAAAAAACAAATCATTAAAGGAATGCAAATGTTACACTAGAAAATATTCACTTAATATAAAAATAGCAGTAAAGGAAAATAGAGAAACAAAAATGCATGAGACATTAAAAAAAAAGAGGACAGATGTAAATCTATACAAATAATCATATTAAATGAGAACAAATTAATCAGTGTAATCAAAAGGCAGAGATTTTCAGCCTGACTAGACACCCAGAGTTCGCCAAGCTACAAAGTTTGAGAAGATAGGCCTCCACAAGATTGCCCTTACTTCTGACACCAGCTGCAAGTTTGGGTGGTTCCCAAAATCATCCTCAGTTTTAATAATTCACAATAACTCACAAAACTCACTGAAATATGCTAAATTTCAACTGTGACTTATTACATGGAAAGGATACAGATTAACATCAGCCAGCATAAGAGACAAATAAAGCAGAGTCTGGGAGTATTCCAAACCCAGCATTCCTGGTGTCTTCCCCCCGTGGAGACAGAACACATTACTTCACTGGTGTCAATGTGTGACAATATACACAAAGTACTGCAAGGTAAGGAGTCCATGTAAAATTTAGTCTTCAGAGTTCTTACAAGGGCTTCATTATATAGGCATGATTGATTGATTGATTGTCCACCTGACTGAATTTAGCCTCCAAGCTGTTTGATAGCCCAGTTGATCCAGTCCCTCCCCCCACCAAAAATCACCTGGTTGGTCTTTCTGGTATGGTCAGCTCCAAACCTAAACCACATGATGGGTCATTCTGATGGGGACAGACCCCACCCTAAGCCTGTTAGGTATAGCCAGCCCGATGCCAAGAAGCCAACTCTTATCATAAAAAGGAAAAAGATAATTTTTTGGTTTGATGTAAATTACCTCCCAAAATCATAGAGCAAAGGCTAGACTTATCGTTAGACAAGGCCAAATTCTTTACCATACAGTGTACGTGCATAACATATAATAATTATAAACATATGTGCACATAACAACAAAGCCCTGAAATACATAAAAATATGACAATATTAATTAAAAAACTAACATGTTAATAAGAATAGTTGTTAAACTTTTGATAATTAATAGAACATCCAGGCACAACAGAAAACAGGAGAAATGAAAACACTGCACACCAACTAACAGACATCTATACCATATGCTACCCAACAACAAAAGAACAATAATAAACATTCTTTTTAAATGCACATAAAACATTTTTCAGGACAGACAAAATGCTAGGCTAGAATACAAGCCTTCATCAATTTTAAAGAATTTAAATCACACAAATTATGTTTTACCACTACAGTGAGATGAAATTACAAATAAATAACAGAAAGAAATTTGGAGAAATTATAAATGTGTGGAAATTAAACAGCATACTCCTAAATAACTAACAGATGAAAAAGCAATCACAAAGGAAATCAGAAAATGCTTAGATATAAATTAAAACGAAGACATAATTTACCAAAAGTGCACAGGTTGAAGCTAAAGCAAGGCTCAGATACAAATTTATAGCTGTAAATATTCCGAAACATTTGCTGAAATAAAATGTTTCTTGTAGTATTGTTTATACATGAGATTGTGTCACCCAAAACCACACATAGTTTTACTTCTTCCTTTTCTCTCTTTAAAAACAAAGAAACTCAATTCACAAGCCTAACCTTCCCTCCTAAGATACTTGGGAAAGAAGAGCAAATAAAACTAAAATAAGCAGAAGGAAGGAAACACAAAGTTTACTGCAGAAAATAATGAAATAAAGAAGAGAAAAACAACAGTGAAATTGGCAAAAGTGGAAGTGGATGGTTTAAAAAACAACAAAATTGACAAACATTTAGCTAAACTGACCAAGAGCAAAAGAGAAGAATTACAAGAAGTCAGGAATAAAAGTGGAAGCATTCCTATTGATCGTCCAGAAATAAAAAAGGACTGTAAGAGAATACTATTAACCTGGCATGCTAGCAAATTAGGTAACCAAGATGAAGGTAACCGAGCAATCCAAATTGCTAGATAGACGCAGCCACTTAAACCAGAAAGAAGAAATAGAAACTGATTAGCCCTACAACAAGTGAAGGTATCAAATTAGTGATTTAAGGAATTCTCATGAAGGCAATTCTGAGTCTACCTGGCTTCACTGGGAAATTTTACCAAAAAGTCAAAGAAAAATTAATAACAATTTTCTTTTTATAAAATCTCTTTCACCAAAAGGAAGGAAAAGCTTCCCAACTTATTTCATGAGACTGCACTACCACAGTACTCAAACTATATAAAGTCTCCATAAGAAAAGAACACAGACTAATTTTTTTAATGATTAGATGCAAGAATCTTCAACAAAACTGGGGAACCAAATCCAGCCACATATTAAGCAGCCATAAATAACTAAGTGAGATTTATCCTAGATAGATAACATTAGTTTAACATACAAAAATCAGTTAATTCTTTTTTTTTTAATTGAATGGTAACTATGTACATTAATGTAATTCTGGGGTACAGTGTGGTGTTTTCACATACAATTTGAAACATTTCCATCAAACTGGTTAACATAACCTTCATGTCATCTTCTTAGTTATTGTGTTAAAACATTCTTATTCTACTCTTAGAAAGATTCACTTGTACCCTTGTAAGATGAACCACAGAAGTGATCCCTCCAATCCCCCTCCCTCCACCCATTCCTCCCTGCCCTCTTCCTCCCCCCTCCCCGTATAAAATCAGTTAATTCAATACCCATATCAGTAGAATAAAAGACACAAAACACATAATCATGCCCATAGATGAAGAAAAAAAAATGGCAAAAATCTCACATCTTTTTGTGATAAAACCACCAGTTTAATAGAAAAAAACATCAATCTGATAATGCGCATTAGTTTAAAAACCTCACAGCTAACATTATACTTAATGGTAAAAGCCTGAATGTTTTCCCTTTAGGATAAGAAACAAGACAAAGAGGTCTGCTGTCACCACTCCTAACTCAATGTACTAGAGATTGAGCTACAGCAACTAGCCAACAAAAGGAAAAGAGAGAGAGAGAGAATAAAATAAAAATTAAAACATTGGAACAGAAAAAGTAAAACTATTTGTGTTTGGGGGTGACACAATAGAACTATAACATTACGTCAGCAAATGTTTCATAACTATAACATTATGTCAGCAAAAGAATTACTTTTTTAAAAAAAATATAAGCACTTATATATTTATTTATTATCACATACACATAGATCACGTATACATTTATGCATATGTGGGGTACAATATGTTAATTTTTTATACAATTGGAGTGCTTGAATCAAACTAATTAATATAGCTTTTGCCTCATTTACCTGATTATTGTGTTAAGACACTTATGTTCTATAGGATAAAAGATTAAATACACAAAAATAATTCATAATTCTATGTGGATTTGTATTAATAAATGAAAAGTCCAAAAACAAAATTAAGAAAGCCATTTCATTTACAGTAGCATTAAAATGAAAAAAGTTAAGAATAAATTTAACAAATGAAACATAAAACTTTAAAATATTATTAAAAGAGGTACAGTGCCTGTAGCTCAGTGTTTAAGGCACCGGACCCATATACCAAGGGTGGCAGGTTCGAACCTGGCCCAACCAAACTGCATCAACAACAACAACAACAAAATAGCCAGGAGTTGTGGCAAGTGCCTGTAGTCCCAGCTACTTGGGAGGCTGAGGCAAGAGAATTGCCTAAGCCCAGGAGTTGAAGGTTGCTGTGAGCTGTGATGGCACAGCACTCTACTTAGGGTGATAAAGTAAGACTCTGTCTCTAAAAGAAATAAAATAAATAAAAATATTATTGAAAGAAATTAAAGAAGACCTAAGTAAATGGAATGATAACCCACACTCATGGATCAAAAGATCTAATATTGTTAAGAAGGCAATATTTTCCATATTTATCTAAATTCAATCCCTTTCTGAATCACAGCTAGAAAATTCATGTAGATTTAAGAAACCCAGAATATTCAGAACAATCTTGGGAGAAAAACAAAAAGTTGTTAAGACTCATACTCCAGGGCGGCGCCTGTGGCTCAAAGGAGTAGGGCATCGGCCCCATCTGCCGGAGGTGGCTGGTTCAAACCCAGCCCCGGCCAAAAAAAACAAAGTAACAAAAAAAAAAAAAAAAAAAAACTAAAAGACTCATACTCTATTATTTCAACATTTACTGTAAAGCTAGTGAATACAGTGTGTTAGTGGCATGAGGATAGAAACAGGATGAATTAAAAGTCCAAAAAAAAAAAAAACCTTTACATTTATACTCAATCAATTTTTTTTACAATGGGGAGAGAATACATTTTTCAAAAACTGATGCAAGGTCAACTGAATATCCACATGCAGAAAGAATGTAGCTGGGTTCCTTTTTCGCATCATACACCAAAACTAAGTCCACTGAGTCACAGACTCAAAGGTAAAAACTAAAACTGTAAAAGCACCTATAGTAAAATAAGACTCATACACCAAAACTAAGTCCACTGAGTCACAGACTCAAAGGTAAAAACTAAAACTGTAAAAGCACCTATAGTAAAATAAGACTCAACCTTCATAATGTTTGATCAGAAAAAGCCTTCTTAGATACAGCCCCAAAAGCACAAGTAACAAAAGAAAAAAATAGATTAATTGAGTTTTGTCAAAAAGAATTACTTTTTTTAAAAAAATATATAAGCACTCATATATTTATTTATTATCACATACACATAGATCATGAATACATTTATGCATATGTGGGGTACAATATGTTAATTTTTTATACAATTGGAGTGCTTGAATCAAACTAATTAACATAGCTTTTGCCTCATTTACCTGATTATTGTGTTAAGACATTTATGTTCAATACTTGATAGATTTGACTTGTACCCTTGCAATATGCTCCATAGGTGTGGGTGTGGTCCTGCCATCTACCCTCCCTCTATCAAACCTCCCCCTCCCCCTTCCCACTCCATTTCTCTCCTTCATCCTAGGCTATAGTTGTAATCTATCTTTCATAAGAAAAGTGTGAGTAAATATAAATTGGTTTCATAGAAGAACTGAGTACATTGTATACTTTTTCTTCCATTCTTGAGATACTTTACTTAGAAGAATATGTTCCAGGTCCATCCATGTAAACATAAAAGAGGTAAAGTCTCCATGTTTTTTAAGGCTGCATAGTATTCCATGGTATACATATACCACAATTTATTAATCCATTCATAGGTTGATGGGCACTTGGGCTTTTTCCATGACTTGGCTATTACAAATTGAGCTGCAACAAATAATCTGGTGCAAATATCTTTTTTGCAGAGTGATTTTTGGTCTTTTGGAGATACTCCTAGTAGAGGAATTGCAGGATCCAATGGCAGGTCTATTTTTAGATCCCTGAGTGTTCTCCAAACTTGTTTCCAAAAGGAACGTATTAGCTTGACTTTTACTCTTGGAAGAGCACCATTAAGAAAGTGATAGTACAATCCACATATCCACATAATGGGAGAGCATTTTTGCAAATCACACATCTGATGAGAGACTTGTGTCTAGAATATTTAAGAGACTTTTAATCATTCAATAATACAAGGCATATAACCCAATTAAAATCTAGGGGGAAAGAAGGTCTAAATAGACATTTCTTCAAAGAAGATACACAAATGATGAATAAGCACATAAAACCATGATCATCATTATTAGCCATCAGGGAAATAAAATCAAAATTACAAGGGATACCACTTCACTTCCACTAGAAAGGCTTTAATTTGGAAAAATTAAGAATAACAAGTGTTGACAGGATATGAAGAAATCAGAATTTTTGCACTTTGCTGGTGAGAATGTAAAATGATTCAGCCAGTTTGGATAACAGTTTAACAGTTCCTAAAAATGTTGAACATAGAATTACCATATCAACAAGAAATTCCACTCCTAGGTATATACCAAAGAAATTAATTCACAGGCTTCATCTCTAATGTTCATAGTAGCACTAGTCATGATTTCCAAAATGTAGAACCAACCCAAATGTCCATCTCCTGATGAATAGATAAAATGCAGTATGTATGTCCATCAAATGGATACCATTTGCTAATAAATAAAGAAGAATGAAGTGCTGACATACGTGACAATATTGAAGACATTCTGCTAACTGAAAGCAGGCAGTCCCGGGGACCGTGTATTATATATATGATTCTGTTTAGAGGAAATTTCCTCAATAGATAAATCTATAGAGAGAGAAGGTAAGTTAGTGGTAGCCTAGGGCCAGGGGTGATTGGGGGAAAGTGAGGAGTAGCTGCTTATGGGCACAAATATCTCTCTCTCTCTCTTTCTCTCTCTCTCTCTCTCTCTCTCTTTTAAATCATGCTGTTCTTTAGATCTCCAGAATGTATTCATTTTACAACTGAAAGCTTTTACCCTTTAACCAACACTTCCTTATCCTCTCCAACCATCACTTCCAGCAACTACTAACTCTGCCCTCTGCCTCTGTGAGTTTTACATTTTTAGATTCTAAAATGTACTTGCCTTTCTGTGTCTGGTTTATTTCACTTACCATAATGTCCTCCAGGTCTATCCACATTGTGGCAAATGTCAGGATTTCCTTCTTTTGCATGGCTGAATAGCATTCCATTAATTCTTTTATTCTTTATCTATCAATGGACTTTATGTTGTTTCTATATCTTGGCTATTGTGAATAATGGTGCAATAATTATGAACGTGGAAGTACAGATCTCTCTTCAAGACACTGGCTTTGTTTTCTTTAAATATATACCCAGAGGTAGGATTGCTGGATCGTATGGCAGGTGTTATGAACCTCTGCTGCTTTACAAAAGGGCCATGCCAAATTTACATCCTCACCAACAGCGTGCAATGACTCCCTTTCTCCACACTCTCATCACTTTTTATTTCTTATCTTTTGATAATAGGCATCCCAACAGATGTGGAGGAATATCTCATTGTGGTTTTGATTCCTGTGTCTTAGATAATTAATAGTGTTGAGCACCTTTTCATATACCTTTTGGCTATGCTACTTCTTCTTTGAAACACTGTCTACTCAAATCTTTTGACCATTATTTAATCTGGTTGTTATTTTGTTTTGTTTGTTTCTGTATATTATGGGGTCTTTTTCCTATTGAGTTGTATGAGTTCTTTATATATTTTGGATATTAACTCCTCATCAGATGTGTAGTCTGCACATATTTTCTTCTATTCCTTAGGTTGTCTTTACATTTTGTTGATTATTTCCTTTGCTACACTGAGCTATTTAGTTGATTAGTACCACTTGTTTATTTTTGGTTTTGTGTCCTATGCTTTTGGAGTCATAGCAAAAATATCTCTGTCAAGACCAATGTCAACAAGACTTTCTCTATGTTTTGTTTTAGGAGTTTTATTTTTTCAGGTCTTACATTTAAGTCTTTAATCCATTTTGGGTTAATTTTTCTATACAGTGTAAAATAAAGGTCCAATTTAATTATTATTTTTTATTTTTTATTAAGCCTTTCATAAATATATCATAAGTACATTTATGCCATTATGGGATTCAATATGTTGATTATTTGTACAAATTGGAATGCTTACATCCTACTAAACAACATAGCCTTCACCTCATTTACCCAATTACAGGAGTAAGACATTTATGCTCTACACCAAATAGATCCAACTTGTACTTGCAATATGCTTCATAGGTGTGGTCTCCCTACCCACCCTCCCTCTATTGACCCACCCCCCTCCCTTCCCCCTCCCCTTTCCTCCTTCATCCTAGGCTATAGTTATGTTTCATTTTTCACAGGCATGTGTAAATAATTGTAAATTGGTTTCACAGTAGTGCTGAGTACATTGGATATTTTTTTTCCATTCCTGAGATACTTTACTAAGAAGAATATTTTCCAACTCCATTCATATAAACAAAAAAGAGGTAAAGTCTTCATTTTTTAATGCTGCATAGTATTCCATGGTATACATATACCACAATTTATTAATCCATTCATGAGTCGATGGGCACTTGGGCTTCTTCCATGATTTGGCAATTATGAATTGAGCTGCAATAAACAATCTGGGGCAAATATCTTTATTGCCAAAAGATTTTTGGTCCTTTGGATATACCCCTAGAAGAGGAATTGCAGGATCAAATGGCAGGTCTACATTTAGATCCCTGAGTGTTCTCCAAACTTCCTTCCAAAAGGAACGTACTAGCTTGCATTCCTACCAGCACCAATTTAATTATTTTGCATTTGGATATCCAGTTTCCCCAGAACCATTTATTGAAGACACTATCCTTTCCCCATCATGTGTTCTTGGTGTTCTTGTCAAAGATTAGTTGACTATATGCACGTGGGTTTATTTCTGAGCTCTCTATTTATATTCCATGTGCCTGTGTGTCTGTGTTGGTGCCATCATCATACCGTTTTGATTACCACAGCTTTGTAATATTATTTTAAATTGCAAGTTATTCAAGATGCTTTGGCTATTTGCAGTCTTTTGAGATTCCACAAAATGTTTAAGATTTTTTTTCTATTTCAGTGAAAAATTACATTGAAATTTTGATAAGGAATGCATTGACTCTGTAGATTACTTGGAAAGAATGGAAATTTTAGCAATGCTGATTCTTCCAATGCATGAGCATGGAATATCTTTCCATTTATTTGTGTCATCTTAAATTTCTTCACTAACATCTTAGAATACACAAATCTTTTTACCTCCTTAGTGAAATTTATTCCCAAGATATTTATTCTTTTTGGTGATATTATAAACAGAATTGTTTTCTTATTTTTCAGATAGCTTGCTGCTAGCGTATAAAAGTGCAGCTGATTTCAGTATGTTCATGGTTGGCATTGTCACCCCCACCCACTCTGTGTTGCAACTACACTGAATTTATTCATAAGTTCTACTAGATTTTTTGGAAGACTCTATCATTTTCCATATGTAAGATAACATCATCAGCAAACAGGAACAATTTAGCTAAATTGTCCTTTCCTTTTGCCTTTTATTTCTCTTTCTTTCCTAATTAGTCCGTCTTAGACTTCCAGTACTATGTTGAAGTGGTGAGAGTGATCATCCTTGCCTTGTTCCTAATCTTAGTGAATAGGGTTTTTAGCTTTCTATGGTTAAAGTATGATGTTAGCTAGATGGGGCTTGATATGTATGACCTTTATCATGTTGAGGTATATTTCTTAAACAGCTAATTTGTTGAGTTTTTATTCTGAAAAGATGTTGAATTTTGTCAAATGATTTTTCTGCATCTATTGAGAAGATCATATGGTTTTTATTCTTCAGGCTGTTAGTGTGGCATATGGTGTTTACTGATTTGCATATGTTGAATAATCTTCGCTTCTCAGGGATAAATCTCACTTGATCGCACTGTATGATCCTTTTAATGTGCTATTAAATTTGGTTTGCTATGATTTTGTTGAGGATTTTTGCAACTATACTCATCAAGGATATTGTCCTATAATTTCTTTTTCTGTAGTGTCCTTTGCTGGTTTTGGTATGGAGGTAGTGCTTGCCTCATAAAATGAGAAGAACAAGTGTTAAGAAGAGAAATTTAACCTCTGATTTGTAAAGTTTTAAGTTTATAAGGGTTCTTGGCTCTCCAGTCCTGAGGAAGACAGTGAGAAACATTGGCGTTAATTCTTCTTTAAATGTTTAATATAATTTACCCATGAGCCCTTCTCATCCTGGGATCTTCTTTGTGGAGAGGATTTTTTCATTTGTTCAGACATTTCATAACTTTATGATTCAATCTTGTAGACTATACCTTTCTAGGAATCTTTTCTAGGTTATTCAATTAGTTGGCATATAATTGTTCATAACAGTCTCTTATGATCCTATGTATTTCTTTGGTATTGGTTTGAAATGTCTCTTATTTCATTTGTAACTATATTGATTTGAATCTTTTCTCTTTTTCTCTTGATTAGTCTAGCTACAGATTTGTCCACTTTTTTCATCTTTCCAAAAACTCAACTTTCAGTTTCATTTATCTTTTCAATTGCCCTTTTAGTCTGTATTTCTTTTATTTCTGATTTAATATTTATTATATTTTTCTTTCTGCTAACTTTGAGCTTTGTTCTTATTTTTCTAGTTTCTTGATGTATAAAGTTTGGTGTGAAGTGATGTGTAAAGATCTTTTTTTAATGTAGGCATTTGTCACTATAAATTCCCTCTTAGAACGGCTTCTGCTGCATTCCCTAAGTTTTGGTATGTTGGGTTTCCATTTTTGTTTATTTCAAGATACTTTCTGATTTCTATTTTCATTTCTTCTTCAACCCATTGGTTGTTCAAAGATTATGTTGTTTTATTTCCATGTATTTGTCATTTTTTTTTATTTTTTGGTTTTTCTCCTATTACTGATTTTTAGTTACATAACATTGTGGTCATAAAAGGTACTTGATATAACTTCAATCTTACTAAATTTGCTTAGACTTGTTTTGTGGGCAAACATGTGATCACATAGAGAACCAAGTGTCCTTGGAACCAAGTATACTGAGAACAGGTGTGCTGTGCTCTTGTTGAACGGAATGTTCTGTATGTGTCTGCTGGGTCTTCTGGTCTATGGTATTGTTCAAATCTAATGTTTTTTGTTGATTTTCTAGGAGGTTTATCTTTGAGTTAATAAAAATGTTCTAATTTGATTATGATCATGGTTACACCAGAGTGTGAATGAATATACTTCAATTTACTGAATTGTCTAAGTGAACAAGTTACACAGTATATAAATTGCATCTCAATAAAAGCTGTAAGTTTTTTTTTTTTTAATGAGATAGCCATACAAAGGCCAACTGTTCAATTCTTGACCTATCCACATGTAGGGTGTTTTTTTTTTTCTTTTTCTTTTTTCTACTGTAATGCAATATCTCTGTTTGCAGTTATGTCAGTGAACAAATTTTGCTTAACATGGTTGGAATTATTCAGATATAATGTGTATAAAGGCAGTAGTTAAGCTATGAAGGTGAAAACTTTATGTCTGATGGATCACCTAAAACAAAACAGACATCTCTGGTCGACAGAATCACTGGGCTCATCGTATCTCACCAGAATCACATATTTTTTCATTGTTGTTTTCAACATGTTGCATATTTTTTTCATTGTTGTTTTCACCTATTAACCTATGTCAGCTTAATAGATGAACAATAATTACTACTTTTTTAAAGTTTTATGCCATTCATTAGTATAAGCTAGAACATTTTGCCCAAGTATCACTTAATAGGTTATCTGAATTTCCTTTTCCTACCTGAAATGCTGTAGTCATAGATTTCTTTAAGTTTTTTGGAGTTGTACTCTTATCATCTGTTAAATTTTGCATTGTGCTTTCAGAAATAATAGTCAAGAACATTTTGCCCAAGTATCACTTAATAGGTTATTTGAATTTCCTTTTCATACCTGAAATGCTATAGTCATAGATTTCTTTAAGTTTTTTTGTAGTTTTTGTAGTTTTATCATCTATAAAATTTTGCATTGTGCTTTCAAAAAATAGTCACAAAGATCAATTTGTATGTAATCTCAAATGAATCTAATTTTAACTACTACATAATAGTCTTTTAATGGCTATGCATATAATAGTTTACTAAATTATTTCCCTGATGGTAAGTATGTCTTTATTGTCTTTTCTTACACACACACACACATAAGCCCTCATAATACCCTTGGCATGAATCCATGCTCATATTTAGGTTATTATGTGGGAAGATGGCTAGAAGTGGTAATAATAATGCTAAAAATGTGAGCTATTTCTCAAAGTTTGACACAACTTTCTTTCCAAACAGCTTGTAATAATTTACATTCCTTCATTTCTCTAAAACCCTGAGTACTTTAAAAATGAAAATTCATGTATATTCTTAATACCCAAGAAAATCAGCTAGTCTGAAGAAACATTCAGCAAAAGGGGCGCACACTATTATTGTCCTCTAGATGAGGCAGCACGGTTGGCATTGTCACCCCCACCTGCTCTGTGCAGAGTTCCCTTGGGTAGTGCTCATGGCACATTGCACCAACCCCAGGCCAAATGCACCATGTCTGTGGAGACAGTCAGTCCCAGGCACGATGTGCCTTCCGTGGGGCACTGCTTCTGGACGCCTGCTCCCACAGGGGAGGCTCTAAACAAGGAATGCCTTTTCCCAGTTGCTCTGGGAGCTTTTCCCAGTTGCTCTGGTAGCTAGCAGGGCGCAGAGCACATTCTGGTATCTGCAGCTCCCAGACCTGCACAAACAAACTTAAGGAAAGAAATATAAGGGGCCTTCTTCCAGATTATTCTTAAATCTGTTCTTCACATTTCTTGCCACATCCCCCACAGTGATCTCCACATGTCAAGCAATAGGAAGAGAAGGAAAAAACCACCTACAAATTTCCCCACAGAGCACCGCAATGGGCCGTGGAGATGGGGCAGGGTGATTTCAGTCTAAGGGAAACAGCCTTTGCCCAAAGATGGTGCCCTGAGACATGTGCACTCACTCCATTTGCGCAACTTGGAACCACATTCCCCACGAATGTGCTGAAGAGCATCTTCAGAGGAAAGAGCAGCATGGCTGAGCACCGGCGCAGCCTAATTGGAAGAGTATTTCTGGAAGAGCACACCATATGTTTTACATTTGCATCCAGTCTATAAATATCCTAGCAACAACTTGAGTCCATAAATACAGTATTCAGAATGCTTTGCTGGAAACGTCTTTCACTAGTCAGTCATCTGTTTACCAGTGCGACAGTTCATTGTCCCACTCGTGCAGAATTATCTGCGAGATCAGGGTCAGGTTAGGAAATCAGTGAGTGCCAGAGATCCAGGGGTGACGGAACACGCTATCCCCTGTGCCATTTGCTCTGGTCTCATTCCCACCTGCCTTGGGCCACCTCCAGGTAGAAAGTGACAGATGACACTTTAGCAAAAGCCTAGGCAGGAAGCTGTGGAATCTTTAACAAAACTATCAAGAGACTGTGGTAAGGGAAAGGCCTGATACATTGGCAGAGCTAACCTCTTCCAGAGGGTTCTGTGCATCATGGGCAGTGCTGGGAGCTTTGTTATTCTTGGCCTTCACTGTGAATCTATGCTGCTGGAATTGTTATCTCTATTCCACCAATGAGAAAAACCTAAGCTTGACAAGATTAAGAATCTCACCATGTGAATAAGCCAGGATTCTAAATGGGAGTTTCCCCCAAACCACACACTTGTAACAGGTGGCAAGACAGACAAACCCAAAGCATGCCCATCCACCTGCCAGAAGATTAAAAATCTGTGCCATTTGCCCTCTGGGTGTTAAGCAGTCACATTGACAAAGTGATTTCAAATGAACACTCTTATTTTCTAGAGTAGAAAAGGTATTTAGGGAAGATGTTAGTGTCTCCATTTTTCAGACAAGAAAACTGAGGCTCAGAGAGGATAAGCTACTTGTTCAAAGCCAACAATTAGTAGAGAGATTCAGGAGTAGAATTTTGATTTTCTAATTTCTATTTCAGTGTCCATTCCACATGCTGAGGATACAAACATTATCTAGCAAGAGTGAAGAATCAAGCCATGACCAGCCAGCAGCATCTTGGAACGTGTCCGGGAGTCCCACATTCTGCACATGGGGGACTAGGTCTGTCTGCTTTGATGGGTGGCAGGTGTGGAATCAAAAGTCTGTGGAATCCAGTTCTACTTAGAGCAGACAGGCCTAGAAAGGTGCTGCAGAGGCAACTTGCTAAGAACCTTCCAGATGCCGGGGTAGGGGTCCAAATGGAAGAAAATAAGGAGGTGCAAATAATGGTTTTTCTAGTTAGCCCTGCAGTATTTATTCTCTCCACAACACAAGCTGCAGGAGGACACGGATGTCTGTCTTCCCCATGCCACATCCCAGCACCAGGTCCACCTGCTGCAGAGTCACTGCAAATGCAGGACTGAGGTGACCATTGCAGGATGCACGTGCCACCAGATAGTCACTGGGCTAAGGCAGTAGCTAAGTCCACAGGGCAGAAGGCCACACTGCAGAGCCACATCACCCAGCACACACCAGCAGGACTGACTGCACCTGTAAACATTGATGGCATGGCCAGTGAGCCCTCCCTCAGGTGAAGGTCAGCTTCATCCAATGTCGAGGAGGGGCGCAGTCTCTGCCCTCACGGCCTGAGTCTCTGAGGGAAAATGACAATGAACCAGCAGAGCGGTACACTTCACGTGAATTTGGTGCCACTAAGAAAGAAGAAATTGGTCATTAGAAATGACTGGCAGGCAGGGTGAACTGACAGGGGGATGTCCTATCTCAGAAGGGGACATAGATGGAGGGTCCCAAGGAGGGGATCTGCGAGCGGAGAAGCACGAGAAAGTCCAACTGAGTGTGAGTAGAGCAGCGCCGCCCACTGCGGGCAGGTGCCGGGCCGCAATGGCAGAGGGCCACAGGTTTGCTCTCCTAAGGCTAGGTGGCTATGGCATTAACAGGCTCAGGGGAACCTCGGCTGGCACAGGCACATTGCGGGATTTATAGCAGCAGCAGTGGCAGAAATCAGAGAACACGGATGAGACACCAGATCAGAGAGGAAAGCCTGGCCTCAGCCATGCGGTTTATTCCCAGTGTGTGGGCTGGTGGCCAGGAGAAGCTGCACCTGTTAGCTCAGGCGGTCACAGGAACCTCTGCTCACTAACGGCCCCTGGGAAATGAGGCTGAGAAGCCATAATCATCCTTAGGAGAATTTCAGAGCTAGAAATTTGGGGAGAACTGACAACACATGCCTGTTGGAAAGGCCAGTTGTCATGGACCCAGCATCCCTGCAGTCTTGATGAGTGTGCCAGATTGCACAGTGATCAGTCCCCAGGTACTGAGTGGTCTCTGTGTTCCCTACACAGGTCAGGGTGAGCACAGCATGACCAGCAGCAACCATGCAGCTGCAGCCGAAGGCACTCTTTGGTACTTGCTCACCAAGCGCTGCCCCTGGCTTGGGGTCCCCCTGCTACAGAACAAACCCACTTCACACATAGCCCAGGGCTGGGCCCACTGCATCACCCCCCAAGGATTCGGGGACCAGGAAGCCGACAAAGCTATGCTGACACTCTGGAGGCCACTTTCACTGTGCAATGTGCACTCTTTTTTTTTTTAACTTTTTTTTTAATTAAATGATAGCTGTGTACATTAATGCAATCATGGGGTACAGTGTGGTGTTTTCATATACAATTTGAAATATTTTCATCAAACTGGTTAACATAGCCTTTATGTCATTTTCTTAGTTACTGTGTTAAGACATTTATATTCTACTTTTGGAAAGATTCACTTATACCCTTGAAAGATAAACCATAGAGGTGATCCCTCCAATCACCCTCCCTCCACCCATCGCCCCTCCCCTCCCATATTTTTAGGCTGTAATTAGGTTACAGCTTTCATACGAAAGCTATAAATTAGTTTCATAATAGGGCTGTGTACATTGGACTTTACCTCCTTCATGTTTACAAGGATGGAGCTGGAAAATGTTCTTCTTAGCGAGGTATCACAAGAATGGAAGAAAAAGTATCCAATGTGCACTCTTTAATCTGTGGTCCAAGGGTCTGACTTTTTCCATTGGCATCTGTGGCACTAACTTGTTATTGCATAGGGTGACATCTGAGATTTCACAGGGCTGGACAGCAACCACTTGATTACGTCCAAACTCCACCCTTTGAAAGATGCCAGAAGACACTCCTATCACTGCGGTGAATGGAGCAGTGATTGGCTCTATGAGAAGCACCTTAGCAGCTGTCCTCTGAAGACGGGGTACAGGCAGGGGTGCAGCAGGGATAGTGAGGTCCCTATTCAAATGGAGGTGCCAAGAGGGAAACACGGCAAACACCACACCACGGCAGAAGAGGCATGAGGGCAGTGGTAAGCAATAGGATTTGTGGGGCAGCTCGAGAATCTCCTCTAACTAACCAATTGGGGGATTAATTAGGACTCAAACTGATCAATTAGTCCAATAAAGTTGCACCTGCATAACACAAACAAAACAGAACAAATACAAACATTGTCTGGTTTGGTTAAAAGGAGCCTCTTTGAGCCCCAAACTGAAGAGTCACAGCTCATTACTCACCCCGTAAGCCTGAATTAGCTCCACTCAATGCAGGGCCACAGGCCACTCCCTGGCCACATGCAAGACTACCCCTCATCTCCAGCCTGGGCCACAGCCAGGCCCAGCTGGCCTTCCTGGCTCCCACCTTATGGTTTATGCCCCAAATTGATGTGACCCACCAGAAACTCAAATCTGAGTGCACTGCACCTTTTATTGTTCAGAATAAAATATCTAAGTCCCTGGGCAGGCTGAAGGGGCCCTGAGTGCCCTGACCTGGACCAATGCATCTGACCTCCCTCCTACTTCCCTCCCCGCACGTGGTGCCCCGCCTGGCTACTTCCCTTCAGCTTCTGGAAAGAGCCTCTTACCTTCAGGACTTCCCATGTGCTTTCTGCATACAATAAGCATCTTCCCCTCCTCTTCCAACAACCAATTCTTTCTCATCCTTTGAAACTTACCTGGGAGCGTCAGTGCCATCTAAGAAGCCTTCCTGGGCCACTGGACAGAGTTCTCTGCCTCAGCTGCTCCACACACTTCCTCTGCCTCCTCCCACTACAATAGAGTCACTGACAGCAGTGACGCCCTTGCCTTGGTGCCTCCTACAGGACAGGGGCAGCATCTGTCTGGTCACCTGCTCACCCGCTCACCTGCTGGTGCCAACACAGCAAGCACTTAATGAACATTTACTGCATGAATGGCTGAGTTAATAGACAGACCTAAGCTGTCACTAGCAGAGGAGATGTGCCGAGCTGAAGGCACGGAGTCAGAAGGCTGCTGAGGACAGAATCCTGGAAACACAAATTCACCTGGTAGGCAGAGAAGGGTCTCTCAGCTTTCAGGCTAACACTGTCGACAGTGGGCAGGGACTTTCATTGTCATTGACTCCTGCTCTCTGAGCAGCTCTTTGAGCTCTGCCACACCGTGACAGCCCCTATGTCCAGAGCAGAGCTGTAATGGTAGTGATGGGCAGCAGAGCTCTGCACTATGGAGGGGTCTGCTGAGGGGGTTGGGCATCAAGGTAGAAGTGTGAATATAGGCTTTCTATGAATTGAACTTCTTTGCAATTTAGAAGCTAGTTTGCACATTAACATTGAGAATGAGAGGACCCAGACACCTCCAGACTGCCTCAGGAACTAAAGTCTGAGAGGCAGGTATCTAAAGTCAGCTCATAGATTGATCTATAGTCTCTGAGTGCTGGCCATCTGGCTTCCAGATGCAGCCTCCCATCTGCTCCTCACCAGGCTCTTCTGCAAGACCTTGGGAAGCCTGCTTCAAGTCAGCAGGACAGGGAATTTTTGTTTAATCTCCAGCACTTAAAGAACTTGGAAATCATCACTAGTCCTCACGGCAGGAGAAAACTGGACAAATTAAAAATCAGCAACTTGTCTAGGACTCAGAATTGAGGTTGCAAAGCTAACAACCACCCCAAAACCAGACAGGCAGGTGTACCTGGAAACAGAGCTTCTGGGGCCGTAACCCGGCAGGAGAATGTCAGTGAATTCACTCCGGATGAATTGCTGGAGGCTGAGTGTGGGCTACTGTGAGAGGGAAGGTAAGAGGGACAGACTACTGGGGCCACAGTCTTAAGAGTCCCTGCAGTTTTATGACCTTCATATCCAGGGACCCCACAAGGTTCTCATGGTGAAGAGCCTAGAAAGAATCTCCTCTGGCTTTGGCAGGGGAGGGGACAAGCAGCACTGTGAGGTCTATCCAGAGCCTTCTCCACAATGAAGGTCCACTCTCTAGGAGAAAGGATTTTGCCAGAGCTCATCTGAGCTGCAGGAAGGGATTGCCCTCAAGCTCACCCAGGCTTCCTGTATCTCCTGAGGGAGGAGAAACAGCCCCACAGAGTCAGAGTTTCAAAAATATAGACTGGAAATGCTGCTGCCAGTGAAAGGTGTGGAGTGCAAGGGAGAAAAACTCTAAGTCTATGGCAACGCCTTCAAGACACAACTCACCCAAGGAGACATGTGTCATCCAAGAGACCAAATAGTTTATCAACTAAGATGCATCCTAAGGTTAAAGAAACATAAGCTATCCATGGGGTCCGGGGTCCAGGGTCCAGCTGGCATGGTAAGTTCCTAAATTTTGAAAGCTACAAGGAAAAGTATGCTTGCTAAACTCCCCAATAGGAGCCATCAGGAAATTGTCAGACCCCTGCTAACTCTGATTTACCTTCCTGACCATCACAGCTTTGATGGGGCAGAGGACCAGGCCTTGTAAATGTCTTTCCTGATGAGCAACTTGAGACCTTACACCACTTTCAACTGACTTATAGGGACTAACATGCCTGGTCTTTGTGTCTTTGGTTCACTTTTTGACACAAAGAAGCAAATTCCACCTCATTTTAGTGCTTAAACAATACCCCAAAGTGAATATGGGATGTGTGTTAACTATGATTACTTGTTGCATACATGTTGGGCTCCCCTCAATAAATGTATATAGTTTTTCTCCAAAACCTGCTGAGTATGTATGACTCTATTATGTCATATGGACCCTGCCAGGTGTAAAACCCAACCATCCCTTTCCCTCTTTGGAGAGAAAACACCTTCGGCGCATACCAGAGACTGATGTTTCCAAACTGTTTTCATCAATAAAGGTCTTTTTTCTACTCTTTAGTCATCCTGTATGGTCTTTTGGGTGGCAAATCAATAATCTGGATAGCCCTATCTCTATTGGGTAATTGTTAATAGCCTTTAAAAAAAAAAAAAGTACCAGGCCCAGATGTTTTCATTGGTGAATCCTAGCAATATTCATGCAAGAAATAATATTAAATCTTTATCATCTCTTCCAGATAGTAGAAGCAAAGAGAATACTCAAGTCGTTTATGATACCACCATTACTCTATTAATAAGATGAGATGATGACATTGTAAAAAAAAAAAAAAAGAAAACTTTATCTATTTGAACATAAACTTAAATATCTCCAACAAAATGTTGGCAAATCAAATCCAACAATGTATCAAGGAATTATCCACCACAGTCAAATAAGATTTATTCCAGATGTGCATAGTTCTCTCACCATTCCAAAATCACTCAATGTAACCTACCACATTGACTATCTAAAAAAGAAAAATCATATAATTACACCAAATGACACAGCAATAGACCAAATCCAACATCCACACATTAAAAAAGTGTTTTTCTTAGAAAACTAGAAATACAAATCCCTCAATGTGATTTAAAAAAAAAAAAAGCCACATCAAAACAAAACACTGCAAGCTCCCACCATAGGTCAGTGATTAGTGCACCCGCCCTGCACATCAGTGATTGCAGGTTCCAGCCTTACCTGGGCCCAATAAAACAAATAAACAAACAAACAAACAAGAAGCTACAACTGACATCATACTTAATAATAAAAGACTAGAAGCTTTTCCCCTAATACTGAGGAAAAAATACTCCTATCCAATATCATACCAAAAGTCCAAGCTAGTTCAATACAACCAAAATAAAAAAGAAAGGAAAGAAGGAAGGAAAGGGGGGAAAGCACAGAAGGAAGGGCATACAGATTAAAAAATAAGAAATAAAAATACCTTTATTCATGAATGACATCACTGTCAATGTAAAAAACCCACAGAATCTACAGGTTCAGAAAAACAAAACAAAAACAACAAAAACCACCCTCCTGGAACTAATAAATGAGTATAGCAAGGGCTCAGAATACAAAGTCAATATCCAAATCAATGGCTTTCCCGTGAAAACGGAAATGCAACTGAATAACTGAATTTTAAACCTAATGAATAACTGAAATTTAAAATTAAAATAATACCATTTACATTGCCACCAAAAAAATGAAATCGTCATAAATATGTGCAGAATCTGTATACAAAAAACTACAAATACTGATGACAGATATAAAAAATCAAACAAATGGAGAGATAGTCCATATTCATGAATTAAAAGACCCAATACTGATGTCAATTCTTCCCAACTTCATAAGTAGATTCAATGTAACCCCAAATCAAAATCCCAGAAACTGTTTTGTAGGTATCAACAAACTAATGCCAAAGTTGATGCAGAAATGCAGAAGACTTAGAATTCACAACATAACGCTGAAGATCAAAGTTAGAGGACTCATACTACCAATTTTAAGGCTTGACAATAAAGCTACAACGATGAGACAGGGTAGTGTTGGGGAAAGAAGAGGGGCACAGAACAATGTAACATGAGAGCGAATCTCAAAACAGACCCACACAAATACAGTCAGCTGATACTTTACAAGGGCCATTCACTAGAGATAGGATAGTCTTTTCAATAAAAACTGCTGGAACAATTAAATGTCCATCTGCAACAGATAAACTCAGACACGGGTCTTATACTTACACAGAAATTAACTTCAAATGGATCACAGACCTGAGTATAAATGCAAAACTATAAAACTTCTAGGATAAAACACAGGATAGGATCAATATATCCTTGGGTATAGTACAAAATCTCAAGTATGATCCACAAAAGAAAACAAAATAAGCTGCACCTTATTAGAAGTGAAAACTTTGGCTCTGTGAAAGACAGTATTTTGAGGATGAAAATGCAAGCCCCAAACAGGAAGGAAATTTTGTGAATCAGGTACTTAATAAAACACATATTTATAATATGTAAAGAATTCTTAAAACTCAATAGTAAGAGAACCAACAACCCAGTTTTTAAAAAGGCAAAATACATGAATAGACGTCTTACAAAGAAGATATATAGATGGCAAATAAGTGAATGTATATAGATGGCAAATAAGTGAATGTAAAGATTCTCAACATCTTCTGTCATTACGGAAATGCATGTGAAAATAAGAATGATAATGACCATGTACCTACTAGAAGAGCCAAAATCCAAAAACTAATTGCCGGCAAAAAGGCAGAACAAAACGGGTTCTCATTTTATTGCTGGCAGGAATACAAAATAGCGTAGCCACTTTGACAGTTTGTCAATTTCTTACAGTGCTAAACATAATCATAATACGATCCTTTAACGTGATCATGACATAGGCACAACCATACTAGGACCAGCAATTGAATTTCTAGATATTTCCCCAACTGATTTGAAAAGTTACATTCATTTGCACAAATGTTTACAACAGGTTTGTCCATAATCTCAAAAAACTAGTAGACACCAAGGTGTCTCTTAATAAGCGAATAAACTACTTTTATATTTATATAATGGACTATTATTTAGCGCTAAGAAATAAATAATCTATGAAGCCATGCAAGGGCATGAATAAATCTTAAACGCATATTCCTAAGTTAAAGAGAAAATCTGAAAACAATATTTGCTGTATGGTTCCATTTATATAACATTCTGGAAAAGGCGAAATGACATGCCATAAACAGATAAGGAGTGGTCAGCAGTTCAGCAGAGATAAGGTCGAGGGTGGAGTAGATAAAGCACAGGTAATTTTTGAGGGAAGTGAAACTGTTCTCTGTAGTGTAATGGTGGCTACATGACCCTATGCATTCACAAAAATCCACAGGACTTTACAACACAAAGAGTGAGCCTTAATGTATGCAATTAACAAAAATATTTAGGAGTTCAGAGCATAGAATGGAATGCAGACTATGACAAAAGAATCAACTGTAACATAAATGTATAAAACAACATCATGAAAGTTGTTTCCCTCTTCATAGAGGGAGAACAGGGTGCTCACATAAGTAACTTGAAAAACGAGTAGTCTGTCAGACAAGGCAAATGTCCCTGTACACTGCACTGTATTCTGGATGATGAAGTGGTTTCCTTCGGAGGTTAACAATTCTGGGTACAGGAATGGAATGATTAAATAAGGGGATAGTGGATAGTGAGTAGGAGCCAGGTCTCTCACTGTAGAGTGGGATGTGACAAGGAAACAAGGGGGTGGGCTAGAATAGTAATGAGCAATGCATGGAAGTTGAAGACATTGACATGAATTTGTGCTTAGCTTAATATAGATAGCTATGTATGCAAATACTATGTACATACACACAGCCAGGATGCACACTGCCTGTGAAGTTGGGAAGAACGTTTCCTTGGTGTGTCTGCTCAGAAGACCTAAAAACAGTGACACCCTCATAACAGTGAGCACATGCAGGGCCCAGATCTTGGTTTCTATTATATTATCCAATGAAAGGAACTAGAGCTCCTTGAAAAAATAAATACGTCTAGGACTACGGCAGGCGATATACAAAATGAGACTGGGTCATCCTATAGTGCCTGAACGTAAGAAAGTGCTCACGCCCCCCTCCCATATCCACTGACACACACACAATGATGGCGTGTGTCAGAGGGACACAAAGGCCAACTAACTGGGAGAGCTCCCAATGGCCACAGCTGGAACAATCTGAGACAGAGAGAGAGACAGAGAGAGGTATGGGAAGGAAGGAAGGAAGGAAGGAAGGAAGGAAGGACAGGAAAGTAGGGGGGAAAAAGAATTGGATTATAATCTAAAGTGTAAAATAAATGTCCATGAGTTCAAACCAATATAAATAAATAAATAATTAAATTTAAAAATGGGGGGGTGGAATATACAAATCTCAACACAGAAGAATTCCAAATAACTCCACGGATACTCTCTGTCCCTAAGGAAACAGACATGCTAAGCCCTTAAATGTGGCTGTGCATAGTGACTTCCTGGCAAAATACATGGCATGGCCAGGGAGGGAAAAAAGTCACCCCACAGTGCAGAACCCTGACAAACAGCACCTCAGCCGAGTGATCAAGATTGATTTCAACAGCGAGGGGCAAAGTTGATGGTATGAACCCTCGGTACGATGTATGAGAATGCCACTTCACCTCTCTGCTGTCCTTCCCAGAAATCTTCACACAGTCTCATCTTGAGAAAAATATCAGACAAACCCTACTGAGAGACAGGTGATAAAATACTTCACAGATTTTCCTCAAACCAGTCAAGGCCTTTAAACTAGATGAAAGTCTGAGAAATTATTGCAGCCAAGAAGAGCCTAAGGAGCCACGATGACTAAATGTAACGTGGGATCCTGGGTATGGTCCTGGGACAGGAAAGGATTGGGCAAAACCTAAGGATGTGGGAATAAAATATTAGCCAGTCCTAATGTGTCTGTATTGGCTCATTAACTGTGATAAACGTACTGTACTAATGTAAGAGCATAAAAGAGGGAACCGGGTGCAGGGACTTTCTATACTGCCTTTATGACTTTTCCATAAATTTAAAACTATTCTCAAACTAAAAAACTTGTTGAGACAAAAAAAGGAACAAAATGCTCCTCTTCTCCAAAAACGCAAGCCCTCCCCCTCTCTGCCAATTATTTTCCTGTATTAAAACAGGCAAAACAAGATGTAGGACAGAGCTGCCAGTGCATGTAAATTCAGGGGTTCTCATCTGTGAAATGAGATTTCCCAGAGCCAAGAGACCTCACGTCCAGATCCTCTCCTCGCCAACCCGCCCTCCCCCAACCACAAACCTCATCTTTTCCTTTGGCTTTCCTAGGAACTGGTAGGACAGAGAGCTCAGGCTGAGAATCAGGGATTATAAACTTGTAGTTGTCATCCTTCTGAAGAGGGAAAACGGAGCTCCAGGCAGAGGGAGGCCTGACTGGACACCCAGAGGGCATAACATTCCCTGGTTCTGAGTGTCACCAGCTGAGAAGGTAGCCAGGGTGAGCCACAAACACCCAGCACAGAGCACACATTTCTTCATCTGACCATGAAAATAATAATAAGGCTTTCTCATTGCTCTTAAGAGGACATTATTCACTGTGGCATCCTCAGAGCCTAGAAAGGTACCTTCCTGGGACTCACTATTTAAAGAAAGAAGGAAGGGAGGGAGGCAGGGGCTCAGAATTCTATTCCCAGAAGGCTTTCCTGGCTCTATTAGCCCTTACCACTCCCTCTCCCAACAGTTGGCTGTCAAGCCCCTGTCATGTTCATTGTAAGAAAGCTGTGGTTACAAAGGTTACAGGCACCAGCACTGGTGTATTAACCACTCCCACTAGCTGAATAGACAAGGTACTCGATCTCCCTGAGCCTCAGTTTCCTCAACTGTGACATGGGAAAATGGCAGAGTCATTGGGCTGTTAGGTGAGATAATGTGGGCACAGCATTCAATACAATGCCCACTGAAAAAGCACACAAAGGGAGTTAGTAGCATGGCCTTCTGCCTTCTTCCACTGGACTGTGAGTTTCTAAGGATGAGTGTCCAAGGTCCGTCTGGCCCTGCGTGTCCAAGCCCTAGCCCCAAGGAGGTAGCACAGATGTAGGGAACACTTGGTGAATGAAGGTCTGAGGGATACAGGTGACTATGGAGGGTGTTTACAGCTGGACACCAGCCTCTAGTATGGACACCCAGGAGCACCCCTTGACTTTCCACAGGAGCAAGCATAAACAGTCTCCACACCATAAGTCCCCAACAGGCCAGGTGGCATCCCACTGTGAATGTACTGGTGAATGCCTTGCAGCAGAAATGGGGGGACCACAGCCTGAAATAATCCAGAGAGAACATATAGCAAACCCTCTGCAACCAGCCCCACGATCTGGAGAGTGAGTCACAGACAGTCAGAAGAACAGAGGTCTGGCCATTGACTCTCACCTTCCTCCCATTCCAGGGAGGGAGCCACTGGCCTCAGTGTGGGGTCCCCTGCCCTGACACTGGTGCCTGGGTGTGCTGCACTTAGCATATTTAAAGCCTTAGTAGACCGTGGTTAGGAGTCTCCCAGACTCGTGATCAGAGAATATATTGCTTATCATGAGCACCACTACTACTGATCACCCCCAGGAACACAATCCAGGAGGTGGCAACATCCAGAGAATTTCTCTACCCTCAGACTAAACATAGGAGGTGAGACAATTAAGTTTACGAACTTGCCACCATGTGCTTATGTTGGCATCTGAGTAAGGTTTCATAACCTTGATATCAAATATATCTCTCAGATGTATCCGTGACAACCTGTGGCAGTGTCTTGCTGAGTTTGTTGTTGCATGTTTTTGTATGCCATTGTGAAAGTCAGAGCTTGAATGAGTGCAGTGGTTCTCAGCCACAGCCCTTAAATACAGTTCCTGTGGGCTGTGACCCACAGGTTGAGAACTGCTGAATTAGAGCAACAAATAAGCATTAAATTTCTTGGTAAACTTAGCAAGTGTGGAAGTGAAATCAGGGACATGTTAGTCCAAGTTTATGGGGATAATGCCCTTAAGAACACGGCAGCACACAAATGGATTAACCGTTTCCCTGAGGAGAAAGAAAGCAGCACTGAAGAAGAGAGGTCAGTGTGGCCAGCAACCAGCAGATCTGACAAAAACCCTGCAAAATTTTGCAAAATTTGTCAAATTGTTGCCAGTCTACAAGAAGCACAGCAGATCAAATAAACACTGATAGAGAAACAGAAAAATCTTAACTGAAAATCTTGACCAAAAACTCATGGCTCTTGCATCACAACAATGCCCCAGTTCACACAGCACTGTCCTCCAGGGAGTTTTTAGCCAGTAAACAAATAACTATATTGGCACACCTTCCCTACTTACCTACTCTGGACACCAGTGAGTTTCTTCTTTATCCAATGTTAAAGGAAATATTGGAAGAGACACATTTTGATGATATTCAGGATATCAAGGGCAACACAGTGACAGCTCTGATGGCCATTCCGGAAAAAGAGTTCCAAAATTTAAAGGTTGGAGTAGGTGCTGGAGTCAGTGGGTAGTTTCTCTCCCTGTGAGTGCTTCAAAGGTGACCATAGTGATAGTCAGCACTTTTTCTAGAATAAGCTCTCAAACTCACGTCAGACCCATCCATTGAGGGGTGGGTCTGGACAGTGACGGGAGAAAGTCTGGAGTGAGTCCTGTATTGTGTTTCATGCAGTAATTCCCCTCACTGAGGTGTGATGGCTGTCAGCCCATTTTGGGGTGTTTTTTTTGTTGTTGTTGTTTGGTTGGTTGGTTGGTTTTTTGGCCCAGGACTGAGTTTGAACCCGCCACCTCCGGTATATGGGGCCAGCGCCGTACTCCTTGAGCCACAGGTGCTGCCTTGAAGGCAGCTTCTTATCACCCTTTCTGCAAAGACACATCAGGAAATGTTCCAGGCTGAGATGGAGTTTTTTGGGGTAGAAAGAAGGGTAGAAATGAAGATTCCTTGACATATAGCGTCACAGTCACACTGATGGTCCAGTTGCGGACCCTGCGAGTGCCACACAGTGCTCTGCTCTGCGCTGACACCAAGCACCATCCATCAGGTCTCGCATCTGCCCTGCCAAGCCAGAGGAGGACTCTGAGGGGTGGAGCTCCCAGGGGTGGTGGGTGGGAAGATCGGTTCTGACTCCGTACCCTCGACCCGGCTCTGCGGATACTCACACCACACACCGCACACCTGCGTCCTACCCAGGGGCTATGCTGCCGGATTCTGGGAGCTCATCCCAACACTGTGCCCTGGACGACGGCCATGGGACATGGGTGGGTCAGGCTTCATTTGTCCATGAGCCTAGCAGCAAAGACGATACTTTTCTATAACACACAGTCAAAGAGGCTGGGGAGTGGGGAGGGTATGTGGTACAAATTCACCGCTGCCTAACATGCTGACATTCCCAGAGAGAGAGAGAGAGAGAGAGAGAGAGACACACACACACACACACACACACGCCACCCCCGACCTACCCCCCGCTGGGAGCAGCCTCCTTGCCCCTGGCAGGGCTCTAACCTAACAGCGGAGCTCTAGCACCCAGGGCTGTCTGGGCACCAGGTCCTGTCATGCCCACCCAGGCACACCCCTGTCCTCACGAGAGGGTGGAATGTTGCCACCTGGCTTCTCCTGAGAGGTCCACAAGAAAGAATAGAAGAGAACAGCGAGGCAGGGCAGGGAGGTCTCTGGCTGCCCAGACTCCCGCAGGAGTTGCCTGGGGGGGGGGGGGTGCAGAGGGCAGCATTCAGGCTCCACTTCGCACCACTTCTAACCACGTGCTCGCTCTCTACCCCTGCCCTTTCTCATGGTCAAATTACCTTTACACAGTCACTACACATGTCTCATTATAACAGATGGGAAACAAGCCACATCCCACAGCCAGAAACACATTTTGTTCATGATTAATTAGAACTAATTGATTAGATACCTTTCCTAATGTGTGGTTTTATGGTTGGATTGAAATGGAAACCCAATCCTTCCTAGGCAAGACTCTCTGGGTGCAGAGCAGGTGCAGCTCCCAGGTCAGCCAGGGTGTCAGGAAAGGCCTCCCGACAGCACCCAGGCCTGCAGTGATAAGCCTGTGCCTTACCTGGGCACCCCGCCTGCCTCACCTGCAGGGGAAAGAGCCCAGGATGGGGCTGCAGAGCTCAGCTCTCCTGCAGCACTCAGCAAACATTTTCTGTCCCAGGCACCATGTGAGGCCCAGAGTTACAGCACTGAATGTCCTTCACAGTTCAGCAACTGAGAAACAGGTATAGAAGTGCATTGTGGGGGCTGCTTGTGGTGGGAACGCCTGCTGGACCTCAAGCCAGGGACTCCTCCAAACCAGTACTGCCCCAGATTTCCAGCTACTCTTCTCTGTGACAGGGCTCTGCTTGGAGAACCCTTTGTGGGACAGGCCTTTAACATCCTCTTTATTCAGCCTTTCAAACCAAAAGCGGCTCTACCCAAGGAAAGTTGGCCTTTGTGCCAGAGCAAGCTCGCCTGGACCTGCCTGCTTCAGAGGTAAGTCCATCAAGATTTTCCTCCAAATCCCACCATGTGCTTTGCTTTGGTTTTCACCAAACAAAATTCCACTTACCAAGCATAGTGTGAACACCTGTAAGCCCAGCACACTAGGAGTCCAAGGCAGGAGGATCACTAGAAGTCAGGGGTTTGAGACCAGCCCGGGCAATATACGAGAGACCCTGTATCTATGGAAAATGAAAAAAATTAGCCAGGTGTGGTGGCACTCACCTATAATCCCAGCTGAGGCAGGGCAATGCCTGAGCCTAGGAATTTAAGTTTGAAGTGAGCTATGATGACACGGCCACACTCCAGTCTGGGCGACAGAGGGACACCCTATAAAATAAAAACAAAAACAAACTCTGTTATAGTATACATTATATTTAACTTACATTCTTTAAACAACCTGTTCATTTTAGAAATTAGGACACTCAGGCAAAAAGAGGTTGAAGTCCCTACTGCTGTCTCTTCAGTAGCCAGTGTCATGCCCTGATCCCCATCTGGCCTCTGGCCCCACTGCCCCCCGCCCAGGGTGGAAGCTGAGTTCTTGCCTTTAGCCTCTTCTCCTACCTTTACGTCCTCAGTGAGGTCACCAAGCCAGCAGAGAATTCTGCTTTCTCTTTTTACATCTCCAGCCAATCTTGATCTCAGCTGCACTAGAAGTGACTGTAGGCCCCAAATTAACAAGGAATTCAAACAGGCCTTTCCCTCCCAGAGCTGGCTACATCCTCAGATGGGCTTCCTTCCTGGTCACCAGAGGGCCACCAGCACAGAGGCTGAAGGGCAGCCTCTTCCTCAGCCACCAAAATCAGGTCCTGCCCTTGGGCCCAACTGGTCAGCCCCATGGACAAGGCATGCCCTGTGTGAGCTGGCTCAGGCCTGCAGAAGAGGAATGCAGGTGGCCCCAAACCAGAGACAACCACATGTCCACCATGCCACTACCTTCCCTGATTTTTTATGATTATACTGAAAAATATTTTACAAAGTAAAATAAAATCAACCCATATCAAGTTTCTGTCATAAATACATCAGTGTATTTTCTTCTTGTCTCTTTACATTTTTATTTGATTCTGAGAATTTTTTTCCCTTTCTCCAAGGGCCCCAGTTTTTTTCTGTTTTTCTTAGAGATGAGGTTTCACTGCATTGCCCAGGCTGGTCTCCAACTCCTGGACTCAAGAACTCTCTGGCCTTAGCCTCACAAGGCTCTAGGATTATAGCTATGAGTCCAGCTCCTGTCCAAGGAGGGGAACATGCCTCCCCTGATGGATCCCACAGGCCTGGCTAAGCCAGTGTGGGGCAGCCATGTGACTCAGCCTATCCAATCAGAGAGCACATGGAGCCCATCTCTTACAATTCACTCTTTGCTACTAGCTGTGAACCCTGGAACTGCTCTCAAGCTTGAGAAAAAACCCTACCTTGGACCAGAACACACAAGAAGTGACACTGAGATGTGTGAAGCTAGCAACAGATCCCAGGAGCTTTGCAGGAGCCCTGGATCATACCCTTCCTGAAGCCCCACCTTCCTACCCCCAGGATTCAAGGAGGTGAGTCTTCTTGCCCACGCCTTGTGCACCACATGCATGAGTTCTGACTGACACAGCCTGTTTAACACCAGCCTGTTGGGTCTTACATTTTTAATGTAAATCTGAGTTCTCACCTCTAATTAGTTCCTTGGGCTATATTCCCAGGTATAGAACTACTAAGTCAAGGGCTTTATTTTCAAGGCTTTTGGGTACATATTGTCAAACTGCTTTCCAGAAATATTGGATCTCAAAGTATCAGGGTGATTTCCTCACCACCTAATCAATGGATGGCTATGATGTCTTAAAAGGCTTTAGTTTGATAGGTGATCAAATGCTGCATTCAAGTGCATGCAATGAGTATACTTTACAATGCAAAATTAAGCACGCATCCCTGCTGGGGACAGCAGCAAGCTCATTCCCACCATGGTCCAGAGCGCCAGAAAGAGCATGTGCCCCGAGCCACGCATGCACCATCTCCACCTGGCCACACACTCACATAGTATAGGAATGTCCCACGTGGGGATGGAGGCTGCCCCACGGAGTCTGAATCCCTACTTTTGTGGCTGGCTGGGTGGCTGAGTACACCTCCAGATGCAGGAGTAGGGATCAGGCCTACTTGCCTAGCTCTGGGCCCAAGGTCCTACCTCCTTTGTCACTGCCCATCTGCCACACCTGGTTCTCTAGCCTTCCTGGTGATTTTTGAAATAAATCCCTTTCCTGGCTAAAACAGCCAGCCTGTTTCTCTTGTCTGCAGTCAGGGGCCCTAACTAATAGGGTTCCATACTATCTCTGAACACGAATACCTGCATTGTGGAGTGGACATGCCGCACACCACACACTGTCTGCAGGGCAAGAGAGACCATTCGACCGGCTGCTCCCTCCAGGTTCCATGTCAGTGTCACCTCCTCAAGGAGCCTTCTCTGACCCCAACCAGCTAGAGCTCCTCCATTTTTCCCCTCTTCCTAACAATTTTCAAGATTCAAATTGAACTCTTTACTTGAGAAAATCTTTGCTTCACATCTTTTCCCCACTACAGTAACATGTCCATGAAGGCAGAAATCAGGGGGCATCTGGTCCCTCGTGTATCCCCATATGAAGTTTTCACATAAAGGCATCCAATGACTGTTTATGGAATGAGTGAATGAATGAACGATTAATTTAAGTTGCAGCTTTCTTCTTTTTAAAGAGAGTGCCATTCCATGTGATCTGCCTGCAGCTGTTAGACTGGCTGCACTCTGGGTCTTTCCATCTCATCTGGGGTCCTCCCTTGTCACCACCCGCCACCTGTTGCCTGAGAGGCAGATTTTGTTGTTTTCATCCAAGATCTATTGTCTTGAATTGTACTGTCTTCAGTCTCCCTTCCCTAAGTAATCCAGTTCTCCCCTCTCCTCTTCCCTTCATCAGCCTTGTGAAATGGCAGATCATTCCTCTGACATTTTACTCAAGTCAGTGGCATGTTCTTGTCCCTGGTCACTGCTCTCAGATGACTCACTGCAGCTGCACTGTGTGTTCTGGGGCACCAGAGTGATTTGCAGAGAGTCTGGGGAAGATTTTAACCTGGAACAGAATAAAGGGCAGATTGTTGCAAGCACTGGTGTGTACAAGGCACAGAAATGTCCCCAGAATATGAGACAGGAAGATCACTTCTTCTGGGACCCATTTCAGGGGCTATAATTCCATGTCTGGAAGGACTTTGACTGGGGAGAGCCAGGGAGCTGCTCCCGGGGGCTGCCCAGCAGAGCGGGCATTTCCAGCAGCCACTGCAGGCCTGTTTTGCAGAGCAGGGTTCACATGCTTGGGTCAGAGCAGATCATACGTCACGGGGAAGTGAGGTGAGCCATCCCTAGCTATGTTCTCTCTGCCCCTGCTCTGCTGAGGGTCAGCCTGGCCTCTAAGTAAATTTAAAAGAGATGCCACATATCAGACAGGCCTGGGTGCCCCCACATGAGGGCTTTCGATTTCACCTACAGCCCTGCTCCAAGCTCCCAGATGGAGGGGCCCAGCCCTTTAGAAGTCCCAGGGGTCCAGTGACCAGCCTTCCTTCCACAGCCACCAGACTCACACAGGTGAGGCATGAGCTGCCTGCACATCTGCTGCTATGTAACCAATCACCCTAGAACTTGGTGATTAAAACCAGGGTGACACTGTGTGTGTCCCCAGGACAGCTCGTCTCTGCACTGCTTAGTGTCACCCAGGGTTGGGGCTGGAACCCTTGAAGTCTGCCCCCTTCCACCATGGCAGTCAGTGTCAGCCACCAGCGGGGATCTCCGCCGCACCTCCATGCGGCTGCTCGGGTCCCTTGGCTTGCTCACAGCATGGCAGCTGCATTCTCCAAGAGAGCTTCCCAACAGGGCAAGGGGTGACCAAACCTCAGAAGTCACCAGATTTGAGGGAGAAAGCAGAGCCCCATCCCTGCACAGCAGAGCCAGCATCACAGTGGGATGCGTAGGGCAGCCGCCTTTGTAAACCCATGAAAAGGCTGTGAACCGCAGTAGGTGCTCCAGAGGGTCTCAGCAGGTGGTTCTTGCGATACAGTTTGGATTTGGCCATTTGATCACAGGTTTATTTTCTTTTTTTGCAGTTTTGGCCTGGGACCGGGCTTGAACCCGCCACCTCTAGCATATGGGGCCAGCACCCCATATGAGCCACAGGCACTGCCCTACGTGTACTTTCTTATACACTATGAGTTTTAAGCTCTGTATTAGTTACCTATTGCTATCTGACAAATTCCCCAAAGCTTAGTGGCACACTAAGCACACACTTATCATCACATGGTTTCCATGGGATGGGAATCCCAGCACAGCTCGGTGGACTCAGCGTCCCCCACAAGCCACAGTAGAGCCCTGTGGTCATCACAGGGTCAGATGGGAGTGGAGCTGCTTGCAGCCTCACTCACCTCGTGAGCACTCACTGGCTACTGGACAGAGATCACCTGCACTCCTTCCCACACAGGCTTCTGCAACAGGGCACCTTGCCCCAGCATAGCCAGAAAGCCTAGAAGGCGGTAGGGAGAGAAGCCCGACCACAGGCACAACAAGCCATAGCCTCCCCTGCATACTGCAATGTAGAATTGAGTCTCTGTCCAGGGGAAAAGACCTGGGGGCCTGACCTGTGGGAGCGGCACATCTGACAAATTCTAAGTTTTGGGGAAGTGGGGAATTTGTTTTGGGGCAGTCTCAGATGCTGTGACCACAGCATGCAGGGTCCCTGGGCCAGGACCCCGGCTTCTCCCAGGAGAGAATAGACGTGATGAACGGCAGGTGCCCTTCAGACATACTCTGAATCAAGTCTTGGGCGTGGGCCCATACGAGAAGGACGACGCAGCATGCAGTTGTGCAGAATTTAGTTTGTGGAACTGTTTAAAAACCTGACGCACACCCAGCAACTTCAGTTCATTTGTGTTTTAATCGTGATCTCTTTCAATTTCATATGTTAAACTTTACCAGGCATGTTATGACATAAACAGGATAGACATGAGAATATTTAAACATGTTCGTGACTATAATTCTTTTAAGAAAAATTTTCTCCTTCCTTGATTGCAGTAGATGTATTTCTCAGAGCCCATCACGCTTTCTGTTACATTGAACTTACTCTTTATGCTCTGTATTCACTCCTTACCCCTCCAGCCTTTGGTGATTCTGCAAGCCTCTTTTCACTTGATGAGCCCTGACCTTGCCCTCAGTCACCTCCAATGGGTGAGGTTTTATGGCTTCCTTGGGGAGGTGCTCTGTGAACCCCAGGACACTCATGCCTAGGCCAGCAGGTCCCGGGGAGCCTCCACCGCTGCCCTCAGCAACCCTGCAGCTCCCCCTGAGGCCTGTGGGTTATATGGATGAGTGCCAGCCCAGCTTATAGGGGTCTTTAAGATGCGACCCTCTTTTGATTTTTCCCTTCCCTTTTTCTCTTCGGCTGTTTTTCTGGATAACACCAAGGCTCGCAGAGCTTTTCCTCCACCCATACTTGGACATCCTCAGGGCCATGCTTATGCCATTCTTTCTCAGTTTTCAAAACACGTCCAATTAAAACAAACACCTGGTAATTGTTGAGTTTCCCATTCCTGTGGCGTTCTCGTCCCTCAATTAGCACCATGTTGGGGAGAGATCCCAATTGTTTTAACTCAGAGCCTAAGTTTTCTTTTATGATTTTTCAGCTTTTTATGTTTAAAACACTTACGGATTCAAGGGAAGTCACAAAGATAGTAGGAAGAGGTCCCCTGGAGCTTTTGCTCAGTTTCATATAAGAGTTACATTTTCCATAGGGTAGGACAATATCAAAACCAGGGAACTAACATTGCTGTAAGGTGTGTGTGTATAGTTCTCTGATCACACGCATGGGTTTAGGCAACAGCCACTGCGATGGGACACAGAAGTGCTCCATCAACACAAAGTTCTCCTTCTAAAATCATCACACCCACCACCCACCCCCACATCCCTAAGCCCCGGCAATGTGCGTTCAGTCTTCACAACTCTACCGTTTGAGAATGTTTAATAAATGGAATCACA
Organism: Otolemur garnettii; assembly: GCF_000181295.1. Taxonomy (NCBI): domain Eukaryota; kingdom Metazoa; phylum Chordata; class Mammalia; order Primates; family Galagidae; genus Otolemur; species Otolemur garnettii. The sequence goes on from NW_003852568.1 coordinate 913,788, forward strand.
CAGAATGTGACCTTTTGCAGTTAGCTTGTTTAACTTAGTAGCCAAGTGTCCTTAAGTCAGTCGAAGCTGTTGAGTACGTCAGTAGTCAGTTCCTCAGTACAGGGAACCGCACTGCTCAGGCGTACCACAGTTTAACTTTTCACCTTTTGAGGGACAAATTGGTTGTTTTCAGTTTGGGCTATCACAAATGAAGCTGTTAAAAACATTCTGTACAGATTTTTGTTTGAACATTTTTTTTTAATCTGGGTAAATATCCAAAATGATTCCTGGGTAGGTGTTTTTTCCTTTTTTCTTTTTTTTTCAATATCGAAAAAAAATACAGAACGCTTCACAAATTTGCATGTCATCCTGGCACAGGGGCCATGCTAATCTTCTCTGTATCATTCTGGGTAGTTGTTTTTTAAAGACATTTCCAAGCTATTTTTCAGAATGGCTGTACCATTTTACATTTCAGCCAACAATTATGAGAGATCCGATTTCTTCACATCCTCACCAGCATTTGGTATTGTCATTATATTTTTTATTTTAGCTGTTTCAATAGTACAACATAAATAAGAAATTAAACAAATGGGAAATAACATCTCTTAAATTATATTTTCTAGCAGCTACTAATGTTAAACCTCTTTTCATGGCTTAACGACCATCTACATAATCGCTTTGGTGAAACGGCTTTTCTTATCTTCTAGTTAGATTGTTTGTGGTTTTTAATGTTAAAATTTGAAAATTTTGTGGACACAAGTCCTTTGTCAGATACATGATTTGCATTTTTTTCTTTTCTCAGTCTGGCCTGGCTTCCTCCTTAACAAAACTTGTCAAATAGCGAACATTTTTAATTGTGATGTAGTCTGAGCATCAGTTTTTTTCTTTTATGAATCATACTTTTGGTGTCACCAAGGCCAAAGTGCCAAAGATTTTCTACATAAGTTATTTTGTGCTAAAAGTTCTATAGTTTTACATTTTACATTTAATTCAGTGATCTACTTTGAGCTAATTTTGTTATAAGGTTTTTTTTTTTTTTTTTTTTGCTTATGGATAACCTAATTTCTCCACACCAATCATTGAAAAGACCATCCTTACTCCATTGTACAGCATAATAGAAACAATATGGGTGAGCTTGAAATACATCATGCAAAGTAACAAAAAAGTAGATGTAAATATTATAACACTTTATGAGTATAAAATTCTGGAAACCTGAGTGCAGTGTAGAAACTCTACCTCCATTTACATCCCTTTAACTTCTCCCATTTGCTATATAATTGTCTTGAATATTTTGTCTACATACTTTCAGAATTGCATCGAATAGTATTATGATTTTGTTTCAACCATCGAACATAATTTAGAACTGAAAAGTGAAGAAAAGTCTGTTGTTTTTATCTGTACTTTATCTCCTTTTGTTCTTTCTTCTCTCCTAATGTTCTAGAATCCTTCTTACGTCGTTTTATTTCTGTTTAGATAACTCCCCTTAAACATTCTTTTAAGGTAGGCTTGTTGGTGATGAATTTCCCTTCTCTGGACAAGATCTTGATTTCCTTTCGTTCCTAAAGTCATTTTTACTGGATATAGGATTTGGGTTGACAGTATTTAAAAGAAATTGTGCCAATTTCTCCTAACCCCCATGAATTCTGATGATACATTTATTGACATTCTAATAGTTTTTCCCCAATAAATAAAATGTCATTTTTACATACTGCTTTAAAGATTCTTTTCTCTGTCTTTAGTTTTTAGGAGTTTGATTATAATGTGTCTTGCAATAAATTTCTTTGACTTTGTCTTGTTTGCAAGGTATGCTTAACTTCTTGAATCTCTAGATTTAAGTATTTTGCCAAACTTTTCGGCCATTCTTTCTTTTTTTTTTTTTTTTAATGAGTCTTACTATGTTACCCTAGGTGGAGTGCTGTGGCATCACAGCTCACAACAACCTCAAATTCTTGGGCTTCAGCTATTCTCTTTCCTCAACTTCCCAAGTAGCTGGGACTACAGGCGCCCACCACAATGCCTGGCTATTTTTTAATTGTAGTTGTCATTGTCGTTTTAGCAGGTTTGAACCTGCCAGCCCCAGTGTATGTGGCCAGCACCCTAACCACTGAACTACAGGCACAGAGCCAACCATTATTTCTTAAACACCTTTTCAGAACTCCTGTCTTTTCCCTTTTCTCTGTAATTTTGATGACACACGTCAGATCATTTGTCAAAATCTATTGTGCTCATGATTGTTCATTTTATTTTTCAGTCTATTTTTCTGTTCTTATATATTGGGCCATTTCTTTTTTTCTATCTTTAAGTTCACTGATTCTTTCCTCTGTAGAGTCCGTTCTGCAGTTGAGCCCATCGACTGAATATTTTTTTTATTTCAGTCATTACATTTTTCAGTCTCAAAATTTTCATTTGGTTCTTTACATCTATTTCTTGGCTGTGATTTTAATTTTTTCATTTGTTTCAACCACATTTGCAACTGCTTGTGAAATCATTTTACGATGGCTGCTTTAGAAACCATTTTCCAATAATTCCAACGTCTTAGCTCAGTGTGGGCATCTGCTAATTGTCTTTTCTCATTTAAATTGATATGTTTCTGATTCTTAATTAACAGAGTATGTTTTGCTCATACCTGGATATTTCGGTATTTTTCTCTGAGACTTCAGAAGTTACTAAATGCCAGTGGTGGAGTAGAAATGCTACCTCCCGACCACCAAGTGGAGGTTGAAGTCCGATCCCCACTGCCCATACTGAGATCCCAGGGATGGTGGACAGAGCAGGGACATCTTTTAACCGTGGCTGAGGCTTCCCCTCTTTGCTTGGAGGCAAAGGGTGCAAGTTTTTCTGTGATTTTATTAGGGCAGAGGGTTATTATCTAAATGTTATTGTCACACTAGGCTTCCTTTCTGATCCTTTAGCTAGAAGAGCAGGTGTTTCATAGACCTTTTCTTCTTCATTCCCAGGGGCATTTCTAGGTTGCTGGCTTCCCCAGCACCCAATCTAAGATATGAAAAAAAATCAGGGAATTCACTACTCTGTTGTTCAAGATCCTGGCCAGATTGCCTCCTCTCTCCTCCTTTCAGGGTCTGCCTATGTTTCTTTTATACATAATGCCCGGTACTTTTAGCTGTACTTAGCAAGAGGAATAGGGAGAAGTGCAACCATTGTCCAGGAACCAGAAATGACCCAGCCTTTACTGTGAAAGTGGACGGCTGGAAGCCCTGGCTGAGCTACCTCCCCACATGAGCTCCTTCCTAGTGGAGGAGCAAGGGCCACCTGCCACCTGGCCCCTATCTCCTTGTCAGCCACTCCCATAGACTGAGAGACCCTTCAGGGCAATGTCAATAGCTTTTTTATCTTAAATTACTCAAGGCCCAGGAACAGATTACGACAACTGAGTCGTAGCATCTTTGCTCACTGGATTTCTTTATAACAACTCTGTCCCCCATCCCTTTACTGATTATGGGGTATGAGAGGCAGGAAATGCTCTCTGGCTCCAACCCTTCCTCTGTGGCTGAGTCTGGAGAAGGACAGTACCTAGAACAGCGTCCCTGGACTCCAGTGTGGCTGAGATCCCCTTGAGCACTCATTTCTGTGTGGCCTCCTGGGCCCTCCAGAGAGGTTCTTCTTCTCTATCTTTGCTTTTTAACCAGCTTCTCCAGGAGACTCAAAAACCCAAATCTAAGAGGTGACCTAAGGGTAAAGGATGTGCTTGCATTCGATGGACGCAGTGGGATTCATGGAGAGCTCATGAGCCTCCCCAGAGCCCAGCACAGTGCGGGGCATAGCAAAGGGGCCCGGGGAACAGTTGTTGAGTGAAGTAACAAGCCACGTCCTCCTCCCACTGCTTGCCTGAGTCTGAAAACCTTGTATTGTCACAGCAAGTTCTGCCTGCCAAAGACACAGGGCGGAGCAGGTGAGTAATGTGGCCAACGTCATGCAGATTGAAACCTGATGCACCATGAGCGCTGCCTTGTCACCACATGTGTCAGCAGGAATCTCCTTTCCCTGTGGAAAGTGATTTTGAATTATTGTAAGAAAGAGGCAGTTTGGTTGGACAGGAGCAAACAAGAAAATCAGTGTGAAGCCACTTTGTTAATGTAGAAAGGTTATATAGATCTCAGACTCATTCAATAATAGTATAAATATCGTCATGACTGTCTTAATTATAACTGTGATTGCTGCTAACATGTACATTCCTGAGCATTTCAGCAGCACTGGGAAGCTCCCCAGCCTTCTGTTTCAGCCTCTATCTGTTACATCCATCAATATTTTCTTCTATTCCCCACCCTAGGCCCCCGGATTAACCATGAAACCCTGAAGTTTTCTTTTAAAAATTAGCATTTTGCTTAATACCTGTTCCAAGTCCTGACGATTCGAAACAGAGAGTTTCTAAAATGTGTATTTTTATGACTGGAAAACCTTCATCCCCCATACAAAATTCATGCTGTAAACTGGTATGTTTAGATTGTAAAAATTAAGAAAAAATATGTACGGCTCGGCGCCTATAGCTCAACCAGCTAAGCGCCAGCCACGTACACCTAAGGTGGCGGGTTCAAATCCCCAGCCCGGACCCGCCAAACAACAATGACGGCTGCAACCAAAAAATAGCCGGGCGTTGTGGCGGGCGCCTGTGGTCCCAGCTACTTGGGAGGTGGAGGCAGGAGACTTGCTAGAGCCCAGGAGTTGGAGGTTGCTGTGAGCTGTAATGCCACGGCACTCTACCCAGGGGGATAGCTTGAGGCTCTGTCTCAAAAAAAAAAAGAAAGAAAGAAAAAATATGTACATACTCTCTCTATAAAATATGTATGTGCATACATATACACACACATGTATATATGTAAGTAATTAAAGCCAGGAAAAGTAGAACTGGTAGAATTAAAATTCAACCATATAGGGCATAATTTATTATAAAATTTATGTTGATTCTGAGCTTTCTAGTGGCTAAAGGCAAAAAGAAACAAGCATCAAGGAAGGAAATAGCTCCTCAGGATAGACAAGCTTAACTTAGAGAAAGTGTGATGGATGGATGGATTAGTTGCTGGATGAATTAATTAACTCAGGATGGATGGATTAGTTGTTAGATTAATTGACTCACTGAAAGGTTTTCTTCAAAAGCCCCCTTTGGATCCCGAGGCAAGTCTCCCTAAGCTTGGTCCACTGCACTCCCTCCGAGCAGTCGCACTCCTCTCCCCATACACACTCAGACACCTTCACGATGCACCTGCTGCTCCAGCACAGACCTATCTGGCCCCTAACCCAGACCTCCTCCGCCTTCCCTACTGCCGTACCCAGGCATCCCACCATCAGTCAAACTGGTGTTAGCCCGAATCTCTGTGCGTGGTCCCAGCAAGCTGACCACAGCCCCGGAGCTGCTCTGTCTCTTCTGTCTCCTAAATATGCATCTCCCAAGTCAGCATGTCCCTGCCGCCTCCAGCCCCAGCCTGGTAGTCTGTCCTGGAATCTCCTTACCACCCCTGGAATCCCTTCCCCACACCACAGCAGGGTGGCCCCACAGAACAGAGCACCTGCCCCTGCTCGTGCCCAGCTCAGCAGTTCCACAGACCCTGAGGGAAAGTCCAGCCTCCTAACCCAGCAACACAGAGCCCACAGCCCGCTGTGGGCAACACGGGGTACGCCTGTGGCCTTGGTAAGGGAGTCAACTGCCCAGGTTCAGATCCTGCATGACCTTGAGCAAGTTCCTGGACCTCACTGGCCCCAGAACCCTCAGCACTAAACTGGGAATACCCAGAGAACCCACCTCATGGGGTTTTATGAGGATTAAATGAGGTAACAGGTGTACTAATGTGTACAGAAGCTTGCACCTGACACGTGTAAGTGCTCGCTATTCTTGGCTATTTACAAGCCACTGCAGCTGCTGACCCTGTGCCCTCTTTGATGCAGTCTACCCATGGCCTCACAGATGACAGACCTAAGCAAGGTTTTTAAGAATGAAAAGAAGTTTTCTGGAACATTCCAGACATAAGGAAGATCCAGAACAAAGCACGGAGGCATGAAGCAGCCCCAGGTAGACTGCAGCTCTCCACAAAGAAGACGCCAAAGCACACACTTCATCAGATCCAGGACGCAGCTGGCTCAGAAAAAGTTCTGGTGAAGATGATGGTGATGGTGATGGTGATGATGATGATGACAGCAGAGGATGAAGAGGAGGAGGAGGAAAGTTGAAGAAGAAGAAAGAGAAGGAGAAACCGTGGACAGAGAAGCAGGGGAAGAAAATAATCACCACCATGGGCAGGCACGCTCCTGCCTCAGGCGCCTGCCCTCTGTCGGGACCACTCCCACCCAGCCGTGTGGCTCCCTCCTGCACCTTCCCAGGCCTCTGTTCAACACCTCAGATCAGAAGGGCCTTTCCTGCCCAGCAAATCCAAAACAGCACCATCCTCACCACTGTACACCTGCTCTGCCCCATCCCACCTGACGTAGTTCACATGTATTTGTTTGTACCACACGGGCTCCACCTGGCTCCCACCTCAACGGAATGCTCCACGGGTCAGAACCAGGTCTGTCTGGTTCACAGCATCATCCTCAGGGTACTGATCAGTGCCTGCTGCATATAAGTTCTTAACAATTGCACTATAAAGACATGGAAGACAGTGGGGGAGGGACTGTCATCATTGGTGTCACCCAGCAGCCCAGATCGTGAAGACACAGCAGCAATCCACACCAGACAAGGATGATGACAGAGCAGAGCCTCCATGGAGTGGCCTAGACTCTGGCCGGATGCTGGACCCTCCCAGAAATGACCAGTGTCAGAGGTGGTAGGTATGCTGACTACCCTGATTTGACCATTACACAATACATACATGTATGAAGACATCACCTTATACCCTTGGAATATGTGTCATTACTTTGTGTCAATAAAAGTAAAATACCAATGTCAGGGGCCCACCCAAAGCTCTGGAGGTAGGGCTGATATCTCTCAGTACATTGCAGGCCCCCAGGGGATCTTGACTGCCAGCCAAGCTTCATGACCCAACTGGGAAAGTGGAGACAGGCTGGGGAGCAAGTGTAAGGCTCAGGCTCCTGGACTGCCACCTATGACCCTGCCCCACAGACACCCTCCCCTCCCCCACAGGTCTGCAGCCTCTATCCCCGGAAATGTATGTATCCATTAAGGAGGCAAGTGATTTGTCAGGGCTGGGGGAATTGGGACACACCCCCCACTGCTGGCACCCCAGGACCACCCTCTGCAGAGGCCCTGGAGGGAGAAGGGAGGTGGTCCTCCTGCCTGAGAGTCTAGCCAGGCCCTCAGGCTCTGAGGCTCTGCCCACTACCTTCTAGAGGCCTCCTAGGGGCTCTGCCCCAAGGAAGAGGAAATGGGTCTATTTCACTGTTTCTCGTCAGTTCTGTTAAAAGGGAGTTGTCCTCCTGTAGAAACTGGTGGTGAGAAAGGCCCAGGACGTGGCTGGAAAGAAAGACGGGGCCTCCTGACAGAGATGGCACTCCATCTGTGATGCGGAGGCACAGGGGACGTCCAGGATGGGTTAGGGACAGGGAGAACAGTCTGGGGCATCTCCTCATGCTATGCTGTGCCCCTGCAAGCTTCCAGTAGCCTCCTTCAAGTAGACAGATGAGGATGGAGGGGAAAGTTTTATGGGTGCCCCTCTCGCTGCCCACCTCCCTGTGCTCCTCCCTCTTCTGATCTGTCTTGAAGCCCAGCCCTGGGCCAGCCCCAACCAACAATAGCTGCAACTTGTGACCTTGTGCAGAGCTTCTCCCAGCCTAGCCCTTGTGAAGAGCAGGTAGCTCCAGCTGGGGGGTGGCAGGGCACACCCTGGCCAGGCTTTCCTTGTCAGAAACAAATGGCCACCCGCCACCACTAGTGATCTGCTTTTTGCCAGACATAATGTGCTAGGATGGCTTGATGCTTTTTAAAAAGTAAATAAAGGGTTGCATGTTTTTTTGGTTTTTTGTTTTTAAGTAAAAAAGCTTTAACTTGAACCTCTCTAGTGTGTGACTGGCCCCAGAATTCCTGGACAGCAAAGGAAGGGAGGACACGAGGTCTTGGGGGTTTCCTGCTAGCTGGAATCCATGTGACAAATGACAGAACCTGCTTTTCCAACTGGCCCAGCCTGGAGACTGAATCTGAGGACAGGTGCTGAAACCCCTCTCTCAAAGATTACCTGGAACTTTAACTGTGAGCCCCCCACTGGTTCTCAGCTCACATCTGGAGCAGACATTTTCCTTCTAAAACAAAGGCTGGGTATCCACGTGCCAAAACAAAAACAACACGCCAGCCTGTCAGGATGGTGCCATATGAGTTAGCCTGTAAGAAGTAGGCAAAAGTCCCAGGGGTAGGCGGCCTTCCTCATATAAACAACAGCAGCACAAGGATAACAAAACCTCCCTAGAAGGAAACCTTTTATTTCTTCTCCCTACCCCCTTCCTTCCTACAACTAATAGGCATGGCTTAGAGGTTCAGCAGCCATCTGAGGCCTTGTGGCCATGAGGCAACATGCCTGTGATCAGAGAGCACGCACACAGGCGGCACCAGGAAGGCAGAGCCTGCCCCCCTCAGGGTATGGCCCAGCATTCCACCCCACCAAAGGGGGCCTGCTGTCAGAGGTCTGAGATGAGGGAGCCGGACTCCATACTAGCTGCTCTCACTGGCCTTCCTGGGACATGAAGCTTGCTATACTTGTCACCAGCACGCTTCTCTGGACTCCCTCCTCAGGGCGCCTTACCTCAGTGACACTCCCCCTTCCCAGCACCTGAACTCTGTCTCTTCATCTCCCCCGTCTCTCCTCTCCCTGACTGGCCCTTTAGATTTTTGACTCTTCAGAAGTGTCTGCTCCAGAGCCTTTGCACATGCCACTCTTTCCACCTGGACTTTTTTTTTTTTTGCCTGGGGATTCCTGGAGAAGTCTCCAAGGGGTGGCCCATTGGGCCAGCTGCCCCATGCATGCCCTCACCTGGGAGTCCCCCCCACCACAGTGTGCTCAGATCTGCCACCTTGCGCTGTTCCAGGAGCTGCAGGAGACTTTGACCAGAGATGGGGTCTTTACATTCCCTGCTGCATCCAGGATCAAGCGTGGTTCCTGACACATAGTAGATGTCTAAGAAATGAGTGAATAAATCAACAGTGTCCCATAGCAGGACAAGAGCCCATAACACAAACAGACCCTCCCCTGGTAGGTCTGAGAGGCCTTGACCTGAGGGACAGGTGGGTGTTAACAGGTGGGAATAGCAAAGAAGGACGGTCAGACCAAGGGGACAGAGAATGGTGTGCCACTGCCCAGGGGACAGAGAACAGTGTCCCAAGGCCCTGTGAGGAGGGCGGAGAGTGGAGGTGGTGGGGGGTGGCAGGGCTAGGCCATACCAGTTCTTCATTTGGGAAACTGGAGAGGAGCCCACAGTGCACTTGCTGGTGTTTTCAAAGCCCTCTGCCCTCAGTATGAGAGATGCCGGGGGCAGTGTGCACACTGAACCCCCACAGGAGGCCCAAGGAAGAGCCGGAGGACACTCACCTCTGCAGCTCACCTGTGCAACCCCTGTGACCCCACAAGGAGGATACCGAGGCACAGGCAGCTGAAAGCCTGTCTGGATCACAGGGCTGGTGCGTGGGGGGATCGGGGCGGGGTGGCAGCAGGGATGGGAAGCAGCAAAGCACAGGAGCTCCCAGAGGGGTGGGTGGATGGGAGATGGAATCTGAGGCGAAGCAGGAACAGTGCTGAGATTTGCTGATGCCGGGTGATGCAGTGTACACAGGCCACCTCGCCACCCCTTTGCCGCCTGTGGGATTAGTGACCCTCAGGTCACCAGGGATCTTGGCTACAGCTGCTTCCATGTCTTTTCGAGGACAGACACCAGACAAGAGCAAGGGGAGAAATGGTTAGAACTGAGAACACGGGGACCTGGTCTAGATGGACCACTTGGGAGAAATTCTTCCACAAAGGGCAGGAGCGGGCAGCTCAGTAGCTGGCAGTGTGGAGGGAGCGCAGGCAAGGCCTTCTCCTCGTTCTAGGCGGTAGACGCCCCAAGCACACCTGCAGTCTCCCTTCTTCCTTCCTTAGCCCTGTTCTTCCTCCCCTCTCCGCACAAGGAGCTGCTCTGGGAACTCACTGTTTATCACTGCCGTGCATATTTTACATTTTTACTACATATTGATTCATCCAGAAACATTTTAAGTCTCATTTTATGGATTTTTTTATCCTCATATAAATGATATGATCCTGTTGGTGTCTTCTGGGAACATTCTTTTTTTCACATTATGATTCAGAAGATCTGTCGATGCCGATGACGGTGACTCTACTGTCACTGCCACAGCTTCTCCGTGTGCCCATCCCCCTCTGTCTCCCTCTGCTTACTGCTGATGCAAGGTTCTGCCCGTGCAGTGTGCTGCAAAGGACATTCCTGGGCCTGCCACCCACTGCCTGCGCACTGGTGTTTCTCCTGGGCAGAGACCTGTGGGTGGATGGCTGGGCCACGGGCATCTCCACCTTTACCAGGACTCAGTAGACACTGTGTCCACATGCACTTCCGTGGGCAGCTTGGGAAGTCCCTCGTCCCCTCCCCTTCTGCACTTGGTGTTGTTAGCCTGCTGGGGTTGTGAGATTGCTGAATTGCCCACTGAAAGGCTTCTGTGAGAGAGGAATTAAATACAGGATGGAGGAGTGTAGGCTGCCGTGAGGGCTGGGGAGAAAGTAATCAGACAGAGGGCTTCAGGGGGGACATACACCCTCTATATACAAAACCCTCTTCATCCAAAGGCCAGCTGGAAACTTCCTGTTTGCATTTGGAGAGATGGCATAGCCTCAGGATTGCCCCCACCCCCTCCTAGCTGACCCCTCCTGCTCCCACTCTGCATCCATGCCCTGAGCAGGGCACGTGCACATTGTGTCACGGCTGGGTGTTTAGTGATCCATTTTCTGTGCAAAACTCTGAGCTTCACATCTTGAAGTAGAGACCAGGTTATTATTTCCAAAACCCCCAGAATCTTGCAAGGGCCTGGCACTTACTTGATGCTCAATAATTTTAGAGCTGCTTTGAGGCTCTGTTATAACTCCCACCTGCATATATCTCCTAACAAGAGAGAAATGCACAATTCAAGGGGGAGGAACTAAGTGGGAGCAGGAGGAAGCAACCTCATCTAGGAGCATTGAAAGTCAGAGCAAGAAGCTCCAGCCTTCTCCTGAGCCTCTTAAGCCCCACCCTCTCTGGCTCCCAGCTACCTCCAAACTCCTACTTCCTTTCCTGGTTGTAAAATAAATTACTGTTCTTTAGCCTTTTCTATAAAAAACTGATTTTTATTCTCTCTGTCCTTTAGAAAGTTATTGCATTAATTTATACCACTTCTAATTTTGTTCTGTCTTGCTCAGATACAAAGAATTGTTCTGAGAAAAGAAAAAGGGAAAAAGAGAATTCCAAGCCAGGCAGGCATTAAACAAACTCAAATGTCTGAACCACAAGGGGAGGTATTAGGGGAGTAAAAGTCACAGCAAGAAGTTCAAGAAAGGCAAAATTGAAATCTGAGGTTAATGACATTGATGGGCAAAATGAAGACAGAATTCCCCAATTTCTCTTTTACTTTTGTCTTATAAGTCAAGAAAAATGATTTCCAGAGTAAAAGGAAAGCCTGAAGCAAGTTAGGAAACCTAGAAATGCTGTGATATGTTCTGAACATTCAGGCTGAAAAGGACATCTCACGGAGGCAACCTGGAGGGGCTTCCAGGGAGCAGCACCAGGCCACGTACCCTGTCTTCTTAGCCTCCAAATCACCCATGACTTATATGAAGTCATGCAGGAACTGATTTCAAGAATTACATGGGCCTGAAGCTGGATTTGAGCTGGGGCTGGACTTGGATGAGGCAGCAGCCATAGGTAAGAGGGAGGACTTAAAGACTAGAATTTGGGGCTCTAGAGGACGACCAAACTCAAAGTTCTAACAGTCAGCTGGACAGCCATGAAGACAACTCAGAGAAAGTCTCAGTGGCAAGTCTGTTTTGACAAAGTGCTCCCACTATTGCAGAAATGAAAGATGCAAGGAAAAAAACAAGGAAGTTTCAGAGGCTGACATCAAAGGGAAAACTTCATACCCCAAGGAGCATCAGCCAATGAGCAAGAAAAGGTGAGTAAAATGGCAGGAGCACCATCCAAAGTGCTGGGTGTGTCCCTGAGCCTGGTGGGTCAGCAAGGGGCTGAGGACAGTGTCAGTTTCCCTCAGACACAGGAGTCTCAAGGTAGGTGCACAGTGAGTCGCTGGGGGAACTCTGAGCTGCCCCACCAGGTCCCTCCAAATCTGACTTCTGTTAAAGGGTAGATGAGCCAGCAGAGCTCATTTGAATCCACCGTTGTAAAGGGGGTGTGGAAGGAAAGCATGTGGTGGAAGACAGAATCCAGACCCAAGAATGGCTGGGATGTGCTGGAGAAATAAGCCAAACCCAGTTAGAATAGCATAACACTCAGTAAGGGTGAGCACCATCTGCAGACTGATGTCCAGCCACCTGAGTAAAAGATTAGGAAGATACAGTTTAGCAAAAGCTGTTTCACACTTAAGAGGTTTATTCAAAGAGTCAGCAGATGTATTTACTCTTCAAAGGTTAGCACACACTTAGCTACATTCTGGAAGGCTAGCATCTGACACAGTAGAGGTATAGTCTTCGTAGACTCAACACTGATGATCCCTCACCTGGACTCAGCCTTGAAGACCCACCTGTAGGGGAGATTGAGCAGAGATCCCAGGTGGCACATGACTGAGAGCCAGGACATCCTACCACATGAAGAAAAGTCAAAAAATGGGTTTCGTCTAGAGACAAGAAGACTAAGAGGGGATGTCAGAGCTAGTTTCACATAAATGAAGGGAGACGTGGTAATGAAGATGCAGATGAAAAAAATTCCATTCCAAGAAATAACTTCAGCCCAAAGAGAGAAGTCCCTAGTACCCTCAGAGCTGCTTGAAAGGAAAGCGCAGCCAGGAAGCTGTGCATTCTCTAGCAAAAGACACTCTTTCAGGAGATGTGCAGAGGGAATCAGGTGAGGATGGCCCAGAGGAGTGACTTACTTTAAACTCTAATGACAGATTTTAGCTTTCTGAAAAATTATCCCCAAATATATGTGGATGATGTTCATTCTCTGACGATGAGAGAGAAATGAAGCTGCATCGTGATCCTTAATCCACTTCATTAGATGCCAGAAAGCAGAGGAGGATTAAAATGTGCTCTTTCATGGCAGGTACTGTGGCTACACATTTTTTTAATCTTTAATTTAATCCTAAACAACAACTCTGTGAGATTAGTATTTCTATTCTTTAATAGATCAGAAAACTGGCTGATAGAGGTTATACAATTTGCATGAGATGGGAAGGCCATAAGCAAGAGGTTAAAGATTTAAAATGAGGTTCATGGGAGTTCAGTCCTCTCATTAAGATATTAAAACATAAAAACTGAGAAGGGCATTGCTCTCACCTTCCAACCAAAAAATTTTGGATAGTTTGCAAAATCACAACTTCTCCTGAACAGGTCAGAGAGCTGAAGTTGCATAATAAACAACTAAACCAAGCTCTAAGGAGAAACAGGCACCTGCAAGGTGAGATGGAGCACAAGCACTTGCTGACTTTCAGCAAACAATGGACACTGTAAATAAAAATTTATTTTAAAAGTGTAATGAATTACTAAAGGTTGAGTGTACACTAATGTGAGAACCTTGCCCTAAAAACACCTAAAAGAATTTGAAGCTTATGTTGCACTGAGAGTGATCACAGCAATAAAAAAGGAAAAGCCAAACACAGCTCAACTTGGGACTAGAATGACTCAAATTCTCACATTAAAGTCTCAGCCAAAAAAAAAAGAAAAAGAGGATTATTCATTTTCAGGCATTGACACTGGTGACATCAGTTTCCACTATCCTATTAAAGATATCTGGCTTTCAAACAAAAAAACAAAAAAACAAGACATTCAAAGAAACAAGGAGGAAAACAGTGTTAACAACAGCCTATGTCAATGTAACACAGATATTGAAGCTATCAGACAGGATATTTAAGATAACTATAATTAATGTGTTAAAAACTCGAGTGGAAAAGGTAAGCAATACGCATGACCAGATGGAGAACTTCAACAGAGACATGGGAAGCATAAGAAAGAGGCAAATTGGAATAATAAAAATGAGAAATATAACAAAGTTGAAAAATGATTCCATGGATTGAAGAATAGAATAAATACAGCTGAGGACAGAATCAGTTACTTGACAATAAGCCAATATAAAATACTCAAACTAAAGCACAAGAAGAAAAAAGAAGTGGGAATAAATAACAGAGTACTCAGAAGCTATAGGACAATTTCTAAAATCTAACGTATGTGTATTTGGAATCCAAGAAGGAGAAGAAGAGAGAAAAAAGAGCAGAAAAAAATATTTGAAGATATAACAGCCAAGTATTTTCCAAAGATAACAACAGACACCAAGCTACAGATCCATATACTCTAAGAACATGAAAAAGAATAAATACATTTCAACGATCCCCCCAAATCTAGTCACTTCATATTTAAAATGTGGAAAACCAAACATAAAAAGGAAATCCTGAAGGCATCCCCATGGGGAGAAGACATACTACATACATAGAGAAACAAAGATAAGAATCGAGTAAGACTTTTTATCAAAAACTGTTCAAGTCAGAAGACAATAGACTGACACCTTCAAAGAGCCAAAAGAAAAACAATGTCAACCCAGAGCTTTAAATCCAATAAGATGTCTTTAAAAATTGAAGGAGAAATAAAAACATTTTTGTCAAACAAAACAATACAAAAAATCCATTGCCAGTACATTTTCCCTAAAAGAACAATAAAAGGAAGTTCTTCAGATAGAATTAATATGAGGAAGATATCCAGTTCAATATAATGAAATGAAACTTACTGGGAGTATCATAAATAATATGTTATAAAAGTTATATTTTCAGGTGGTGCCTGTGGCTCAGAAGAGTAGGGTGCCAGCCCCATATGCTGGAGGTGGTAGGTTCAAACCCAGCCCCAGCCAAAAGCTGCAAAAAAAAAAAAAAAAAAAAAAAGTTATAATTTTTCTATTGTTCTAAAAGTTAACTTATGTCTAAACCAGGGGTAACCAAATTAACTGAATTGAGAATGAAACAGGAGAGATCTCTAAAGACCTAGCAAACATCAGAAGAGATAGTTACAGACAACTCAATATATGTAAATTTGACAACTTAGATGAAATAGGCTGATTGCTCAAAAAGTACATACTATCATAACTCGTGTAATTTGAAATATATAATTAAATAAGTCTTTACTTAGGGAATTTAATTCATAATTTAAAACTGTCCCTAAAATATCCACGCACAGATAGTTTCACTGGAGAATGCTACCCAACATTTAAAGTACATGCTACAAAATATTTTCTGTAAAACAAGAGGAGGCAACACTCCCTGATTAATTTATGAAATTAGTATTACCCTGATACTAAAGCCAGAAAAGACAGCACAAAAAAAAAAGAAAGGAAAGAAAACTGCAGGCCAGTATCTTTTGTAAACATAGGCACGAAAATGTTAAAGAAAATATTCACAAATAGAATTCAGTAATATATAAAAATATAACATGACACAAATAGGGTATATTCCAGGATGCAAGATTGGTTCAATACAATCAATATAATCCATATCAACAGGTTAAAATGGAGAACTTTCTCAGCTAAATAGAGAATATCTCCCCCCAAATAAATGAATAACCCAAAAGAATCTCTGCAATTATCATTATACTTAATGGGAAAGACTGAATTCTTCCCCCAAGAGTGAAAAAAATGCAAGCATAGCCACTCTTGCCCAACCAAGTACTAGATGTTCTAGACACCAGAATAAGAGAGGAGCATTTGAATCAAAAAGAAAGAACCAAAACAGTCACTATATGCAGATGATATTATGATCTCTGTAGAAAATCCTAAGGAGGAGAGGGGCAAGATGGCCAGCAGGTGCCAGCCTCAGACAGAAGTTCCTATCCAGAGGGAAGGATAATGTCCAGAAAATACCCAACAAAGTTGAAGACTGGGAGCCCAGCCAAGAGAGAAGAATGATATCTGCAGGACACCTCTCCTGAGGCAAGTTGCAACTCCAAGAAAGCAATCTACGGGTACATAATACATACCAAAGGAAAAGTGTCTGTCCCCTCCCCCAAGAAAGTTGAATTTCTCTTCATTTGCTCCTATAAGTTTTTTACAGGCAAGTGGTGAACTGAGGACCTATTATCTCACCCCACATGTGAGAGCCACAGGAAATGGGGTCTACTCCCCTAAGGGAACCTGCTGAGATTCCAAACACTCTCTTGCCAGGCAGAAAAATTACACTAACATTTTCACTGCCATTTTGAATTTCTAGTCCACCCTTCCCCCCCCTTGCCTGCAGAGACAGTGAGGGGAGGCCTAAGAGCAGTGTCCCCCCACCCCTGCTGGACTAAGTGCCCTGTCCTGGCCCTACAGCCAGCAAACTGCTAGAGCCACACATTCCCCAGACAGCAGCAATCCCCACTCCCAGCACCCTCACCAAGTGGCCCAAGAACTGCTAGAACCACGCATTCCCTGAGTGGTGGCAATCCCTGCTCCTGGCACCCTTGCTGGGCAGCCCGAGAACTACTAAAGCCACCCATTCCTGGCACCCTGGCCCAGTGGCCTGAGAACTGCCAGAGCCACCCATTCCCTGGGCTGCAATCGCCACTCCAGGCACCCCCAGCCACAACCTAAGGACTGTGAGAGGACAGTCGCTTGAGAGGGACCCAAACTGGATCAGTGGTACCCAGAGGCAAAGAGCAGCAGCCACAGCAGAAGGAACAATAAGGCTCACACCCCTGAGGCTTTTCTGGACAGACACGCCCTGTCTCTCTGGGCAACCAGAGGAAGTGGCATCTTCTCCGTTGGCAACCACTGGCAGAACAATTCTGGGACAGACTCCAAATGGTGTAAATTCAGCATGGGGCGGAATCAGTGGGAAAACTCAGGTAACATGAATAACTAGAGTAGATCAACTCCCCCAAGAGGGATCGGGCAGATGCAACTGAAGATCCCATCCATAAACAGATGGCTAAGATGTCAGAAATTGAGTTCAGAATCTAGATAGCAAATAAAGTTAACAGAATAGAGGAAAGGAAGAATTAGAATTTCAAGAAATTGTTCAAAAGATGTCTCAAAAATTCAACGATTTCAAAGATAAAATCACCAAAGATTTTGACACATTGAGGCAAGAGCTTGCAGCCCTCAAAGATCTGAAAAAATATAGTAGAATCCCTCGGTAACAGAATGGAGCAGGCAGAATAAAGGATCTCTGACATTGAAGACAAAGCTTTTGAATGCGCCCAAGCACTCAAAGATGAAGAGAAATGGAGAGCAAAAATGGATCATTCTCTCAAAGAGCTCTTGGATAATTCAAAGAAAACTAATATTCACCTTATAGGAATCCCTGAAGGTGATGAAGGTGCTTCACAAAACACAGAGGCTCTTCTTCATGAAATTATGAAAGAGAACTTTCTAGACATGCCAAAAGATTCTGAAATTCAGATAGCAGACAATTTCAGAACCCCAGCAGGATTCAACCCAAATAAGGCATCCCCCAGGCACATCATAATTAACTTCACTAAAGTTAAGGTGAAAGAGAAAATTCTGAAAGCAGCTAGATGTAAGAAAACCATAACCTACAAGGGGAAGAATATTAGAATAACTGCAGATCTCTCAGCTGAAAGTCTTCAGGCTAGAAGAGAGTGGTCTTGACTTTTAATCCTCTAAAACAAAACAACTTTCAACCCAGGATCCGATATCCAGCTAAACTGAGTTTCACTTATGATGAAGAAATTAAATACTTTAATGACATTCACGTGTTGAAGAAATTTGCCACAACTAAACCAGCTGGCCAGGATAGTCTCAGTCCTATCCTCCATAATGACCAGCACACTCCTCCACCACAAAAGTAAACTCACTCAGAAACTTTTGATCAAATTCCAACTTCCACAGTGGCAAAAGGATTTAATTTTTAAATGTCCATTGGAGTTTTAAAAAACTCAATACCCAAAACTTTACCAAGCTAATCAATATTCTCAATTAATGTGCATGGCTTAAATTGTCCTCTAAAGAGGCACAGGCTGGCTGACTGGATACAAAAACTCAAGCCAGATATCTGCTGCATACAAGAATCTCATCTTACCTTAAAAGACAAATATAGACTCAGGGTGAAGGGATGGTCATCTATATTCCAGGCAAATGGAAAGCAGAAAAAAGCAGGTGTTGCAATTCTATTCGCAAATACAATAGGCTTTAAACCAACAAAAGTAACCAAGGATAAGGATGGTTACTTTATATTTGTTAAGGGTAATACTCAACACGATGAGATTTCAATTATTAATATTTATGCACTCAACCAGAATGGACCTCAATTTATAAAAGATACTCTAATAGGCATGAGCAACTTGATCTCTCCCAGCTCCATCATAGTCAGAGATCTTAACCTCCTTTGGCAGTGTTGGATAGATCCTCCAACAAGAAGCTTAGCAAAGAAATTTTAGATTTAAACTTAACCATTCAGCATTTGAATTTAATGGACATCTATAGAACATTTCATCCTAACAAAACTGAATACACATTTTTCTCATCAGCCCAAGGAACATACTTCAAAATTGACCACATCTTAGGTCACAAGTCTAACCTCAGCAAATTTAAAAGAATAGAAATTATTCCATGCATCTTCTCAGACCATCATGGAATAAAAGTTGAACTCAGTAACAACAGGAATCTGCAGACTTATACAAAAACATGGACCATGCCTATGGTTCATCTTATAAGGGTACATGTGAATCTTTCTAAATGTAGAGTATAAATGTCTTAACACAATAACTACGAAAATGACACGAAGGCTACATTAACCAGTTTGATGAAAATATTTCAAATTGTATATGAAAGCACCACATTGTACCCCATGACTACATTAAGGTACACAGCTATGATTTAATAAAAAAAAAGATATATAACATAATTAAACAGAGGAGCCCCTACTATTTTTTTAATTAATTATTTTGTATTAAATCATAAATTTGTACATTGATGCATTTATGGAGTTCAGGGCACTGCTTCAATATACAATATGAAATGTTTACATTGAACTAAGTAACATATCCATCACAATTACACTCATTTCTTAATAGTTTTGAAATGTACCATTGCATCATGCACATTAGGTGAGGTTCCCCCAAATACCCTCCCTCCTCCCGTATACCCCCTTCCCGCTCTTCTCTCTCCTCTTCCCTTCTAATTTCTGGACTATAGTTATGTTTTGCCATTTGTATGAGTGTGTAGATGATTATGTATTGATTTCGTAGTAGTATTGAGTACATTGGATGCTTTTTTTTTCCATTCTTGAGATACTTTACTAAGAAGAATATGTTCCAGCTGCATCCAGGTAAACATAAAAGATGTGAAGTCTCCATATTTTTTTACAGCCACATAGTATTCCATGGTGTACATATACCACAATTTGTTAATCCATTCATGGGTCAATGGGCACTTGGGCTGTTTCCATGTCTTGGCTATTATAAATTGGGCTGCAATAAACATTCTAGTGCAAATGTCTTTGTTGTAAAATAATTTTTGATCATCTGGGTATATACCTAGTAGAGGAATTGCAGGATCAAATGGTAGGTCTACTTCTAGTTCCTTGAGTGTTCTCCAACTTCTTTCCAAAAAGGTCATATAACCTTGCATTCCCACCAGCAGTGTAGAAGTGTTCCCTTCTCTCCACATCCATGCCAACATCTACAGTTTTGGAGTTTTGTGATGTGGGCTAATCTTACTGAAGTTAGATGATACCTCAACTTGGTTTTGATTTGCATTTCTCTGATGATTAAGGATGATGAGCATTTTTTCATGTGTTTGTAGGCCATGCACCTGTCGAGCCCCTGCTATTGAAGAAAATAAAAATGAAAAAATAAAAATACAATAAAATAAAACAAATCAAAAGAAAATGAAAACAGGAGCAAAAATGAAAAAATTTAAAAAAATATATATATATATATATGTATCACCTGGACACCAGGTAGTGCTGTGGTGTTAAGAGATGGAGAACACACATGCTAACTTTGCTGCATAAGATGGAAATTGAAAGTCACTCTCTAGTTTCAGAGGAGACCCAGTCCTGGCTTCCTGACTTATTTGCCCTTAATCAGAGCCTGGTCACTTCATCAGCATTTGTTCCCTGTAGGATTGGTGTCCTGAAGCTCTCACCAGTTTCTTAGGTGTCACATCAAACAGTTACCCCTGACAACAAAGTGGCCTTCCCAGGGATGAGGGGACTGTTCAGCTCACCCCAGGGATGGTTGCCCAAGCTCAGCAGGCACACCAGAGCCGGCCATGCACTAGGACCCTGAAGACTATTTTTCCCATGCAGCCTTCCCACAGTGATGGTGCCCTGCTAGCAGCCACACCATGTGAGATCCACCCCACCCAGTATTCACTCCCAGCCACCTGATGCTGCTTGAGTTCAGTCACCCTTCCAAGGCAGCTCCAGAGAGCTGCTTAGTCCAGACTCAAAAAACTACAGTCCAGCCCTGTCCTGTCTCTAGTCTCCATTGGAGAGCCAGGCAACTTTCTTCTGCCAGCACTCAGGAACCTGCCCTCTGTGCTGGTCTTCCTCAGCTCCAGACCTCCTCACTGGCTACTAGAGTCTCCCACTGCCTCACTGTGCCCCCGGAGTGAAATTCCTGGATAGATTCCCCCAGCCAGAAGTGGCTGAGTCCTCTCTCACCTAGCCCTGTCTCATGGCAAGTGGCTGGTACAGAGATATCTCTAGTCTGCCATCTTGCTCCATCCCCTCTTCCTCAAGGAACTGTCTTCATTAAAAATGTATACATGCATAAGCAAAATATACAAAAAATAAAAACAAAAAAATCTCAGCCTATATCTCAAACTTTACATGGAAATTAACTCAGAGGATTTTTTCATGTAAAATATAAAACTACAGAACTGCTAAAAAAAAATAGAGGAAAATCTTTGAGCTCTAGGGATGGAAAAAGAGTTCTTATATTTGACACCTCAAAGTATGGCCCACAAAATAAAAAATTGATAAATTGTACTTTATTAAAATTAAAAATGTTTGCTCTGAGAAAGACCTTGTTAAAGGGATTAAAAGATAAGTTGTGTACTAATAGAAAGTATTTGTAGCCCACACATCTGACAAGGATTAATATCAAGTATACATAAAGAATTCTCAAAATTCAACAGTAAAAAAAATGAAACAATCTGTTTAAAATATGGGTAAAGACTTTTACCAAAAAGGATATAGAAATGGAAAATAAGCACATGACTAACCATCTGGAAAATGCAAATTAAAACCACAATGAGACATCACTGTACATCTATCATAACAGCAAAAATAAAAATGACAACAGCAAATGCTGGTGAGGATGCAAAGAGATTGCATCACATGTTGCTGATGTATGACAATAAAATGGAACAGCAACTCTAGAAAACAGTTGTACAATTTCTTAAAAAGTCAAACATACAACTACCATACAGATCAACCACTGCACACTCGGTCTTTTATCTTAAAAAATTAACACTTATGTTCAGACAGAAACCTGTCCAGAGATGTTTTATCAATGTTGTTCATAATAGGAAAAAAACTGGAAATAATCCAGATGTTCTTTGGTGGGTAAAGTTGAACAAATTGGTACTTCCACTCCATTGAAAACTATTCAGCAATAAAAAGGAACTGTTATATGCAACAACCTGGATGGATCCCCAAAGAGCTATGCTGAGTGAAAAAAAAAAAAATTTAAAACATTATATACTACATGATACAGAACTTACAGAAATGACAAGATTATAGAAATGGAGGATAGATGAGCTTTGGTCAGGTTTAAGAACAGGGCTGGGCATCTCGAAAGGCAGGCATCTCTGCCTCAACCTGGCACCTGTCCCCATCAGCATCATGGCGGGCCTGGGACAGACAAGGGCTCCTTTCAACAGAACCAGAACTTGTCTCTGGCCAAAGGGGGCCTCCAAGCTTTGTCTATAGGAGTAGAATAAGAGAGGTTTGATTCAAGCATACAAGTGTTTCAGTAAGTTCTCACTAAAGATGATAAGAGAGAGAGGCTTTCTCCAAATTACTGAGTACACTCTGCGATGTAGAATACTTCCACTAGTTGGGGTCCTCCAGGAAACTTCTACATGTACAGTCAGGTTCCTGGAAGCCTGGGAGATAAGACTGCAGCCCCACACACCAAGACCAGTACTCAGTCTCAAAAGGAGATAGGGAATGGAAAGGAAATAATGCTTCAATTCCATAGAATGTAGCTCTCAACTTGTTTAAATTCCAGGACTGTCTTGGCAGTGGAGCTTGTCTAGAAATCAAAAAAGGCAAATCCTACCCCCACTAAAGGGAATATGTACTGTCGTTCCTGGAGACAGGGGGCTGATGAGTTCACCTGTGAGGGGGGGGCTATTTAGAACAAGAGGTCCCAGGGAAGCAGGTTAGGGGGGCTGTGAGGGCCTCAGGGTCAATTCCCACCCACTTGGCTGACTGACAGAGAAATTGTAGTCCACCATGGCCCACTGCTGCATACATCTGCAATCTTTCCAGAATGATTCTCCTAGTCCTGTCCCCTCTGGGCTTGTGTCGAGCAGCTCTGGCTCCACACGGTGCTGTCCTCAGCCCTCCTGCTGCAGAGCTGGGACTTTGCAGGCCCTGAAGGAGACAAGCAGGAGGAAGCAAGCCTGGGCCTTGATCTCACAGAGCTGGGGTACAAGTTGAGGAGCGGAACTCCCAAGGAGACAGAGGGAACTTCATACCATCTACCTTCAGCAGGACCTGGTGCTGGGATTGACTCCTGACTGCAGGTGCTCCAGGAAACTCCCCTAGTGGGAACCACAGTGCACAGGTGCAGGACAGGCAGGTCACCCTCAGCCCAACACTGATGCTTTGTGCTCAGACAGGCAGAATCCACACCATCTCTTATTAACGAGTGGTGCTGGGTATACACGTCACCTCTCTGTGCCTCAACTGTCTCATCTGATAGATAGGGACCATCATCCCTCCCTTTCTGGACTGTAGTATGATGTGGCATGACATTAACCATGTCAGCACCCTACTGTGAAGTAGGAAAGCTGAGCAGAGTGAGGCAGGAGGCCCGCAGCTCCCTCCAGGCCCTGGAATCCCCATGGTACCCTCGTCCTTAAGGGAACTCTGGAGCAGAGGCATTTTGATTTCCAGCATTGATGTCCTTTGCGAAGAGGAGGAAATGAGCCAAATATTCCTACAGTTGATGAATTAGTCCACAACTCTCCAAAGACACTGTTAAAATCCATCAGAGACCAAGGGGAGGCAGAACAGGCCCACCCAGGCTGTTCACAAAGGCCTGGTGCCTGGCTCAGGAGAGTGAGGCCCACGGGCTGTAGTGGTCCCACCTTCAGTTAATCCGCCCATCCCAACTCTCCCGCTGATTTTGCTGAGAGAGGTGGCAGCACCGTGGGCAATCCCACCTCCTCACAACCCACAGGCTTTGGGGAGGAAAACTCTACCTGACTTGTCACTGTTGTTCTGCCCTCCATCCATCCATACTTTTGTGATTGCTTTTTCTCCGTCTCCACAAGGCTCAGTTTCTTCATCTTTAACATGGGACTGAGTTGTCACCTTCGCTTAAGCTACAGGGGTTAAGTTGTGAGATTTCCAAGTGTGGGCAGGATGAGTGGAGGAAGAGAACACACACTTCTGCCTCTCCCCAGCCACTCTAACCTCCTTGTCCTCTCCTCCATGGACTTTAGACTATCCCACTGGCCCTGGACTTCTAGAGTAGGCCCTTATAAGTCCCCTTTCCACAAAGCCACCGATCTGACCATAGCTCTCCTCTGTTTAAAACCCCATCAGTGGCTTCCCAGCTCCATGAGGAAAGGCACCAGTGCTGCAGACAGACCCAGACCCACCAGGCCCAATGGGAGCCTGAGCCTCAGGCCACATCCTCCTTGATTAGAACCTCCTGCTGCCTGAGTCCGCTCCTCAGGCACTCTGCATGCTCACATCAGGCTCATCTCCTCTGACCCCTCAGCTACAGGGTCAGCTCTTCTACTCTGAGCCCCCCGCTGCAGGGGCACAACTGCCCCATCATAGCACTCGTACCTTCTCATGGCACGTGTATCTTGTCCTGTCTGTACTGCCTGCCCTTCGCACTTCAGCTTGGGATCCAGGCTTAGGTCTTATTTATGTATCTCCATAACCTCAGCCAGGGCAGAGCCCAGCACAGAGGTGCTTAGTGGATATTTATGGAAGGATGCAAGATAGGAAGGAGGGGGAGAAAGGGGGAGGGAGGAGGAGATAGAAGGGGGAGGGGAGGGAGAGAGGAGGAGAGAAGGTAGAGGGAGGGGAGACAGGAGGGAGTGGGGATATGAGTGGAAAGGGGGAGAGGGAAAGGGAGAGGGAAAGAGGGGAAAGAAAGTTAGTTGGTTAATTAGCTGGTTAAGTAGTTGGTTACTAAAATGAGAGCAATCAAATAGAGCCATTTGACCACAAGACGAGAATCAAACTTGACTTTGTCAGCTTTATCTTGAGCAAACTAATCACAGCCTAAGAAGCAAGTTCATGCTCTGGCCATGATGCTGAGAAAGGAGATGACTGCCATCCATCCTAAGCCTCTCTTTTGTCATCCAAATTATCATGCTAAGGACAGAAGCAGCATAATGAGGTCCTGCTCATTCTCCTGGGGATGGAGGAACAGGAACAAAGGCCTCCAACCTCCCAGGAAGGAGACACCCTCATTTTCTTGGGCAGCCCCAGCTTCCTTTGCAAGCAAGAAAGGAGCACAATCCACTGCCATGGCAACCACAGCTCGGCTGACCAGGGACGGGGATGTCCGTAGGCTGCCCCAGAGGCCAGGTCCCCCGATCTCCAGGCTACATGGGAACAAGGCCCTTGAAAAGGAATGACAGATGATACCTTTTAGGGTCCAGCCCAGCCACAGCATCTACAGGGAAAGCTTCTGTCCTCCCCCACCATCTGCTCCATCACAGGGTGTAATTTCCCTGTCCTGAGCTCTAATTTGAAAGCAGGCTGTAACCATAAACCAAAAGGCTGCTAATGAAGGCGTATGCATAAATAGACATCACTTTTGCTCACGCTGGACGGTGAGCTTGCGGCTGTCAGCAGCAGGCAGCAGAGGCAGACACATCTGGGTCCTCCTCCGGGGGCCCGCTCGACAGTCACTGGGACCCCTGGGGACCAAGTCCATGTGACAGTGGGCACTGACCTCAGTTGAGTCTTCCTTGGTACCACTACTGTGATAGGAACTTCACGCATATTGTCATTTAGTCCTTGCCACAACCTTACAAGGAAGGTCTTGTCAAAAGAAAAGAAGCCATACTCTGTAAAATAATTTGGGGATTTTATTCTGAACCAATTTGAGGACCATGACCCAGAGCTATACCCAAGAAGCCTTGAGCAAGTGGCCTTGTTGGGGATGGGGACAGCAGTTACAGTTGGATTTTATGCATGGGGGGAGACAGGAATTACAGATAAAGTCAAAAATTAATACATGGAAGGCATACATTGGTGTGGCCTGAAAAGTTGGGACATCTCCAAGAGGGCACCACAGGTTGTAGGTAGGTTTAAAGACTCTTTACCTAACAATTGGCTGAAAGACTTAGGCTTTGACTAATAGATCAAGAGTCAGCAAAAAGGAACACTGAGTTAAGGTAAGCGTCTCTTAACCAGAGACAAACTACAAGATATCTGCCCATACCCAAGTATTTGTTGTACATATTGAGGACCTGCAGGTGTGTCTGCATAGCCTTAGTCCTGTTAATGGGTCACAAAGGACATCTCTAAGGAGAGGAGGGGACATGATGAGGCATGTCTGATCTCCTTTCTCATGGTTAGAAATTCAGTTTTAGGGGATACCCTTGGCCAACAGGGAGTTCCATCAGCCTCTGTGGGGGGGGCCTTAAAATGTTGTTTTGTTTTAATATGTGAGTTGTGCACATTCAGAAAGCTCTCATGACAGAGCTAGCAGTAGGTCTGCCCAGATCCATTCTTCCTCTTTAATAGAACTGCTGCCTGCACGTGGCTGAAGAGCTGAGCCTCATACCCCAGCTTCTCCTGCAGCCCGGCAGGGCTAATGCGAGCAGAAGAGGTGGGGTGACTTGTAGACCAAAGCCCATACAACAGGAGCTTGCCTCTCCCTAGACCTTGGTCCTCTTCCCACAAACCTGAGCCTGATCATGCAAATAAGAGCAGTGCCTAAGGAGGAGGGGAAGAAACAACGTGGAAGGATCTTGGATCCCTGAATGCACACATGGAGCAGAGCCACCTGCCGCCCTGGGTGTCTGTGAGAGACAGATGCACTCGGCCTTGCTTGACCTTTTGCCTTCTGGAGTCCAGTAGTAGCTGTCACAGCTAGGAAGCAGTAGGTCCAAACTTACACATGATTCTAGCCTCAAAGCTAATCGTTTTTACTAGCTACGCCACTCAAGGTCTAGTAAAATGAACAGGAACTAGGCATTTCACACAGTAGGAATTTAATATGGAGAACCCGTTATAAAAATGTCAACAGGCTGGAAAACTACAAAAGAGAAGACTGAGAACCATGGATGTTGTCATTATCCCTAAAGCTAGAGAAGCAAAAGAGAAAATGGTGTATCACTCAGCAGGCCTTCTGAACGGAAGATTGAAACTACCTATGGCTCAGCCCCTACAAAAGCCCAGTTCCCTCCCCAACTCCTTTCTCTTCCCTGTCTTTACCCAGCATTTCCCCCAGAGTGGCGCATAACCTTTGGCAACTCCACATGTGAGGTAGGCAGGCAGCACTAGCCCTACTGCGGGTGGCACTGGAAGATGACAGCCTGGCCAGGGCCACCTGCTGACCTGGCCATCCAGGCAAGGAGAGCCTCATTTCTCCTGACCCTTCTCCTTCCTCCTCTCCTCATTTCTCCTGTGCTCCTCCCCACTTCACCCACCAGGGAGTTTTCAGACACAATGGTCACTCAAAGTCGTTATAAACAGCAGTCCTCCAGATTAAAACCTATAAAACAAAGAGAGGGAGGGAGTAGGAGAGAGGAGAGAGTGAGAGAGAGCAAGAGAGGGAGGGAGTAGGAGAGAGTGAGAGAGAGCAAGAGACGAGACTTTCCCTCCCCAGAATGTTCTGGCCAGCCACATATTGGTGTGAAGTCACCAAGTCACATGCCCCTTCAGAGCCGTCCCTGCTCCAGGACACAGGGCAAGATGTAGAGCAGCTGTGAGTCTCCTCTCCCATTTGGATCCTAGACCGTAGGGGACTCTGTGTGATGACACTGCTGCATTTATTCACCAGGGAAATAGAAGAAACATCTTTGGCATCCAACACAGCTGGACCAGCTCCCAGAGTACAGACAACCTGGCCAGCTCATCCCCCACTGGGTGCAGAGCACTGGCCCGGAGGCCCAGAAGCCCAGGCTGGTCCTGCACCTGACACGGACCCCAGGCTCTCAGGGAAGCTCTTCTGCATGCATGCTCTGGCTTCCTCTCAGGAGCCTGAAGCCCCTGGCTCCCTATGCAGGTGAATTTCTATTCAGCAGGACAAGGGGGCTGCCTTGCCTGCTCAGGGAGGACACGGCCATGATGTGAAATATCCCTGCTCTGAGGTCTCTGAGTCACAGAGAAAACACAGCCTCAGACTTCAAACTCCCCCACAGCTGCCTAGCATCCTATAGGGATATAAAAGGAGGTGTGCCCAGAGGAGGGGCCTGGAGGAAGCAGGTGGGACCTTGAGGGTAAGCCATTGCCCAGATCCAGGGGCTACCACATGGGCTGCTGGGGCCCAATGCCAGAATGCAAGCCTAACTGGGGAAGATGGCATCAGGGCCACCTTTCTGCAGCCTCTGCCAGGTGATCCAGGCGCTGACCTACATCCACAGGTGTGAGAGAAGGAAGAGGCTCTCCTAACCCCTGGTCCTCTTCCCGGAGTCAATGGGGCCCTGTGAGTCTCCATGACTTGCTCACATGCCCTCACTGGGGCTTGGCAGAGCTGGTGTTGTGCAGCTGTCAGTGTCAACGGGAAGTAAACACAGAGAGAGCAAAGGGTTTATTTGAGAATAACATACAAGAATCGCAACGTGGAACACTCCAACCAGGGTGGCCCCCAGGTGCCTCTGAAGAACAAAGAGGTTGGGGAAGAGGAAGGTCACCTAAGTTATCTAAAGAACAAGTATCTTGGTGCAGCTGATTTCTTGAAGGAGCTGGTGAGTGCCAAGTGGTGGGTGTCAGCACTTATCAGGTGAAACCAGAAAACTCAAAGTAGTAGCCAGCTGCTGGGGTTTCCAACTGAGCTTGCAAGACAGTTCCTGGAGCAGGTGTTTGTGACCTGCCACTTTTCCCTATGGCCTCCCAACTCTATTTTAGTTAAATTTGACAAAAATGTACAATCAGTTTTCATACTAGAAAGGCCATGTAAGGGCTGAGATGTGTAACTAAAGGACAAAGGAGCATTCTGCCCCAGACCCTATTGTCCTGATTCCCAATCACATTCCAGACACATTCCAGGGTCCCTGCTGAGAGCTACCAGCCTGGCTCATGAATTATTCATCACCCTATAAGCAACAACCAGTTTGTAAAGTTTAGTGATAGGGTGCTTGGAATTGGCTCAAACACAGCAGGGCAGGGCTACCTTCCTCAGCTGTCCCTACTGGCCAGGCCTTCATTTCTGGTCAAATGACCATCATTTTTCTATGTCTGCCTGGCCATCTGGAAAAGCCTGTCCTTGCTATGGGTTTTGAAGGACTTGCTACTCTCCCATTAAACCAAAATTCTAAGTAAATGGGAAATGAAACTTTATTGGTTTTCTGTGGTATCTATAACAAATTACCAAAAACTTTGTGGCTTAAAATGACCTTAATGTATTATCTCACAGATTTAGAACTGAGAAGTCCAAAATGGTTCTCACTGGGCAGGGTCCCAGTCTTTTCTGGTGGCTCTAGGAAGAATCTCTTCCCTGCTCTTTCAGCTTACAGAGGCCACCCGCATGTCTCAGTTTATGGCCCCCCATCTCCAGAGACAGCAATGGATGGTAGAGCTGTCTGCAGCCTGCATCCTCCCCGGCTCTGAACTCGGCCTCCCTCTTCCTCTCCCTCTTTCAGGGACCCTTGTGATCCCACTGGGCCCACCCAGACAATCCAAGTTCATCCCCCTCTCTTGAGGTCAGTAGATTAGCAGCCTTAATTCTATCTGCCACCTCGATTCCCCTTTGTCATGTAATCTAACACTTTAAAACTTCATGGAATTAGGATGTGGAAATCTTTGGGGCAATTATTTAGCATCCCATGGCAATGAAAAAGAATGTTTCATCTGGGAAGGCTTTCAGGGACAGTGTCAATTATCACAAGAACCCAAAACTCCCTCCGCAGCCTTCCCAGTGAGTGTCTAACAAACCTCAGCTCAGACACTTCTAGGACAGTGTCCTCCCTTCCTAAGCCTGTCTCTACAGCCCTCTGGATGCTCCCAAGCCCGCCTCTTGCAACAGGATCCAAGCCCTGCACTTTGAAAGGACACAAAGCACATCTGCACAGTGCGTCCTCATCCCAATGTCAGCACTGGGGTCGTTGGAAGAGCTGAACCTGTATGTTGCCCTTCCCCACCTCTGCAGCTGCACAGGAGGGGGTTCCCCCTCCTTCCACAACTCCACCCCTCACTCAGGGGACTGGCAGAGGTCCCACTGGCAATGCCTCTTCTCAACCATGGCAGACAGAGGAAACAGGATATTACAGATGCTACTGAGCTCTTGCTCTGTCCCCAGCACTGTGAGAGCACCAGGAACCTAGAGATGATGGGAGCCAGTTCTCCCTTCAAGAGGGAAGATAGATGTGTAGATGTGCAGATAGCCTATTCCAACAGAGTGCTGCCACAGGGAACCGGGAGGACACAGAAAAGCAAAGGATAGAGGCTAGCATGGAGCTGGGAGGGTCCAAAGGAGCATGGCAGCAGGGATGTGCCGGACAAGGGAAACAGCCTGGAGATGAGCTCAACATGTCTCTGAGGCCTGAGCCTGAAATGGCCAGAGAAAGCAGGCAAAGGATAGGCAGATACAAGGTTCACGGAGAAGCCTTATTCTAGGGCCACCATTCCTGCAAGTCTTTGATCTGGCTAGTATTCATTTCTGCAAATGCTGAACGTTAATGCAAATCCAGGAAAATATAGAACACTATAAAACCTTTGGTTTTTTTTTAATTAACATGCTCAAAATCAATCACAAAACAGGATTTCCTTTGTTTCAAACCAAGTAAAAGAACTTGACTCATTAACTTAACACCCCAATGTCTTTCCTCCTGCACAGAACCTTCAGAAAGCTCTCCACGTTCAGGCCTGCGCCCAGGGACTGGCTCATGCTTCCAGTGCTGCAGATTTCCTTCTCCCCTGGTGTTCCCTCTGCATCATCAGGGCCCTGCCCAGGGGCTGGGCAAGGGCAAGGAAGATGCCATGGGGCTCTGCATTCCTCCTCAACTTACCAGTGCAGGCGTAGACTCATCAAAATCTTTTAAAAGAAAACACTCAAAACATATGTACATATAAACTGATATAGAAGAGTGTTCTAATGACCTCCCCTCACTCCAGCCCCAAAGAACAAGAACTGGATTCCTGTCCACCACTGCAAAAGACCAGGGAGGGTCTTTTGGCTTAGGAGCAAAAGAAGAAGGGAAGACAATAAGAGTTGGGGGATAATTCACTTGTATTTCTACAAACTAGCAACAAACAAACGATAATGAAAGTATTAATTTTTTAAAATACCATTTACCATAGCATCAAAAAATATCAAACACTTGGGGATAGATCTATCACAATATATGCACAATTTGTACACTGGAAATTCCCATACATTGATAAGAGAAATTAAAGAGGACCTAAATATATGGAGAAACATAATATGTGTGGATCCGAAGGTTCAACATTGGTAAGATGTCTTTTCTCCACAAATTGATCTATAGATTCAGGGCAAATCCATTCAGAACATGTGTAGACTTTTCAGCAGAAATTATCAAGTGGATTCTAAAATTTACATTGAAAAGGAAAAGATATTAGAATAGCCACAACCATGTGAAAGGAAACAGAAAAAAAGAAAAAGGGCCAGACAGGCACTGTGGTTCATGCCTGTAATCCTAGCACTCTAGGAGGCCAAGGCAGATGGATTGCTTGAGGTCAGGAGTTCAAGACCAGCCTCACCAAGAGCAAGACCCCATCTTTAAAAAAATACTAACCTGGTATTGTGCAGGTGCCTATAGTTCCAGCTACTCAGGAGGCTGAGGCAAGAGAATTACTTGAGCCCAAGAGTTTGAGGTTGCTGTGAGTTGTGACACCATGGCACTCTACCAAGGGTGACAAAGTGAGACTCTGTCCCAAAAAAAAAAAAAAAAAGGAAGACCTAAATAGCTGCTAGAAAGCTATAGTACACAAGACAGTGTGGTATTCGAATGAGGACAGACATAGAGATGACTAGAATAGAATAGAGAGCTCAGACATGGATCCACACATACATGATCAACTGAGTTCCAACAACATGCCAAGCAACTCAACAGGGAAAGGATATTCTTTCAAACAAAGATTCTAGAACATTTGGACATCCTTATTTTTTAAATATTTTTTTTATTAAATAATAGCTGTATACATTAACGCAAACATGAGGTACAGTGTAGAGTTTTCATATACATTTTGAAATACTTTCATCAAGATGGTTCACATAAATTTCATGTCATTTGCATAGTCATTGTGTCAAAACATTTACATTCTAGTTCTAGAAAAGTTCACTTGTACCCTTGTTAGACAGAAATATAGGTGATCTTTCCGGTCACCCTCCCACCACCCAGCCACCCTTGTCCCCTCCCCTTCCCCACCCCCTCCCCATATTCTTGGGCTAGAATTAAGTTGTTTCTTTCATTTGAGAAGTATATTAGTTTCATAGAAGGGCTGTGTACATTGGATATTTTTTCTTCCATTCCTGTGATACTTTGCTAAGAAGAACATTTTCTAGTTCCATCCATGTAAACATGAAGGAGGTAAAGTCTTCGTTTTTCTTTAGGGCTGCATAGTATTCCATGGTGTACATATACCACAGTTTATTGATCCATTCGTGGATTGATGGGCACTTGGGCTTCTTCCATGACCTGGCAATTATGAATTGGGCTGCAATAAACATTCTGATACAAACATCTTTACTGTAATGTGATTTTTTATCTTCTGGGTATATACCTAATAGTGGAATTGTAGGATCGAATGGCAGGTCTATTTTATACCATAAACCTTCACTGACACCAAATATAAACAAACAGAAAGAAAAATCTAATTGGAATGGAGCATAAACCTAAATATAAAACCAAAACCTAAAACTCATTAAAAAAAAAAATTTAAAAAGGACAGGAGAAACATCTCTGTGGCATTGTATGAGGCAAAAATATTTTAAATGATGCACAAAAAATATAGATTACAAGTGAAAAATATAGGTTACAAATGAAAACAGTTGATAAATTGAACTTTCTCAAAATTGAAGGCCTCTGTTTTATAAAAGACACCCTGGGAGAACACATTTTCATAGCATGTTTCTCATAAAGAACCTTTCCATAAGAATGAAAGAATAGTTATAACTCCATAACAAGAACACAAACACCTCAAATTTAATCAACAAGAATGGTCCTATAAATGGCAAACGAGCACATAAAAATGCACGGTATTATCAGTGAACTGAAATTAAGACTACAATGACATATTACTACACTAGCATGGCTAAAATTACAAAGCATGACCATACTGGCAAGAATGTGGACCAACGAGAGCTCTCATACCTGCAGCGAGGACTGTAAAATGGGACAGCAGCCACTTTAGAAAAGAGTTGAGCAGCTACTTAAAAGGTAAACACACACTTAACATACAACCCAGTAATTCTACTCTTGTGAATTTACTCAAAAGAAAGTCAACCATATGTCCACATGAATGTCAATGTCACTCATAGTAGCCAGAAATTAACAACTCAAATATCCATCAACTGGTGAAACCATAAATAATCCTGGTCTTGGGCAAACAGTGCAATACTACTCAGCAATATTAAAGGAATATGCTAATGAGACATGCAATGACATGGATGATCTCACAAATATTCCTATAAATGAAAGGAATCAAACACAAAATAACACTGTAAGTTTCCATTTCTATGACATTCTGGAAAAGACAAAATACAAGGAAAGATATGAGATTAATGGTTGCCAGGGGCTGGGGCAGGAGGAGGGCACTGACTGCCAAGGGTGAAAAGGAAATGACAGAAATATTCTATAGGCCTGTTTATCACAACTCAGTGAAGTGTGCACTCTACAGGGATTCATTTCACTGTCTGCAAATTATATATCAATAACTCTGACTTCTAATAATAAGTGAGCTAAAGTGGGATATACTTGGCATGTTACTATTTGTGTAAAAAATAATAATAATAAGAGCTACAAATTTAATGATCCAAATGTCCAAGGAGGTTAGAAAAATAGCAAAATATACGCAAAGAAGAAGAAAGAAAATAAGAGCAAGAGATGCTGAAATTAAAATGTAGAAAATGAACATAAAACTCAGTGTGGTGTTTTGTAAAAGCCAAACGTTGTTTAACATATGCAAGTCCATAAACATAATTCGCCAAGTCAACAGAAGCAAAAACAAAGACCATACAGTCTTCTCAATAGATGCAGAAAAAGTATTCTATAAAATTTAGCATCCTTTTCTAATTAGAACACTTAAGAATATAGGCATAAGTGGCACATTTTTTAAACTGATTGAAGCCATCTACAAAAAACCCACAGTTACATTATACTGAATGAAGTAAAACTGAAAGCTTTTCCACTTAGAACTGGAAGCAGACAAGGTTGTCCTCTATCACCACTACTATTCAACATAGTCCTGAAAGTTCTAGCCAATACAGTCAGGCAAGGGAAAGAAATAAAGGGCATCCAAGTGAGGGCAGAGGAGTTCAAACTCTCACTCTTTGCTGATGATGCGATCTCACACTTAGAGAACTCCAAAGACTCCACCACAAAACTCCTCAAAGTGATCAAAAAATACAGTCATGTCTCAGGATATAAAATCAATGTCCACAAATCAGTAGCCTTTGTATATGCCAATAATAGCCAAGATGAGAAGTTAATTAAGGGCACAATTCCCTTCACGGTAGCTTGAAAAAAAAAATGAAGTACCAAGGAATATACCTAACAAAAGAGGTAAAGGACCTCTATGAAGAAAATTATGATACCCTAAGAAAAGAAATAGCAGAAGATATTAAAAAATAGAAGAACATATCATGCTCATGGCTGGGAAGATTTACCCAAATCAATCTACAGATTCAATGCAATCCCCAATAAAATACCGTCGTCATAGTTTCAAGATTTGGGAAAAATAATTCTTCATTTTGTATGAACCCAGAAAAACAACTTGTATAGCCAAGGCAATTCTTAGTAATAAAAACAAAGCTGGGGGCATCACCCTGCCAGACTTCTGGCTATACTACAAGGCCATACAGCTCAAAATACCATGGCACAAAATAGTATTGGCACAAAAATAGAAACATTGACATTTGGAACCAAATAGAAAACGATGAGATGAAACTAACTTCTTACAGCCATCTGATCTTTGATAAACCAAACAAGAACATACACTGGAGAAAAGAATCCCTATTCAAAAAATGGTTCTGGGAGAACATGTGAAAGACTGAAACTGGACCCATACCTCTTACCACCTACAAAAATTGACTCAAGATGGATAAAATATTTAAATCTAAACCATGAAACAATAAAAATCCTCAAGAAAGTATGGGAAAAACACTTGAAGATATCAACCTGGGGAAAGATTTTATGAAGACTTCTGTGGCAATTACAACAACAAAAATAAATAAATGGAACTTAATTAAACTGAAAAGCTTCTGAGCAAATAGACAACATTCAGAACAGGAAAAGATACTTGCATCTTACAAATCAGACAAAGGCTTGATAACTAGGATCTACGGACAACTCAAATTAATCAACAACAACAACAAAAAAGCCAACAATGCCATGTATCACTGCACAAGAGACATGAACAGAACCTTCTCTGAGGAAGACAGACCAATTAATGGCTAACAGGAAAAAATGCTCATCATCTACAATCATGGGAGAAATGCAAACCAAAATCACCTTGAGATATTACCTAACCCCAGTGAGAATAGCCCACATCACAAAGTCTCAAAGCTGCCGATGCTGGCATGGCTGTAGAGAGAAGGGAACACTTTTATACTGCTGGTGGGACTGCAGTTACTACAACCTTTTTGGAAGGAAGTATGGAAAATTCTCGAAGAACTCAAATTAGACCTTCCATTTGATCCTGTGATCCCATTGCTGGGCATCTACCCGGGAGAAAAATAAATTATTTTATCATAAGGACATTTGTACTAGTCTGTTTATTGCAGCTCAATTTACAGTCACCAAAATGTGGAAACGACTTAAATGCCCACCAACCCAGGAATGGATTAACAAGCAGTGGCATACATACACCATGGAATACTATTCAGCCATTGAAAAAGATGGAGATTTTACATCTTTTGTATTAACCTGGATAGAGTTGGAACACATTCTTCTTAGTAAAGCATCACAAGAATGGAGGAGCAAGAATCCAATGTACTCAATTCTAATATGACGGCAGTAGATGAGCTAATACAAGGTGGGAGTAGGGGAATGAGGGAGTGGGGAGAGGGGAGAAGAGAGGGGGATGGGGAATCATGGTGTATGGCACACTATGTGAATCAGTTTAAGAATCAGTATAACCTAATTCTTTGTACTCTCAGTGAACCCCAAACAATTAAAAAAAAAAAAGCCAAAAGTTGTTTCTTTGAAAGAGCTAATAAAATTGTGGATTTTCTTCCAAGCATGATCAAGAATAAAAGAGGAAGAATGATAACAGGGCAGAACCAAAGATGAGGTAGGAATGTTAAAACAGTAAAGCAAATGAATCACTTACAAATTCCTAGCAAAATAAAACTAATCAAATAGACTCAAAAAGAAGGAAAATCCAGAAAAAAGCCTGTATTGCGAAGAAACTAAAAACATTATTTCAAAATCTTTTTATAGAGGAAAAGAGTCAGCCCAGCTGGTCAGAGAAAGTCCCTAACACAGAAACCACCACTTTCTACCAAGGGATTAACATCATTTCAGTCCCAACGGGGACACCCCTGACTTCACAAGCTTATTATTCTCAAATGGAAATGGAGACACATGAGGTAAACTGGCCTTGCAGAGATCAGATGCCCAAATGGGAATAATTAGGATAGAGTTAGTGCAGGGATAGGCAAATGGACAGTGGGCAGGAGCTGGCCAAGAGACCCCAGGGACAAGGAGGCAGGTGCAGCCCCAGAGGTCTGCCTTCAGGTGTAGCCAGGGGAAGCCATCAGGACTGCCATCCCCGGAGGTGTAGGGGAGAAGAGGGCCTGATTTCTAGTGAAACAGGCTTAAGCCAGAATGAGAGGAGGGAAGCTGGACCCAGCAGCAAGGGCCAGGGTAGCTGAGAAGTTTTGCTGCAAAATGGAGCAAAGATGTGAGAGATCGCTGTGCTAGGAGGGTCGCTCACAAGGGTTGCTTTGTTTGCTGGTCTGTTTGCTTTAAATGTGAGAAGTGGAAGAGTAGAGGGTGTGGGAGAGAGGGGAGAGATGCCCAGGACACCTGGTAGGAGGGGACTGGGTCCTCTGAAAGGAACAGCCCCAAGAAGCGCAGGTCCCCAGGGCAGGCGCGGGCTGCAGGGAGCTTTTCCTGTCCTCTCCCCTGCTCTGGAGGGTGGTTGGAGGAGCTGGGACAGGGTGGGAAACAGCCGCATCATGGACCCCACAAAGGAGAAAAGGCGCAGAGCCAGACCCCGTTCCTACTCCTGTTCTCAGAGGGCTCAGAGCCCAGACTACGGGGTTGGCGTCTGCCACAGAGAGTGGTCAAGGAGGTGGGGTGGCTGGCAGGACTGGAGGTGCCGCCGATGGGGCGGGCTAGTGCAGGTCCTAGCGTATGCCACACTCTGGCTCCCAACCTTGTGGCAGGTGGCAGATTCTGGAGGGTTGCATGATTATGACTCAGGGTCTACAGGAACATGGTATATACCCTTCTGTAGGTATGAAACCTCACAGAATGCATTTGAAAAAAAAAAAACAGAAAGGTTGACTTCAGCGAGGGGGCGGAGCAGCAGCGCCCACTACAGCCACGGAAAATCCCTGCGTGGAGAAGCAGCAACCCCGCCGCCTCGCCCACCTCGCTGAAGATTCCGGTTTTGTTCCTGGAACCTCAGAAACCAGGGTGGTTTTAAGCGCAGAAACGAGGTGCTCAGACTTGCAGGGTAGGGGCAGAGGGCCAGCCCTGGCTCTGAAGGTGCCCAGCGGGGCCTTGCTTGTTAGGTAATTGCCCCAGAAAAGCCCCTTCCCCAGAAAGCCCCTTCCTGCTTTCAGCAGACCAAAACTAGCTGTCTCAGTCTTAAAGTCACAGCTCCTTTCCAGCACAGGGAGTTGCCCTCTGAACAACAGGGAGTGGCCTGCTAGACGTCTCCTTATCTCTCAGTCCTGTGAAACCTGCCTCATCTCCCTGTCCCAATTACCCGCTGAAAATTTCAAACTTGTGGCCTGCACCTAAGGGCTCTTCCCGCCAGAGCAGTAACTCCTTATTGGCACCATTCTGAGACTTCCCCTAACTGAACCCGTATAAGGATGCCCTTTTCTTTTGGTCTCTCTCTCCTCTTTTCTCTCCTCCTTGGTGCTGCTCTGCAGCCTCCCTCCCTCACCAATAAAGATCTTTCCTACAAGCCTTGATGGTCTGTGAGATCTCTGCCAGTGGAGTGCCACCCTTTCATTTCTGACTCCCCCAGAAGTAGCCAGTGCACCCGCCAGCTCACCTGGGGAGTGGGGAGCTGTCACAGAGGGCTGGGGTCCAGGGTCCTGAGACTGGGGACAGAGGAGGATAGGGCATGGCTAATGAATAAGAAGGGTCCGGAATTTGCAGGCACCTCTCCCAAAAGAGCCTCTGGGGAGGCACCAAAGGGCCTGCACAGTGGGCTGGTGGTGGCCATGCTCTGTGAGGAAGAGTAAGGCGGGGGAGAAGGAAAGGCATGTGCCCTCCAGAGGGACAGGTCTCGGTTTAACTAATTAATCCCTGCATTTCTAACAGTTGGGGGCGGGGAGGGCGTAGAGACAGAAGATATTCAATAAAGAGAAAATCATCTACTCATCTACTCTCCTTCATACCTCCTCCATGCCAGGAACATATGACCATTAACGCATCCCACTAATACTTATCTGTACACCAGTCGTTATAATGATCCTACAAGATATGTCCCACATTTTCCAGAGAGGAGCTCAGAGCAGCTTGTCAGGTCTGGTGGAAGGTAAGCAAGTAGCAGAAAAGTGCTTATGGGAGGTGTGGGGAAACGAAATTGGAGCTAGGAACCAAAATTGCGACTAGAAACTGTTCCCTGGTCAGGACACATAGTAAGGAGCCCATTGTGACCTCACACTGACCCGGACTCATTACCATACAATTAACATCGTGGATTTGGCTCCCCAGGGGTTCTTCTGGAAGATTGGTAATAAGTAGTTTGTTATGTAACCCCCAACCTGGTAATCACTCTAGAGACTCAAAGCACAGCCAATTCTCCCCGAGGAGGAATGGCAGGGCAAACTCACAAACATAGAAGAGGCAGTGTGTGCTCACTGGGGGGAGTCTCTTCTCCACTCCAGGAGAAGGACCTGTCTCACCCTTTGAGAATTTTTCTTGCTATACTTTACTTTCATTCTGCAATCAATGTGTGTGTGTGTTATTGCTTTGTATTTGTAATCACTCCATCATCGTCTAGGCCCTAGTGCTCGTTCTTCAGCCCTGGGAGCCAAGAACCACGTTCCAACCAGACCTAATGGGTTCAATGATTTGCCCAAGATCTCAAGTCCAAAGCTCTTTCCATAATATAGACACAGTATATTAGAGTTCTCCAGAGAAGCAGAACCAATTGGGTAAATGATAGATGGGTAGATGGATACATAAGACAGATAGAGACTTAGGCAATGGCTTACTCAATGTTGGAGGCTGGCAAGTCCAAAATCTGCAAAGCTGATGTTTCAGTTCAAGTCTAAAGGTTGGAAGCTGCTGTTAAAACAGGAAGAGCCTAAGTCCCAGTTCAAAGGCCATCAGGCAGGAAAAAGAAAAAGCTGATGTCCCAGTTTGAAAGCCAGCAGCCAGGAGAATTCCCTCGTACTCTGGGGAGGGTCAGCCTTTTGTTCTATTTAGACTTTGACCTGTTGGATGGGGTCAGCCCACATTGGAGAGGGCAATTTGCTTTACCCAGTAGACCCACTCAAATGTTCATCTCATCCAAAAACATCCCCACAGAAATACCCAGAATAGCGTTTGACCAAAATTCTAGGTGCCCTGTGGCCAAGCCAAGTTGACACATAAAATGAACCATCACATGTAAACCTCTCATAAACATTTTTAAACGAATACATGAAGAATTGTTCATTTGAAAAATGTTTACATAATTTGCAAGAGTTGCATTATTTCTTAAATAACAGTGAAATTTTTAGAAGTCTTGCACTTATTTCCATTAAAACTTTATCTGTTCAGATTCCAAAAAATATAGATATCAAACAATAGCTCAACAAGCCTTGGACACTGACCTCCCGTTGCTCAATCCAGGCAGAGAGCTTCCTCCCACCCCCACGGCAGGAAAGAAATAATAAGACAGTTTCCAAACCCCTTGGCAGCATCAACAAAGAACTTGCTAATTAATAAGTATTCATACAATCTTCTCCAAATCAAGGCGCCAGGACTGAGGATAATTGTCAGCTTTTCTTGCCCTTCCAGTGACCTCACTGGAGTCAGGGATGAGCCCCATTCGTCTCCATGGACCGGTGCCTGCTTGGCGCTCTAAGACGGCACTTGCACTGCACATACCAGAAACCTCCCTCATTCAGTCTCCACAGTAAACAAGCCCAACTCTTCTTCTAGGTCATCCTGTAAACTGTGGTCACCCACAAATGCTACAACAGAGAAAGCATGACTCCTAGAAGAAAGGGTCTGGTTTCTGTCCAAGGACATTGTAAAGAGATCCCCAGGGAGGTGATGCATCAGGGAGGTTGAGCAAGGTCTGAGTCAGTTTGGATCGTGGCCACTGAGTTGTGAAGAAAGATGGCACAGGGGATGGAAGGAACCCTCTGAAGGAGCTGGCAGTCCATGGGAGGGAAGAGGGTAGGAGCTGTCAGCAAGCAGAAGGCCTGTCATTAGGGTAATTATTATTATTTATTAAACATTTAGGTAGTGCCAGCCATTGCTAGCTGTTGTGACAATCCCAAATCATAGAATTTTTTCCAACGACTCTAGAAAAGTCTTCTTATCTAGTTGGGCAGGACAGAAAAAGCAGGCAAAGAGGCTGAGCCAAGAAAGCATTTTAGGTGATGAAAGGAGACCCCTCTAGACAGGATCCAGCTTCACATCACCAGGGAGCCCCTGTCCTTTTCCCAGGGACTCAGAGACCTGTGTCAGGAGGTTGGTCTTATGGGGGCTTCTTCCTTCTCAGCCTTGACCAAGCCTCCCACCATGCCACGGCCACACACCCCAGACTTGCTTTATGATTCTCGTTATCAGGCAATTCCCAGGCTGATGCTTCCGCTTTGCAGCTGACAGGACCCAGCAAGCAGCAAACCTTCCACCCAGGTCCAAGGTCAACACACCTTTCCTACTTGGCCAAACCCTTGCTAGGGTCAAATAAAAGATTAAAAAAACAAAGCATTCCTGTTTACAAGAACTTCACAGCTTGTAGAGAAGCTTTCAGCCTGCCCTTGGGAGAATTCGTGGTTGATTAGCAAGCAAAGTGACACAGAGTGTAAGAGACGGAAGTCCTTACTGAGGAGGAGCCATGATTCTGGCCCCTTGTTTGAACTGTCGTGTCCTCCTTCAAACATTTAAGGACCCACAAAGACAAGTGAGGTCTGATGGGCAGCTGGGGTTAATCCTCCAACACCCTAAAGAGCAAGCTATTTGATTTCTAACTGCTTAACACAGATAATACTCAGAAATCTGTAGCTCTGTTGTGACATTAGCTCATTTCCAGAGTTCAGCTATAAAACACAGGCTGAATTATGGTGTATGAGGTCTCAAGCAAATTCACACTGGCCTCTATTAAATTGTGTGAGGTTAAGAAATATATTGGATTCCGGGGACATATATTCTGCTAACCAAAATTACACACCAGCCATTTGTCATGTCCGCGTGGGCGTCACTAAATCAAGGCTCTAAAGGTGAATGCGTTGGTTGGAATTATACCATCAGTGTCTCCGCCACAGCACAATCAATCCGAGGCACGGGAGAGGAGGGGGCTCCCTTCTCATTGCTTGCACAGCCAGGACAGCACCTACTCAGGGACCTGTGGAAGAGAGAGGCTGAGCAGCAAACAATTCCTATCACAGGGAATGTCTTTGTTTAATGAACCAAGCAGATCTCAGGACACAACATTGAAGTGCAAATGTATTCACTGGATAAACAGAAGGTGAGCAAGATCTCAGAACAAGTGGGCTGCCTGGAAGCCAAAGAGCAGGAGGGAGGCTGCTCCTCTCAGCTCTCTCTTCCCACGCGCAAAGCTGCGTTTGTTGTCTCTGTTCTGCAGCCGTTCCCAGGTCTCCTGATGCCCACACAGCATCTCAACCAGCCTTATGTTCAGGGTGTCAAAGCTGGGAGCCAAGCCCGGCCCCCTGAGCTTTCAGATGTACTCACTGGGGTATTCAGATGGGGTGTGGTCCTCAGCCTCTCTCGGGGAGAAAATGTCACATCATGTGTCACCTGCCTGCATACCTGTTTCTGTGGTTTCTCACTCAGAAGACATTTTCAGGTCAGGTTGGGAAGAAGAGAGCAGAGATGCTCAGGAAGGAATTCTTCCTGCCCCGGGAGCAAGGAATGCCCACAAGGGCACTCCTCCCCTCTCTCCTTCTATGGGGAGCTCAGAGGGTCCTCAGAGCCCGGGCCCTTGTGCAAACTGTGAAATAGCCACCCAGAGAGCTCAGGAGCCAAGTAATTCACTCATCACGAGCACTCACTATATGCACAGCTAGGATGCACATGCACAGGTGTGCCCACAAAGACACATGATCATGCATGCACACGCTCTAAGGCTCTCTCCCAGGAGGGCTTATCAGAACCTGGAGGTAAAAATGGAGTCCCTGTGTGCACTCAAGTCTTCTGTCACCTGCATCTTACTTCAAGACACTTGAGAAGAGATAGTATGATGTACCTGTGGCCAGAAGCTCACTCAAGCCTACATCCTGGGAGTGGGCTCTATTAGCATTGGAAGGACCTTGGTCCTGTGCCTCAGGAACAGTCACTGCAGGCTCTTCAGGCACTGGGACATCTGCTCCAGAGGATTCCATGAGTGTGCTGGACATAGAAATGGGTTTTTATTGGTGAGATGAAAGAATCAAAGGTAGGGAACTGTCTGCAAAATATGAACAAGTCCCTCTGACAGGCTGGAGGGCTGAGGAAGAGGCAGTGTGTCGGCCAGGCAGAGGGGAACGGGCACTGCCAGGCAGTAGAAGCTGGGCTTTCTGGGCAGGGGGCAGTTCTCACAGAGGAAACAGCTACAGGGCTTCCCTGCAGTGGTGGCCAGACCCAAGGGCCCAGCTGTCTGGGAGGAAGGGAGGAGGGTGCCCTGAACAAATGCCAGGAGGCCTGAACTTGGCCCTCGGATGATTTCCACAGAGCCCTCAGGCCAGCCTGCAGGGGTGGGTGAGC
Organism: Otolemur garnettii; assembly: GCF_000181295.1. Lineage (NCBI taxonomy): Eukaryota > Metazoa > Chordata > Mammalia > Primates > Galagidae > Otolemur > Otolemur garnettii. The sequence goes on from NW_003852568.1 coordinate 956,493, forward strand.
TCCCCAGGCCCTGCTGACCTCTAGGGGTGCGCTGCAGGGAGGGGCAGGGCTGTGTGGGAGTGACAAGACCAAACTCCCCCAAGGAACAGAGACCAACTAGTGTTCACTCCTTTATCTGCTGTATAAGAAACTAGTGGACACACCTCCAAGCTACACTGGGCTCCAGCTCTTTGTCACCAAAGAGCAGAGAGACAAAGCGCAGTTCTTGTCTGAAAAGCATTGACCTTCTAGGCTGTATCCCAGCCAGGAGGATCCTCCCACCTTGAGCAGGTGGAATTAACCTCCAGAGAGGTGGAACTACCCCTTTTGTTCTAGGCAAAACCCCTGGTGGCTCTTTTAGTTACGCAAAGAAGAAGCTGGCAGAGCAGTGAGTGTTCACCCACTGGCCCTGGAAGGACAGTCATTGCATCTGAACAAAAGGCTTTAGACACAAACACACACATATATACACAATCAGCCCCCAGCTCAGGAATGAGAGCTGGGTGTGCAGAGACAGCACTCTCCAGGTGGAAAATGTGTATGAGAGAGAGGCCCCATGCTCTGCCCCTTCCCATGGTGCAGTGAAGACCCAGACAAGGGGGCAAGGCCCTCGATGAATATGGCTGCTTCCTTGGGGCCTTGGGACCAGCCAGGTCTGTGGGAGGGGGAGGGTTTCCACTAACCCACTGACAAGAAAACAAGCCTCCCCTACTTTTCCTGAGTCAGGTAATGGGCTGGGGCTACAGGGAAGAACTGCACACTCTCCAGAAGGGTTGGCTTGTGAGCAGCTCTTGTCCTGCACTGGGGAAACCAGGTCTCAGCTAGAGGACAGAAGGAGAGATCCAACCCAGCCAGAGACAAGATAGGACACTGCCGTCACCTTGGCCAGCCCCTGGCCATTGTAACAACCTGCCACCAGGATGCGGTGGCCCTGATAGCAGGAGATGGAGGCTGAGGTCTCAGGCCCTGGTGTCAAGACATGAAATGCCCATGGCTCCGTGTGCTCTCCGCAGGAAAGTAGGCTCTACTCACAGGGCAGTTCTGACACTTTTCCCCACAAAGCTGTTTGTCTCCATTGTGTGATTCTCCCTGGTGTTGGAATCTTGCCCTGACTAACTAGCACGTTTGCAACAAGCTAAACAGTGCTTAGGATGGAATAAAGAAGCTATGGGCTTGTGTGAGAGATCAGCCCCTGTTGGGTCACAGCGAGGACACTGACTAAATTGACTAAATTCACTGTGGGCCCTACATGGGAGCATGGGGACAGGACGGTGGAAGGGAGGAGCCTCTGGCGTCACACAGACAAAGGGCACAGGCCTGTCTCACCCTCATTTGGAGGCAGAGAGCAAAACTCCAAAGAGAAGAAGGAAACAAAGAAGAAGAGCTGTCCCACTTGAGCACGTGAGCACAGAGGCACACAGTGATTAATGATGCAATCAGACCACGGAGCTGCTCAGGTTTCTGTGCAAATGAAGAGAAAAATTTGAAAATGCGGCTGAAACCTGAGCTCCAAATGTCAGTGTAATCTGAGGAGCATCTGCTCAGAGCAGGAGGAAAATCACCCTCCAGAGAGTAACTCTTGTCCTGCCTCTGCCTGGGCCTACCGGAATTGAGGGCTTGCAGAACTGGACTCCCACCCAGGGCTCAGGGCAGCTGCGTCCCTCAGTGCTCGCTGCCTTGATGAAGACACACCCAGGACAAGCCACTACAGGAGGGGCAGGACCTGTGGCTGTTGCCTGAGGAGATCACAGGTACATTCCTCTCCCACTGTGGGGTTCCGACAGTCCAGTCCCCTGCACATCTGCCACTGCTTTGAAATTAGGGTAACCATTGAACCTGCCAGAGCTTGTCCTATAACATAGTAATGAAGAAACTCGTCAACTACTAAAACCCAAACTTGCTTTAAACCACCAATAACTGTATTTCAACATAACTGGCTGATGTTATACTCCTGGGGACATTGTTTGGTGCATGGAACGTCATTATTTTGAGGAGGGGTCCACAGGCTTCACCGAGCTGCCAAGGGGACACATGGCACACAAGGTGGCCAAGAAGCCAGGCTCACTCTGTAGGGCTGGCTGCCTGTGGAGCCATCGCGGCGTGTGTTCAAACCAAGATGTGAGCAGGCAGAGGCTGCCATGTTCCCCATGCTGGCCTGGGGGTCTGCTTGCTCCATCCCCAGGTGCACCACCCTGCTCTCTGTTCTCCCCTCCCCTGGGGTCACCCGGGTGCAGCACTGTCCTCCCCACGAGGTCACCCCTGGGCCAGGTCAGCACAGAACAGGAAAAGCACCAGCATGTGCGCTGAGCTTCAGCCACCGGAGAGCCCGGTAACAGCTCTGAGCCCTCAGGTCAGGCGAGACTGGTAAGTCACCCTGTAATCTCTGGGCTTCACACAGTGTCTGGCACAAAGTGAGAAAATGCCTGATAAATGCGTGTTGAGAGGTTGGATAAGAGAGCCAGCGAGAGTACAGGAGCA
>NW_003852568.1:959000-977894 GCF_000181295.1 Otolemur garnettii
GGAGGGAACCAAAATAAAATCTAACACCTGCTAGCGGCTGACTGCATGGACCTGCCCTTGGCCAAGGGGATCCCTAAAACCACCTTGCTGCCCATGAGCAGGGGGGTCAGACAGGCCTCATCATGCCCCTTGGAGACATCTTTGTGACTCAATAACAAGCCCCAGGCTCTGCAGGACAAACCTGCAGGTCCTCAATTTACACAACGCACCTCTGGAGTCTGGGCACGCTCCTTTGGCCTGGCTCTGATTAGCAGACTTCCTTACCTCACTTAAACATTCCAAGCCTTTAGGCCAGTGGTTCTCAACCTTCCTAATGCCGCAACGTATTTTCATTGTTACAAAGGGGTCTCGACCCACAGGTTGAGAACCACTGTGTTAGATGAAGCTCCACTTCTCTAACCAATTACTAGCCAAAGAGTTTTTAAACTCACCCATAACCTGTAATTACGTCCCCCTTCAAGATGTCCCACCTTTGGGGCCAAACTAATACACCCCTTCCATGTGTTCATTTACTTTACCTCTAATTCCTATCTCCCTGAAGTGTACAAAAGCAGACTGCAGCTCCACCACAGAGAGTCCACTGGCTCACCGCTTCTTGGGTGTGGCTCTGAGCCTTGGTGCTCAGATTCAGCTCAGAATAAACCTCTTCAACGGCTTCTTTTCCATCCATGGGGTAGGGGCAGGAAATCAGTCCTTAGCACCTTCTCCCACCTGCCCTGTGGGGGGCCAGTGAGCCTGTATGAGGGTGCTCCTTCCCCTTAGGGTCTCCTGGCCTAATAATTGGTAAGCCAATGGGGGGGGGGGTGTTGAAATCTCTGGTCAGATCCTGTATTGTGGACCCTCAGGCATTCCAGCAAAAGCCTTCTGGAACTGGTGGAGCTTTGATAATGGAGGATCTGGAGAAGTTGCTAGTCCCCCAGGGGCTCACTCTGCTCTCTGCTTTTATCTCAGCCTCCCCCTCTTAACTCCGGGGTCACGAGGGCCAGGTCTATGGTGTTTGTGTTTGTGTCCCCAGTGGCCAGCAGGGGCTGGCAGACACCAGGAGCTCAGATGTCGTGTGTGGCTGAGTGAGCTTACATCATTCCTGAGTACTGATAGATTACAGTTTTTAATTATACCCCAACCTCTCCAGTCCCACATCCTCTTCTCCAGTGTGACCTGGTACTCCTCCCTTGAGAAGGTGGGGTCCCTGTTCCTTCACCTTGAATTTGAGAAGGTCTGTGCTTACAAGCAAGTAGCACCGTGTTACTTCCAAGGCTAGGTCCCCAAAGGCCAACTTCTACCTGGTTATCTTGTCTTCCCCCTTCCTGTAAGAAGCCCAAAGGGGCCATGTGGAAAGCCCACCTGCTGCAGTTACAAGCAGCAGCAGCATTTGCCGAGGGCCCAGCTGGCCGCCTGCATCAAAGTAAATACAGGAGCAATCAGCCTTCACTGACTGCAGCCTCAGCTTTCTTGTCCTCCCAGTAAGACCCCAGGCGTCACAGAGCAGAGACAGGCCATCCCTATTGAGTGCTGGCTAAGGTCCTGACCCATGAATTCTGAACGGTAGCTGGTAGAGGTGTTAAATAAAAGATATTCAATGATACTTGTTAAAGCGCGATAAGGAAGACTTCATTCAGGACCATCCCGATAGGTGCAGGGGCCATCGCAAGGGGGATTCTACAGTGGGGGGAGATCAAGCTCACCTCCCAAGTCAGCTGGCAAAATGGGAACCAACAGCCGAGGAGCAGGGTGAGATCATGAATGGAAAATGCCTAAGAGGAAAATCAAGGTGACCCAACCTAACAGGATTCCTGCTGAAGGGGGGACAGACACCACCAGCAGCCGTGGGGGAGGAGCAGCTTAGTCAGGTGTCCAAGATGGGGCTTCTGGCTAACCTGACTTTGCAGCAGGGCTCTGACTTAAACTGGATTTTACGGTGATGTCTGCAAAGGGTCTGGGAGGAGATTTGGGAGACTGAGTGAAGTTTGACCAAGCAGAGAACCTTCGTCAGCACCCTTCTTGTTCAAGGAAAACAAAGATCTTCTTTGCTTTTGAATGATATTCATTCACTTTTTCCCTTTTGATCACCAGGAACCAGCTGAATCATCCGCTGAGCCTTCACAGCAGAGAGATTCTCCTGGGTAGTGTGAGCCTTTCATGAAGAAAGTTTAGTTTCTATGAAAATAAAAGAAAAACAATGAGTAGTGGTTAGAACAGCTATAATCTCTGTTTCTGAGCCCAGAGGAGCCAATTCAGAAAGTCTCTCAATGCTGGGACTGGAGCATCTTCAGCTGGATTAAGGCAGGTGTGGAGATGGCAGGCCTTCCCACTTGCAGTGGGTTTCACAAAGGTGGCCCACACATGAGCTGCTGAGGTGTTCCTCTGACATTTATAGCAAGTCATTCAGCTTCTGCTCACCAGGCTCCAAGCCTGAGCCATGATTCTAAGCCAGAAGGATTAGGGGAAACTGGAAATAATAGTTTGGAGAGCCATAGCCAAATATCAAAGGAAGCCAGAAGAATTCAGGATCCAGTCCAGATTACATGTAGATAATTGAAGCTCAAAGAAAACCAGCAGGGTGAAGATCTAATAGTGGGTAAGGACTGGTCAGGAGTCATGAGCTGCTCAGTTTGGAGCAGCACAGCTAACAGGCCCAGAGTCAGAGGTGAAAAAGATGCCACTTTTACAGTCAGAATGGCCAGGCCCTGGAAGGACTGGGGCTGAGAAAGAGCAGGGAGGGGCACGAGGGCCTTAAGAGGGCAGCAAGGAGCTTCCTGCCTGCAGCCACCTGGCCAGGTGTCCGGGGATGGTGGCCAAGTTAACGAGAAGGGCCCGGGAAGGGGCAGGGCTGGGCCAGGTGCTGTGTCTCATTCAGCTCACCTGAGCTGCCAGACAGCACCCCACAGATAGGGGTGCTCAGAAACAGAGGAGGTTAATTTCTCACCGTTCTGGAGGCTGTAAGTTCAAGATCCAGGCACTGGCAGACTCTGCATCTCATGAGGCTGCTTCCCGACTCAGAAAGGGCAGCTTTCCTCCGTGTCCTCATGTGGTGGAAGAGTAATGCTAGGTCCCTCTGGAGGAGGATGCCCTACGGTTTTGGTTCAGTGCCAAGAATGAGCACTGGTGCCCAGTAATCACCATCACAGACACTTATCACAGAGCAAAGGCAAACAAACTGTAAGGAGAATAGGAGAATACACCTCCAAAAGCCAGAGGAGCCCCACTCCATGAATGAAGAAGAGACCCTGTGTCTGAGCACACACCATCTTTTGTAAGCCAACTGAGCTAACTGGTTTGTCTCACCGCTCCCCAGACGGGATTTGCTGTCACCTCCTGCCTTTGGAGTGATGACAGGTAGGGGTTACATAACAAACCTCTCCATGCACATGCTTCTTCCCCCAACCTTCCTGGAAAACCCGTTAGGCTGGAAATTTGCAGGTTTAATTACCGGATAACGGATAACGAACCCAGTGGGCTCAGGTCCCTGTAAGGTCACTAGAGCCTCCTCACTGTCTGTTCTGACTGGGGAACGGTCCCTGCCGTAACTCAGGTCCTACTCTCTGCCCCAGCCACACCTTTTAATCTTCAGTACTATCACGGCTCCCACCCTACCTGTGAAGGAGAGAAGCTGGGGGCCAGACAGCACATCTCCTCAGGCTCGGCAGCCTCAGAGGGCAGGACTGGCTGGGGGTAGCCCTGCTGGAGCAGTGAGGCGTGAAAGTATAAGCCTGGCCAGGCTCAGTGATGAGGAGGTGGTGCCACGCCAGGCCAGCACTGCCCAACAGTAAGGGGTCCCTGTGGGGCTTCTGCTATCAGGGCACTAATCTCAGTCACAAGGGCTCCACTCTCATGACCCAGCCACCTCCCAAATGCCTCACCTCCAAATCACACTGGGATTTGGTTCCAACATGTGAATCTGGGGAGACACCAACATTCAGCGGACAGGACCCCGCCTGTGTTCTGGGGAACCTGACCCCGGAGTACCCATGCAGCCCATGCCTTGCAGCTCCGAGGTGGGAGAAAAGGCTTTGTGTCCCACCTGGGTGGACCTGGCTCTGCGGCCCCTGTCCTGAAAGGAGGGGCTGCTCAGAACCAGACAAGGTGGGGAGCCCCCTGGCGTGGGGAGGGGCAGGTCCCCAGCTCCCAGCCTTTAGCTCCCCCAGGCAGGCAGCTCTTTCTCTGGGAAGACACACAACCCTGTAGCAACTCAACTCCTGGCTCCCTGAACGCTGAGGGGATAGCGAGAGGCTCTGAGACAGGTGTGGCCCGAGGACAGTGGGAGGGCACTTTGGGCCTTGGTGCTCTTGCTGGAAGGGGGCTGCGGCAGCTCCTTGCTGAGGTGGGGAAAGGTGTTTCTGTCAACAGGGCACAGGCTTGATGGGGTCAGTGCAGGCTGCTTCCTCCCTTTCTGAGAACCACAGGGAGGGACCAGAGGAGAGCCCAGCACCCAGGAGGGGATCTGCCTGGACCTCGGTCAGCCCTGCCTCTTTCAGGCAGGCCACCCCTTTGGCTGCAAAGGGATGTCCCCAGCAGAATCAGAGGCCCTGAGAGCAGTGTGATGCAGGCCGTCCTGTCTCTAAAGACAGCCACAGCCTGCCTTCTGAGAAGCAGCAGGTACCCTCCTCTGTCCCCACCTCTCCTGTGAGGACCTGTCCCACCCTCCCCACTACACAGTCCCACACAGCCCAGCCTGCAGACCAAGGCTCAAGCCTGGCATCCCACTGCGAGGGTATTGGCAACAAGATGGGGTGTATCTAGAGCAGGGGGTAGAGAATGGAATTTAGTCTTATTTGGAGGGGTTGAAACAGAGAGAGAATATGAATGTGTGCTCTAAAAGAAAAAAATTGGGGTGTGTACGTGTGTATGTATGTTTATGTTCACGTGTGTGCATTTGTGCATGTGTGTGCATATAAATGTGTGCTTGTATATTCTGTGTGTGTGTATGTGGGGGGGCATTTGTGTGTGTTTACGTGTACACATGTGTGTGTGCATGATACACCATGCTGCCTGCCTCATGCACCTGGGGTACTGTCACGTCTGGCAGGACCTGGGTCTCCCTAGCAGCACTGGGGTTCTCAGGGAGGAGTTAAAGGAGCAGCCTGGCCACAGCCGGCAGATCCTCTGCTCTCAGCCGCCCAGCCCAGGCGTGTACTCCAGGGAGGATCACAGTGCAGGCCAGTGAGTCTTCAGGCAGCAGAAGTGAGCTGGGGTCTAGAAGAGACGGGACTCAACATAGGCATAGCTGAGGATGCCAGGACATAGCCTGGCAGGGAGCAGTGGCCCTGCAAAGGTGGGGACTTGACTGGGGGTGAGGGTTAAGTGCACAGCTGTCTTCCTGTGGACCTGAAATATTCTGAGGGTTTGCACTTTGTGAGGCACTGTCTTAGACTCTTAGGTGTTGCTATAAAAGAATACCTGTGCTAGGTAATTTATAAAGAGAAAAGGTTTGTTTGAGTCTCTGTTCTGATGGCTGGAAAATTCAAGGTCAGGCATCTGCATTTAGTTTGAATTTGTTAGGTAGAGTGCTTCTCGTAGTTACGTCCTGCACCCAAAAGGTGTGCCATACACCCCTACGTTGTACTTATTCAGTGGGAGCCTCCCAACCCCGCCATCTTTTTATGGCTGAATAGTATTCCCTGGCATACATATACCACAGTTTGCTAATCCATTCCTGAGTTGATAGGCATTTAGGCTGTTCCCATTGTTTCCACATCTTGGTGATTGCAAACTGAGCTGTGATGATGTAGTGCAAATGTCCTTATGGTAAAATGATTCTTTTCCTCTGGGACTGGTCTGGTTCTATTAGGTCAGGCAGTAGGACATGAGCAGGGTGGATGGAGGATGCGATTCTGGACTGGTTTGCTGAGGCTGACCTGAGTAACCATGCTCAGTTGGTTTTTTGGTTTTTGGTTTTTGGTTTTTGGGTTTTTTGCAGTTTTTGGCTGGGGCTGGGTTTGAACCTGCCACCTCCAGCATATGGGGCCAGCGCTCTACTCCTTTGAGCCACAGGCTCTGCCCAGTCATGCTTAGTTTTTATGGGGACAGAGATAATCGAGACCTCACAGGTACAAGACACTGCCAGTGGGTTGTTTTAGGGAACTGGTTGTTTTAGGGGACTGATTAATGTCCCAAGGACTTTCTGACGTGGACAGATGAATGTGGTCATACTGACTTGGGTTGTTTTAAGAACAGCCTGATTAGAATTCTAGAGAAAAGGTTCCCAAGAAAAAACAGATGATGCGTCAAAGGAGTCCCCATAGACTGACCAGATGTTTGGTCTATGGTAGGGGGTCTCCAAGGCCTGACCAATCAAAAAGAGGCAGAGAAAGCACAGCGTGGAGATGTTGTAAAGGCCTCATAAGGAGTCTCTGAGGCATGTGTGCAGTTGAGGTGACAGTGTCCCTAACTGATCTACACTCACTGACATCGTAAAAATCCCTCCACCAGGGCCATGACAGTTACAAATACTGTGGCAACCCCTGGAAAATGTCTTACAGGATAGAAAAGGGAAAGTTCCCAATTCCAGGAATTCTCCACTCAATTCCAAGAAAAATAATGAACATTCCACCCCCACCCCACCCCACTAACGTAAAATTAGAAAATCGGCATAAAAGAAGAAATGTGATTAAACTCAAGTTCTCCGCCACTCACAGGGGCTGACGCGTTCCTTCTCTGGAATGTTCTATGCTTTAACCTTTAATAAAACTTTGGCACTTTTCCTGCTTGCACCTACTTGCTCTGCTCATTCATTCCGTCGGGTCGGTACCAGGAACCATTCTTCAGTACTAGGAACCAAGATCCGGGGAACACAAGACCTGCCACCTGGTCTCCACACCTGACAGTTCCACTGGACTAAAGTCAGGGTGTTGACAAGGCTGGCTCCTGCCTGGAGGCTCCCAGGAGAACCTGTTTCCTTGTGCTTGTGGGTCTGTGGGCCTGCTTTCTTGGGGGCCATCAGCTTCCAGAGACTGCCCATACCCCTGGGCCATGGCTTTTCCACCTTTGACCAGGCATGGCAAGTGAAGTCCTCCTCATGGCCCTTGATCATCCTCTCTTGCCTTCCACTTCTGTTTAAAGATTACATCAGGCCCATCCTGAGTAACCCAGGGTAAGCCCCCACCTCAAGGTCTTTAACTTAATTACACCTGCCAAGTCCCTGGCCATGTGAGGGAACACAGGCATGAGTTCCTGGACTCAGTACGGATACCTTTGGGAGAACACAACTCTGCCTGCCCCTCTAGGTCCAGCTGAAAGGATTTTAGTGGAACAGAGGGGATGCCAGGAGCAGATGCCACATCAGCCAGAGCTGCCCTGATGCTCAGGTTGGAGAAGACTGGCCTGACCAGGGACGAGCCAGCTGAAGATGCCACTCAGCCCGTGTTGTGGGAAACCGTAGATGGTGTTCTGAGCCCAGGCTGCCTCCAGCGCTGCTCCCTCCTCCAACTGAACTCTTCTTCCCATTGTTGGATCTTGCAGCTGTCCATCATTGTCACCTGCCAATGACAGAGACCACAAGCCCGGCCTCCCCTACCCTGCAAACCCTGCTGTGGCCCAGCGCCCCCCTGGTGGAAAAGCCTCTGTGTCAGGGGTCCCTACCCTCTTGCTCCCCCTTTCTTTCAGGAAAGAACTGCAAAACCACCCTCCCACGGGCTCTGGCAAAGCAGCCCCCACTGCACCCAACAGAGAGCCCCTTTGAGTGTCTAAGGACTGACCACAGCCCTCGAACACCCCCTGGCAAGGGCAAGTTTATAGATGAAACCATGAGATCCCCCTCCATTCCTCAGGGTAGGAATGAGGGGGGAGGGGTAGCAAACGCAGAGTACAGGTGGGCACAAGTAACAGAACAGTGGCAATTACAAGGTAAAACATTTTTACATCTTTGTCAAGAAACCTGTAAGTGAGTGGCTCTGTGCTCCTGAGTGTCACTTGCCTTCTTCCTTGTGAGCACACGTGGCCGCACCCCACTCCCCCACAGCGGGAGGCTGGGGGGACAGCACAGTGCAGAGGGAGCCTTCTTCTGCAAGGCTCAATTGCTTTGTGAGGGAACCTTTTCCCAGAAGCCCCTAGCGGCTTTCCCTCAGGCCTCATTAATCAGAACTGAGTTCCACACCTACAACTAAACCAGTCCCTGGCACAGAGAAATGGGGTTGTTAGGATTGATTTTGATCAGTCATGAAGCCCGGCAGTCTGGGGGCCACCTTCTCCGAGCACAGTGCTGAGGCTGACACCTGAGCCGAAGGCACTTCTTGTAGCAAGGACGAGAGGCGTGAGGGAAGTGGCCAGCGCTTCTGCCCACCTGGACTTGGATACAGCAACACCAACGACTAAAAATCCCCTGTACCCTGGCCTGGGTCTGCTGACCTAAGGGGAAGAGAGCAGGAGATGGTCATAGAAGCCTGGGGCGTGTAGGCAGGTAAAGTCAATGCAGGTACATGGACAGTCAGAAACGCATTAACAGTCGTGCACAAAATAGTGAGGAGGCAGAGGACTGTCTAGGTGAGGGGCCACAGTGGCTTTAACAAGATGGTGGACGTGAAGGTGGAGAGACACAATTCCAGCTAAGATTTGCTGATGGGTTAGATGTGAAGTGTGAGAGAGAGAGACAGAGACACGGAAAGAGGGAGGGGTCTAGAATAACACGTGTCTATAAAGAGGGCTGTCTGCTGTCAAGATGGGAAGGGATTGGACCAGGGCAGGTGGAATCTGAGGTGCATATTGGACAGGTGAATGGCCAGATGCCACGCCTGGAGCGCAGCAGGCAGTGCAGCCTGGAGACAGACTTCGGAGACATCAGCGTGTACTTGTTTCTCAAAACCACAGACTTGAATGATGCCTTAGAGATGGAGAGCAGAGGACCAGGACTCAGCCTGGGCCCTCCAGCATTCCTGGGTCTGGAAGATACAGAGACCAGGAGAGGAGATAGCCAAGGGTGATCATAGAGGTGGACAGAGAGGCAGAGGAGTGACCACCATGCCCTCTGCTGCTGAGGACCCAGCATTGACGAGAGAGATCTCTGCAGTGAGCTGGGGCTGAGCCTGAAGCCAGGTAGAGGCTGGAAGAATAGGGCAAGGCCAGGTGTAGACAGCTGCCCTGCCACAGAAAGGAACAGCGACAAGGAGAGTCCTGCAGAGGAACCAGGGGCCAACAGAGGCATTTGTTTACTTATTTACTTTTTCCTTTGATCCTAGAAGGAATTCCTTCTGTGTGCAAGGCCTGTGTGTCTCAGCACCAGGGGAGCAGGAGTGTGCTGGGAGGCGCAGCAGGAGGGAGGCAAGCAGCAGCCTCTCACCACAGTGGGGTCCCAGCCCAGCAGGAGAACGCAAGAATCTCCACTGGAGAGAGGAGCTCAGATTCGTGGTCTAGGTTATTATCTTCACCCCCACTCCGGGCCTAGCCTGGCACATAAGAGGGTGCAAGTCCAGGCTGGAGCCCAGAGGGTCTTTCCTGTGGACTTGAATAAGATCTAATGAAGGACTAGGGCAGGTGGGCTCCCCAGACTATGGCCTTCATGGCTCAGACGGGACCCGGAATAATGTCACAGGGAGAGTCCCTGACTAGCCTTCCCCAACACCTGAGCTTCCTGACTGCCTGCCAGTCTCAGCCCCAAACACAGGCAGCTCCCCAGGATCACCACCACAGGAAAGGCCAGGAGAAAGAGCGGGGACAACCCTCTCAGAGAAATAGCTATAATTTAGTAATCCAATCTCTACAAGTAACTTGAAAAAGAGAGAGATCTAATTAGTATTCCAGGGAGATTTAAGGAGAGAAGGAAGGCATCTTTAAAAACAGGCTGACATAAAAAAAAAAGAAATCAGAGAACAAGAAAATACTCTTGGATGCTAAACACCCAACGTCAAAAAAATAATCAGTTTAATAGAGAGATAGGAAGATTAAAAACAAGAAAATTCTCAGCATAGGAAAACAAATGTTAGCAAAATAGTGATTGATCCCATGTAAGGGATCAATCTAGACTTCTGGAGGTTATAACAACCGACTAATAAAAACAGGAAACACTGTCCAAAAAAATAATATACAAAAATTTGATGCAGCCAAAGGAGGAAATAACTTTCCGACAAAAGGCCTCATCAGTCATAAGGATACAAGTGTCACAACTGGACGTGGGCAACAGAAGTCCCCTGCAGGGGCCGCACCCAGGGAAACTCCCAGGAAAGGTGAGGGCAAAATACATGCTTTCCCAGAGATGCCAGGGTAAAAAAAACTCTAAAACACACCTTCTTAGGAATTTGTTGTTAATAGATTCCAGGAAATAAGAAGACACAGAATCAAGTAACAATGGTTCCAACTCAAAACAGGAACAGGTGGTCTGGGAGCATAGCTGTGGTCCCCCAGGAGGGGGCAGGGGACAGAAGGAGAATTTTTTAGAGGACATGGAAAACTTTTAGGGAATGAAGGGGCTTTTAGAGAATTGCTGGAAAAATCTACAGAAGTCTTGGGAAATCTTGGGGGATATAACAAAGACACAATGCAAAAATGTGTCCTAAGTGAGGACACTGTAGCAATAACAATAAGAAAGTAACCAGGGGTTATAAGAAGAAAATAAATCTTCAGAAGAAAGTCAAGATCCAGATGTGAAAGGATCGCAGTTCTCAGAGAGGGAAGGAGGGGTGTCCACTGACCCCACATGGAGCGCCCCATAAAGTTGCAGAGTCTGATCCAAGAACGGAAAAGAAAGGAGAATCTTCTGGGCTCCGCAGTTGTCAGTCTTGTCAGGGGTGGGGAGGACAAACGGAGTTTGTTCACAGCTAGTGAATCCCTCTCTTGACCAAAGTCCCAGGAGCTGCAGCTGTGGGTGCAGATAGGCCGGCTGATGAGGAAGGGAAGAGCCGGGGTCCTTGGCATCCCTTAGTGCAGCGTGAACAACTAGCTTGTGGGCAAAGATACAGCCAGGGAGTCTCCAGGACCAAGTCTGAGGCTGCAGGGCCAGACAGAGGGACCGGTGACAGACTGTGACTCCCTGGAGAGCAGGGCTTGGAGCTGTGAAGCTCCTCCAGGTGAGGCGTTGAGCTCATGGCTGGCCCTGTCCCCTACAGACGGGAACAGAACACAGGACAGCTCTCAGCATGGTCCTTCTCTCCCCACCCCCCACCCCTGCTGACAGACAGGCAGGACTGCAGCACCACCATTTCCCAGTGCCCCAACAACAGCCTCGTACCCTGCCTCCTCCCCCTGCCCCAACTCAGTGGTCCAGGCCTGTCCTCATCCTCACCCTCCTCCACTCCATCGTCAGATCTGGTGGTTCTGCCTTCTAACACCGTATACCCAGATCCAACCTCTTCTTTGACCCTGCCCTGCCCTCCTCTCCAGCCTCCTAACACATGCCCCTGCTTCTCCCCTGCTCAATGCAGCAGCCACAGCCACTGTTCTGCAAAGCGGGTCAGCCCAGGGCCTTCCTGCACTACACCCAGGGCTGCCAGCTCACTCAAAGTAAAGTCCCAAGTTGACTACAAGGCCACCCATGGCCCTCTGAGCACATCTCCTGCTCCCTGCCTATGGGGCTTCACTCCTCCACTCGGGCTTCCTTGCTACCCCTCAGACAAGCCAGCAACATCTGCCTCAGGGCCTTTGCACTGCTATTCTCTGCTGTGATCCCACTTAGCCCAGACATACAGTTCACAGCTCATCTGCTACCTCCTCCAGCAGTTGAGATCTTAGGTTCCCTGCAAGGACAGCCACCAACTACAACTGCCCTGATGATTCCTTCTCGTGGAAACAAGTCTAAGGTTAACCAATAGACCTGCTTCTATATTATTGGGCAGTAATGGGAGCTGTCAAGAGTCAGCAGCTGCTCACACCAGGGGGTGTCTGTGTCCCCCCATCCAAGGCCCACAGTCTCCATTCCCTGGAAAAGCCTGAGGCCTGTGCGCTCACTCAGGCAGGACTTGGAGGGGCACCATACCCACACCCAGGGGCCTGAGCAGGCCGGTCCTGAGAACCAGAGCACTAGCTGTATTTGGGCACAGCTGTGAGTGGGAAGCCCCACACCCACTAACCCTCAGAACTGTGCCCTGAGGTTAGGGCCGCCTGCTCTGCCCCACCCTGAGTGCCTGGCTGAGAAAGTCCTCTCAGCAAACATATGGGCCCTCCAAGGCACTGACTGGCAGGGACATTCTCAGCTGGGGAGTGTCTGCAGCACCCCCAGAGGACAAAGAACACACACCCAGCTGGCTGGCTGCAGGCTCGCTCTCGCCCCCCACCCCATACCCCACCCCCATTCTCTCTGCCTTTGGGGTGTCCTCATTTCCCCCGAGTCCCCTCCCTCCCTTTCATTTTCCACCCTCTGCTCCTCCTGCTTAATTTCTTAAAATAGAAGAATTTTGAAAAACAAATTACAGACTAATGGCAGTGTCAATTCCCATGAGCTTAGGAAAATGTAGGATTTAATTTTCATTCTGAGAACGCTTATTTACAGACTGTCTTTCTCCTCCGGGTCTGGACGTCCTTAGCAAGCTTACGGCATCTGAGGAGCAAGCCGCACGGTGGAGGAGCGGATGCCACAGTTTTCCTAAAACAATCCACTCCCGGTCCTCGGTGGGCAGCCACAGCCCGCCTCCTGCACACGCCGTCAGTTGGAAAAGGAGCAGCAGCCACCACTGCACTGAAGCCGGGAGCTGTGGGCTTGAGGCCCAGCCACTCAAAGCAGGGATACTTGGGGTGACACGGAGACAAAACAACCAGATAAATGTGTGTCAGTTGCACTGATCTGTCAAGAAGAAAAATATTAATACAACGGAGTAAGGATCGAGAGACTGGGGTGAGGAGGGCTGGCAGGAGCAGCCAGCAGGGAAGGCCTGCACCGAGACCCTGCACCCACCCAGATGTCAGGAAAGGCTTCTCAGCAGAGGGGGCCTGAGCCTGCGGAGGCTTGGGGCAGCAATGAGTTTAGGAAGTGACCTGGGGCCAGAGGGACCTGGGCCTTCTGAGGCAGGGGAACTGCTGGAGGGTCAGGGCAGACGGGGCTGGGTCTGGCTTGGCACACACTATGGAGGGAAGGGTGTGGGTACAACCCCAGCTCCCAAATTTGGGTTCCTACACCAGGGCCTGGCCACCCCCACCCTGCCTGGGCCCCCTCACTGTCCACATGCTTGGGAAAAGGGATCTGACCACCCCAGCCTGGAAAGGGAGAATTCTGACAATAGCAGCTGTCATGGGAGGCTGTATAATGGCCCCCAAAATGTCCACGTCCTAATCTGAGGCTGGTCCTCAGAACTTGAAAACATCACCTTCCATGACAGAAGGAACTCTGCAGATGTGACAAAGCCAAGGATTCCAGGATGGGGAGCTTACCTGGCTAAGGGAGCAGCCCAATATAATCATAAGGGTCCTTGCCAGAGGGGCCCAGAGGTGCCAGGGCAGCTGCAAGACAGAAACAGACGTTGGAAGTACGCGCTTTGCAGAGGAGGGAGGGCTGAAGCCCGGGACACAGGGTGGCTCCTGGAAGCAGGGGAAGCCTCCGCAGGGACCTAACCACCACCATCTCAGCACCCAGTGAGACTGAATTCTACCTTCGGGCCCCAGGACAGTCAGAGAGTGCTCTGTGCTGTTTCAAGTTGTTGCAAGGCAGTAGCAATTTGTCACAGCAAGGATAGGAACTAAAGCAGCTGTCTCAGTTAGGTGCCCGAGGAGTGGAGCCCCGAGCTAAGGTCTGGGTGGCTTGCGTGTACTGAGGGTGAGATTTGGGGGAAGTTTCGAGAGACAGCAGAAGCAGCACAGGTTGGGAGAGGGCTCAGCAATGTGCGACTCAGGTAAGGTGGGCTCCCACTGTGGGGGTGCAGAGGCCCCAGGCTCTGTGCACAGACTGCTCTCCCAGAGAGCAGAGTCGGTCTCCCTGGGGAGGGGAGCCATTCTTCTGGGTGGGCAGTCGCCAGGTATGTGCTGCTCAGGGTGTGTAAACTCCAGGAGTGCCTGCTCCCTCTGCAGGTCCTGGAGAAGAGGCAGCTGTGCCCACGCATGGCAGCCGGGGCAGGGGGACCCCAGCACCTGGCACTGTCATACAATCACCAGCGTTCACCAAGTGTCCACCGTCATCCAGGTCCGATTCCAGCAGCCATGAATGTACAGTGTTACCTCGCTGGTCGTAACGACAGCCCTAGGGAGTGAGAACTGTTAGCATTCCCATTTCAGATGAGGAAATGGGGGCACAGAGAGGATAGGTAAGCTGTCCAACTGCTCACAGCTGGTGGTGGAGCAGGCTCCACACTGGTGGGATCCCTTGATCCCCTGCACTGGCTGCCTCCTGATGGTCAACAGAGAATAATACAGTCCACCCCAAGGATGCCTGCTCTCTGCCCTGGGAGAGAAGGGGCTGTGGCCCTGCCCAGGCAGGACACTGAGGGTCAGGTGGACAGAACTGCCACATGCGCCCAGCTGGTGGTCCGTTCCTGTTGCCTTCTGCTTCAGCACGTGGAATTCCTGCTCTCTGCACTGGGGGACATACCAGCACCATTGTCCCTTATCCACAGGGCGTAGTTCCAGGACTCTTGCAGATGCCAAAATCCACACATGCTCAAGTCGCTGATGCACAACGGCACAGTATTCGCACATAACCCACACACATCGCCCTGTGTACTTTAAGTCATCTCTGGATCACTTATAATCGCTAATACATTGTAAATGCTGCATAAACAGTCTTTATCCTTTATTTTTATTTGTATAATTCTATTGTTGTATGGGCTTTTATTGGTTTTTTCCCCATTATTTTTCATCTGAAGTTGGTTGAATCCAGGGATGTGGAACCCACGGATACGAAGAGCAGACTACACTTAACCCAAAAGCGTAAAGGAAGGCAGGACATTGACGGAGTGTGACAGTGGGAGCATTACAGGTGACCTCGACTTCTCTTCCAAGCTCTTCCAGAGCTTCCACCTGTCCTAACCTGAGTCAGGGGTGCAGAGCCTGGAGCCTCTGGGCAGAGTGGGCAGAGGAGGCTCCAGGGGAGGCCCCACCAATGCCTCCCTCTTTCTGGGGGCCTGGCCCATGTCGGGTGACGCTGAGGGGCTGCCCGCATGTGTCCCTCTGTAGGGACTGGAGCAGAAGGAGCCAGTGAAGGAGGAGGGAGTGCCTGCTGCACTGTGCTCCCCTGCACCCCAGATGCTGCCGTCACCCCGCCTTGAGTGTCCAGACACCCTAAGGACTTGTTCCGTTTGCTTCCTCTTCATCTGCCTGGTTTCCTGTCGCGCCCCATCCAAACTGTCCCCCATCCACGTGTGCTGCCCACCCCATGCACCGAGCCCTGAGCTGGGCCACGTCACGTCTTAGCCCACCCTGAGAGAAGGGGCTGTGGCCCTGCCCAGGCAGGACAATGAGGCTCAGGTAGACAGAACTGCCACATACACCCAGCTGGCGGCCCTTTCGTATTTCCTTCTGTTTCTCGGCTCTGGGAAATGCCCATTCCCCAGCAATAATGCTGGTCTCTACCCTCCTAAAAGGTCATCCCTGCTCATGCCAGGCTTTCCCGGCTGGCTATGCTAGAGCAGCCACATAGTCCTGAACACCGGCAGGACTCTGTCCCTCCAGGTCCCTGTACACCAAGTAGCAGGGCTCTGTCTCCCAGGCCAGGGTGTGTGAGCCGCACATGGGCAGGAGGCCATGGTGGGACTGAGGTCAGGGCTGTTGTCATGACTGTGAGGCCCACATGGGCATGTCGGGCTGTGTGCTCAGGAGGGCCCAGGCCTGGGTTCATGCTCTTTAGTCACCATCCTGAAATTGGAATAGTTTTGGAAGAAGAAGACCCACTCGTACTGGGCCCCTCAGATTTTGCAGCTGCTCCTGGGTGAGGTGCTCAGACCTTGGGGCCACCTGCCTCAGCCCACCAAGGATCACTGGGTGAGTAACCCAGGCAGATAATGGGTTGTTGTTGGTTTCCTTCTTCCGAAAGTGGGCACGTAGATTCCAGCCTTTAACCTCCCATCTCTGAAGCTCACATGCAGGTCAGCTTCCACACTGGCGTGGCAGGGCAAGGAGCCGGGCAGAGCGGCTCTGAGCCTCCTCCACGTGGCAAGCAAGTCCCTCACCTTCTCTGGTTTCAGCACCTCGCCTGTGGGCCTGGGCTCTCAGTCGTGAGACCGGCAGTGAGAACCTCAGAGCAGGTGTCCAGTACACCGTGAGGCCGTGTGGTGGGCTGTGAGAGGCAATCTTGCAGTTCCACCTGTACTGAGTCCCAAGCCAAGTACTCCCAGGACTTTCTCTCTGTTTCAGAAATGACCTGGGATGAGTAGACCTGGGGAGTAATCCCCCAATCCGGGCACTGCACAGCATGTGGCACAAGGCAGTGCAGTAGGAGGTGTGCACACACAGGGGGTGCAGAGGCTGCCTCAGTCCAGACCTGAGCTTGGAGCCACCTCCCTTCCTCCTGATGCCCTGGAGGGTGGAGGCAGGGCCTGGGCTCAGAGGACACCGACTGCACTCCCTGTTCCTGGCACACTCAGCTCACGCAGGAGCGCACTCCTACCAACCCCAGCCCAGGAGGTACAGGGAGATGTGCTCTGAGGGGATAAGGGCCCACACAGCCCAGAGAAGCCACACACGTGTCCACTCCCAGTCACTGACTCCTGAGGATGAAGCCTCCCTATGTTCCAGTCTCTTTTCCCCTCTCCCCCGACCCCATGTCTTGATTCTGGCTCCCGGCACCTTGACCCCCTCCTGCCATCTCCCACTGCTGACAGACCCTTCACTCCTGACCAAGACCCTCGTTGGCACCTGGTGTGCCCAGGAGAAGGTCCAGGCTCTCAGGCAGCCCATGGGCCCACAGTCTGGCCCTGCCTGTCTCCCCAGGGGGGGCCACCTCCCACACGTGCAGCTGGACACAGGCTCCTTTGATCCACAGGGGCCCCCTCTTAGATAGCACTGTTCTCAGTCACCTGTCTGTCAGCACGTCCCCATGGCTGTACCTGGGTCAGCTGCCCTCAAGAGGGCACCCCCTGCATCCTTGTCTCCCTCCTGACTGTGAGCTTTCCGGCTGGGGACCTGCCTTCCACCTCTGCACAGCTCAGCCATGCCAAGGCCTGTCCCAAGTGCAAGGCCACAGGAGCACACAGAAAGACCTACGGCCAGGCTGGCCAACCGCCTGTGTCCTCACACGCAGCTTCCGGAGCAGGCAGGCCCCCTGTGTCCAAATTCACATTTTGACACACATGCATGCTAGAAGGGTCCAGAGCCTTGCAGTGTGGCCATCGGGCTGCCTCCACCGTGACCCCCAACTCCCATCAACAGAGTCACCTGAGATGGGCTTGTGCCTTCTCTCACAGTTCACTCTTCATTCACCTGCCCTGAGTTTGTTTATTTCCTATAATTTAAATCCAGGGCTAGGGTTACTATTGTGGCCCAAGGTGGAAGAGAGAATTGCTTTATACCAACCTGGCTCTAGGGTGGGCACTAGATAAGCCCCTGAGCCCATCCTGTCCTCCCTGTGAGGGGGGGGCTGGCCTTGAACTTCAGAATATGCTGAGCTCAAAGCCAAGTGTGGGGAGCGAGCCTTGTAGGGTACACAGGGACTCAGCCGGGTAGCCAGAGTGCCCTGTGGGACAGAGTTTGGAGGCCAGGACAGAGCCCACCCTGCATTCTCCAGGCCTTCAAGGCCTCTGTTCTGCCCAGCTATCAGGCCCCATCTCTTTTTTTCTTAATTTTATTTTTTTATTAAATCATAAGTACATAGATCATGTATACATTAATGCATTTATGGGGTACCATGTGCTGATTTCATATAGAATTAGGAACACTTACATCACACTGGTTAATATATACCTCATCTCATTTACTTAATTATTGTGTTAAGACATTTATACTCTATACTAATAGATCTGACATGTACCCTTGCATTATGCACCACAGGTGGGATCCCCCCATTCACCCTCTCTCGATCAGACCTCCCCACTCCTCCCTCCTTCATCTTGAGCCATAGTTGTGATCTATTATTCCTCATATGAAAGTGTGAGTGCTCAGCCCCCATCTCTTGATCAAAGCAGACCAGATCAGCCAATGTTGGAGGGAAGGAACCTGGAGGAAGCCATGGCTGGGAAGTAGAGCCCTGAGACCCCAGCACCTTGCACAGTGCCTGTAGGAGTGGTCTTCAAACAACACCCTGCAATGAATGAATGAGCCCAGGAATGAATACATCTCTCACTCACGGTGCAGAAAAAGCACTGGCCCTGCAAATAGGCAAGCCTGCATCTGGGGCACGCTCAGGCCTCGCGTTCCACCTCAGAGTCCAGAAGCCCAGCACCCAGAGCCCCTCAGAGCCACAGATGCTGAGTATACTCTTCTGTCAACACTTCAGGTGCAGCTGCCATTTAATTCCAGCATGTCTCAGAGCAAGGGCACCCAACCTGTCCCGTGTACCTGGGCCCCAGTGTCATGAGAGCCATCTCTGAACCCTGTAGGGCCTTTGGGTCAATGGCCTCAGACGAGTCTTCTCAGTTGCTGCAGCCCAGCAACCCAGTGTGGTAAGGGATATCCTTGCTGGGCTGCAGTACGCCCCAACTCTCTCCAGGTGATGATGGTGGAGCTTCTCCTCCCAAAAGCCCCCAAAGGGAAGTGGACCGGATTGGAGGTCTAGACTCCAGGTGCAAAGCTCTTGCAGTAAGAAGGGCTTACACACATGGAAAGGCTTAGAAATGCTTACTGGCTTTCAGCAGGGTTCTCGGGCCTGCTTTAGCTGCATCTACAGCGCTCTCTTTATCCCTGTGTGTGCGCATCCTCCCGGCCGTGTGTGTGCGTGTGTGTGTGTGTGTGTGTGCATCCTCCCGGCTGTGTGTGTGCGTGTGTGTGCGTCCTCCCGGCCGTGTGTGTGCGTGTGTGTGTGTGTGTTTGTGTGTGTGTGCGTCCTCCCGGCCGTGTGTGTGTGTGTGTGTGTGTGCATCCTCCAGGCCATGTGTGTGTGTGTGTGTGCATTCTCCC
>NW_003852568.1:979369-1029236 GCF_000181295.1 Otolemur garnettii
TGTGTGTGCATGTGTGTGTGTGCATCCTCATGGGCATGTGTGTGTATGTGTGTGCATCCTCATGGGCGTGTGTGTGTGTGCATCCTCCCGGCCATGTGTGTGTGTGTGTGCATCCTCATGGGCGTGTGTGTGTGTGTGCATCCTCCCGGCCGTGTGTGTGTGTGTGTGTGCATCCTCACAGCCGTGTGTGTGTACGTGTGCATCCTCCCGGCCACGTGTGTGTGTGCATCCCCATGGGCGTGTGCATTGTGCACCTTCACAGGCACGCATGGACATGTATGGCACATTCATTGGGGACAATTCACTGACCCTGGGCACCTCTGTGAAATACATAGCACGTCCCTTTGTATGACGCTGAGCACCCAGGCCTCTTGCAACTGGGCAGTTGTAGCCCCTTCTCAGCAAAAGCAGAAAGGGGAACATAGGAGACTCAGCGTGTGCTAGCCGTCTACTAAAGCACCTGCCAGGGGATTCCCTCAGTCGCCTTCCTCAACCTCACACCCGCCCTGGAGCTGGGTAGTCTCATCCCTATGTAGAAGATGCTGAGAATGGGGTACAGGACCTCAGCAACTGTCAAAGTCACAGACATGGTGGGGCTTTAACACACAGTTACGTGACCACAGACAACCTGCTTTCCACGATCACACCGACCTCCCAGCATTCCCTAAGGGCTCCTCCTCAGCCCAGACACTACTTAACCCTAAATGGCTGCCATTTGTCCTCTTTTCTTTTTTAATAAAAATATTAAGAGAAAAGGATAGAAGGAAACTTTCATAAAGTGTTTACAAATGGTAAATCTCTGGGAGGTAAGACTGTGACTTGGGTTTTTGAAAATAAATTTGGACCCCTCAATGAGGTGGATAAGACTACTTAACCCTATAAGAAAAAATGCCTCCCATTTCCATCTGTTTTCTCTTTGCTAAAAGCACCACAGACAAGCCCTAAATACCTGAGTGAGTCTACAGTTTGTGGAATAAATTATGCAGTGGGGCGGAATAATTGCAAGTCCCCTCCTCCTTCAGTCTTCTTAAATGCATTGTTGCTGTGGTTTATTAAAGTAATCAAAATGCATTCCAACCCATTAGCAGGTTGCTCTCACAATTTCAATGACCAATTAAAGCTATTTATGCTGACACACCCAGGGCCTGGGCACAGCCACAGAGTGCCCATCTGGGCACCTGAGCAGAAGCCACCAGGCCTTTAACTTCTGTGGCACTGCTGCAGTCTTGGACTAAGCCCCTCTCTGCCACTTTGTCTCTGGGAGGTGGCACAGCAGCCATGGGGCAGTGGCTCCCTGGGCAGCCAGCCACAGTGTGCATCCTCATGGGCACATCCCCTGGCACCTGACTTGGCCACAGAGGCATGGAGACATGTTTCTCAAGGGCCTGATGGGCCAGCATTTCCTGCACATTGCCCAGGTCACGGGACATTCTCAAAAATGTCCATGGACTTCGTTCATGCATCATAGGGTTCAACCTGACTCCCTCGGAAAACCCAAAACACAAGTCCCCTTCTACAACAAGAACACAAGCAGTAACAATGGCCGTGTGACAGGGCCTGCTTCCGGCCAGCGATTTACAAACATCACTGCGTGCATCTTCAAAAAACATGCATTTAATGCCCTCAGTGACCTTCCAGCCAGGAGATACTGGCATTGTCAGGAAGAACTCTCTGCCACTTGGGCCTGATTTATTATGCCTCAGTGACCACAACTGTGAAATGGACATCACGAAAGTCTATAATGACACAGTTGCTTATTAGACAGGTTCAGTGTATGCTCACAGTAAGTGATAACAATGACGGTGATAATGGTAATGTTTGTGGTGATGATGGCGTGATGAGGGCATTGGTGACCGTGGTGCTGGTGGTGGTGACGATGTTGAAGATGACGGTGGTGACGGTGGTGACGCTGATAGATCATATTATCTGTACTGCTTAGAATCCAGAGACATAAGAAATTCCCTCAAGTTCTCAGAGCTGGTAAAACGATCAGAGTCAGCCTGATTCCAAAATCTCTTTCTAAATGCCCCACTGCCTTTTCCTGATTGTCATTTCAATTCTCAAGTCGCTTCTCATTCTGATTATTCCTTCAGCAGCTTGACACAAGTCCTCCCCTATCCATCACGGTTTCATTCATTCCTCCTCCTTTCCAGCATCTTCGCATCTGACCTTCCCCTCACGAACCCAGAGTAATGAGTTACTGTGGGGAGGGGTGTGGGGTGTGAATGGCAGCTCCCCCCCACCCCCATCCGAAGCGTCTGGGCCCACAGCACTCTGAGGAGTTAATGAAATACGCAGAGGCCGGCTGCTACAAATTGGGATTCAGAGGTCCCACCCTCCCTTTCCTTTCAATTTCCTTTTTGAGAATTTAGTTCCCCAACATCAATTTCTGTTTGTGATAAATATTTAAGTACTTTGCCTCCCAGGCTTGCAGCGTGAGAAGCTCCAAGCTGGCAGGCACCAGAGCCTCTGGGCCCCACCCGGAATTCTCCCCCGGCTGAGGGCTTCTCAGGTCCTCTATTCCTGCTGCAGGAAAGGACGCCTCCCTTGGCTCGTCCTTACCCTGCCCTGAGAGCTTCCCAGATGACGCTGCATCCCCACCATTCTCTCTACATCGCTGTGCTGAGACCCCTCACCCTGGCTCCTCCTGCCCAGCCTCCTCCATGACATCAAACTCATGCTGCCCTCCCCAGCTCAAAGCGCTTCAATGGTCCCCCTCTTTCTGCAAGATAAAGTGTAAACCCAGGCCCTGTGGGACATCCCCTCCCAGCTCCATCCCACCTCCCCTCATTGCTCAGCACTGCTGGCACACAGTGTTGCTGTCACACCTGCTGGGCGGGTTGTTGGTGCCACCAGGAGGCCCCCTGCCCAGCCTCCACTGGGGCTCCCTGAGGCTAGCCTGGGCACCACCGCTGCAGCTCCATCGTAGCCCATCACACAGCACATCACTGGCCACCCATCTCTGTCCCCTCACTGACCATGGGCTCAACCAGGGAGGTCAGCATGTGGCTGTGAAAGTAAGTGGAGCAGCCTCTGCAGAGTGGCCAGCTGCAAGGCCGGAGAGACACCCAGGGGCCAGCTCTGGGGAGCCTGGTCCAGAACCCAGTTCCATGCCCCTGCCTCTCCGCCCCCACCCAGCTGGGCCCTGCCCGCTCCCCTTGGTTCTTCTATACTCTTTCTGAATCCTCTGAACACTCCTCCTGGGACACTCTGGGAGCAGAGCCCACACCCAAAGGAGTGCTGACGGTGTAAGGACAGGAAGGGCCCACGTGCCTACAGCACCCAGTAGGTCTGTGGTCCTAGCAGGATCCCAATCAAGAACCTCTCGTTCTGGCCCCTGTGCCACAGCCATGTGATCCTTTAGTAGCCTATATGAGACTCAGAGCATCAAGCTCAGAGAACAGGGACCTATTTGTACCTGGAGCAAACCAGGGGGTCTCTTACAATGTGAGCTAAAGAAGCAGAAACCTCTATCAGAGAACACCATCCCGGCCTCATACACTTCCCCTGGATGTGGGGCATCCCACCCCTCAGCAGCACCCTCTGTGGTTCCTTTGTGGACCCACCTGTGAGCTGACAAAGCCTGCTAGGCCTTTCCTGGGAAAGTGACAATTCTTCAAACCCCCTAGACCCATCCTGAGAGACTGTCAGCAGAATCTCAGGCCTCGGAGCTCTCCACTCATTCCCCTTCTCCGAGACTCAGCAGTCCACCAACACAGCTGAGGATGGGGAAGAAAGTGCCACTTGGGGAATCCGTACCCTGTGTGCCCCATGGGAGCCAAGGAACCATGGCTCTGCCACCCCATATGCAGAAGGCAGCCTCCTGCCGGGAGAGCAGTGGGGGCTTGAGCCCTGCTCCCCAGCAGCCCAAGGCTGAGGGGGGAATCCCCAGCACCCACTTTTCCCTAGTCCTCTGCAGGTGGGCAGTGGAAAAGACCCACAGGCCATTAGGCATGTGACAGAGACGTCCCCCCTCAGGCCTCTGCCAGCTGTGAGTCTGTCAGCCTGTAGAAAGTTGACTTAGCACACCCCACAATGCCTCAGCTGCATCAGGTGTGGCTACATTAGAGATACTTATAAACCAGAAAGTTAAGCTCCTGAGGACTAAGGGAAACAGACATTCAGAATCCAAAAGAGAACTTCCATAGTGCAGTGGCACTTGGGGCAGCGGTGTGCTGGTCTTCCTGCACCATCCACTTTGGAGATCTGTCCAACACCATTCCTTCTACTGAGGGAGGTATGTCATTGCCCCCATTTTATAGATGAGGACATCGAGGCTAAGAGAGTTTAGGTAACTCAGCCAAAGAACCTGAGCCAAGCTTGAATCTGAAAGTGCGTGGCAGGTGATGGAGACCTAGGGCTGCTGTCACTGGAGCTCCGGCACCCTGGATTGTGCAGCTGCCAGCTCTAGGTGACCTCACAGAAGCTGTCCCCTGCATACTGCGGCCCAGGGCAAGGACTTGGCCAGGCAGCCAGCTGCTTGGCAGTGCTTGGTGCTGGGTATGCTGGATGAACTGTTCACATGTTCACTTTTTAGGGGGAGGGACACAAAAATGCAAATGAGTAAGTGACTATAAACCAGGCCAGCTACAAAAAAGTGCTGCAGAGAAAATAAAGGGGAAACAGTGACAAGCAGCCTCGGTGGGACGGGGGCTTCCGTCCTCAGATGGGGAGGACACAGGAAGGCCCTGGTGCCATCTGAGACCTGCAGGCAGCACACCTCCTGGGTGTCCCTGGCAGAAGGATACCAGCACAAAGGTGGGGGCAGTGTGAGCTGGTACCCCCAGAACAGGGTGGAGATGAGTGGTAGACAAGGCTAGACAGAGCCATATCAAAGAGGACTTTGATTTTCACTCTGAAAATGGTGGGAGCCAGTGGGGGGTTGACCAGAGGACTGAGTATGACTTAGGTGTGATGTCCTATGCAGGAAGGAGGCCCCAGGCTCACTCGGTGAAGAGATGCTGCACACTTGAGCCAGGGGTGGCAGGGAGGCTCTGGTTTGCTGAGGAAGAGAAGAGGGAGACCAGGAGGACTCAACTTTGGACCTGAGCCACTGGAAGGACAAGCTGGCTTCACGAGAGGTGCTCATGATCTACTGCCAACACCCGAGAGATCCAGTTTCCTCTCTCCAAAAACTTGGAGGTGCTGTCAGGTCCCAAGGCCATCTGTGGGGGCCATATAGGTGGGAGGCCCCTCCAGAGCCAGGGCAGGGTCGGCTATCAGCTCGGCACTGCAGTCTCCCTGTGCACTCAGCCCAGACAACAGCTCTGCAATGAGCAGTATTCTGAGCCACCCTAGGCCTTGGGGTCACTCAAGGTTTCCCCGCTAGGAGTGGTGCTCTCTGGGACAGCTGTTTCACCTCCCTGAGCCTTCTGGAACAAGCAGCAGCCAGGTGAGCTGGGAAAGACCTCAGAGCCAGCCATTCTAGGGTCAGGTATTCCCGCATCTGCCAGCCCCACATTCCTACCTATCTCCCCTGAGATGATATTTAGAGAAGGCAGGTGCCAGCCACGGCTGCTAGGGTGGCACTGAGCACATGCAGACTAAGGGTCTGCCTGACAGGAACCACTGAGGGACAGGGCCCAACCATGGATAGGATCACCAGGGACCAGGCCTGCCCAGGGACCAGGCCCACCCAGCGACAGGATCACCAGGGACCAGGCCCACCTCAAGACAGGGCCCACCCAGGGACCGGGTCACTAGGAACAGGAATTGCCAAGGGACAGGGCCCACACAAGGACAGGGTCTTCCAATTTCAGCCAAGATAAGTCTGAGAGAGTACTGAGTTCACGTGACATTCAATCTCAGTTACCTCTACTGGAAACTCCACGATAGTTTAGTGCTTTGTAGCCCTGGCTGAGGCAGCAAAACGCTCTGGCAATTAGCCCTGTGCCCAGAGTAAGGTGGATGGACCCTGAAACGCCCATGTCTAACATATCTTGGTAAAGCCACCTGCAGCCAGGGAAATTGTGAGCCAGAGCCAGCAACTGTGAGGGTGCCCATGGATACCTCAAAGACAGGTGGCTGGGTGGGGATGGAAGGACAGCAGCCTCTGTGACAGCAGACAGCACAGTCCCCAAGCCGTGTACGGATCACAGGGACATGGCCGGGCCTCATGACAGGAAGTGGCTTCTGGAACACGGATTCCTCCAGAGTCCGAGAGTTTCTCCTTATCAGGTTTCCCATGTCTGATACCGTGTCCTCCCTGCTCTCTTTGTCCTTGTGAGTTTACGTCCTTTGTACTCCTTTACGTCATTGAGTGACACCTTGACAGGAGACAGGACATCCCTGCGTTCAGTTCTCTAGGTGTGAAGGCTCCGCTGCTTGCCTTTTGCAAAGGCTTCCCTGGCGGTTTTTTACCTCGTGTTGATCCCTTCACCCATTGCCACACGAACTGGATATACACTGTGGGCCAGGCCCTGGGCCAGGTACCAGGGGACTCGCAGACCAGATACAAAGAGAACAGGCTCAGAAGGACAGCGCAGGGCTCAGCCAGGGCAGAGCCACAGAGGGTGCCGTGCAGCGTGGGGACCACCACCTGCCCAAGGGGCTACACCACCCGTTCTCCCAGGTGGAGAAACTGAGGACCATGGCAGCCTGGCAGCCCTGGCCCCTGCTCTCTGGGGTGCTGGCCACTCTCCTGCTATCCCTAAGCTCAGCCTCTCCCCTCCTTCTCTGGGATTCCGCAGCAGCAGAAGCCTGTTCTCACTGAGAGCCAGAATCTTGTCTTGTTTGCCCTGGAAAAACACCAGGGTGCCCAGGCCACGGGCCCTCCCTCACCACACTAAGCACAGCCCCCCAGCAGTGCAGGCCGAGGCCACCCTCTGCTTTCCTTCCAGCCTCCCTGCCCCTCCTTCTCAATGCAAGGTAGCCCCTCCCCTCCCGCCTACCTTCTTTTAAACATGAAGAACGCTGCTTCCCTCTTCCTTTGGAAAGGAAGAGTATCCGTAGGCGAGGAAGCTGGCTCCTCCAGACAGCCAGGCAGTGTGCCTGGGCTGCCTGTCAAATGTGACTGTGAAAAGATAATTCTATTTTAAGCAGAAGAGTAATGAAAAGACATCCCCAGCTGTCCTGGAAAGAACTCTCTTCCCCTCCTCCCATCCATCCTCCCCTCACGCCCTGGCCCAGGGACATCTCAGCAGCCAGGGCCTAGGCACCTGGCACATGCAGCACAAGGTGTCCCCGCTCAGGCTGGCACACTGAGAGGCCCATCAGTGCCTCCCGAACGCCAACACATGAGCCAGAATGCCAGCCTGCACCAGGCCCAGCAGCAGGGGAGGCAGGCAGGGCTTCCCACAGGTGAGTTAACCAAGGATGGAGGTGACAAGCTCACAATGTGTGCAACTAGGATCCAGGCTCTGTGCCCTACTGGCAGCCCCGAGGGACAGTGAGACTATGCCCTGGTGGTGCCCTAGTCAAGCTCACATCTCCCAGAGAAAAAGGATTCCTTCCATCCGTGCACGAGGCAGGAGCCCAGGCAGGAGGACCCTTCCTGAAGGCTGAGGGTTCTGTATGTAACAACCTCCAGGACATCTTCACACGAGAAAGTCCAGTGCTGCCTGCTGTGACCCTCTGACCCTCTGTTCTTGCCCAGCAGGGCCTGATGAAAGCCCCCAAGAGTCCTCCTTCCCTGTCATTGCCACTGGCCACTCACCCTGCCCATGACACCGTCCTCAGCACCCATGTGCAGGGATTGGGAACACAAGGAAATACTGGAAAAGGTTCAGATGACGAAAGAAAGGACAATCAGACACCCCAATCAGACACACCAAGCCAGGGAGCAGGTAGGTCTGGGCTGAGCAGCAGGGATGTGTCTGTATCCCCAACCCTCCTGCTGTGTGTCACCCATCACACTTACCACCTCCTATCTCCCAGCACGGCTGCGGCAGTGAGTTCACTTAGTGTCCCTGGCTATTTCCTGTGACTCTCAGCTCCCTGAGGGCAGAGATGTGCCCAATTCATTCACTGCCATATCTTAGAACAGTGACTGGCACTTTGAGAAACAAGAGGTGTAGGGGGAGACCTGAGGAGAGGCGTGGATGCCAGTGCAGCTGGGGGAAGCTGGCCCGGTGAGAGCAAGGGCTCAGCTCACTTCATTGCACTGCTCTGATTTCTTGCTGAGTGTCTCAGTCAGCTCAGGCTGCCGTAACAAAATACCATGGGCTGGGCAGCACAAACAACAGACATTTCTTTCTTATAGTTCTGAAGGCTAGAAGTCCAAGCTGAAGGTGTGGGCAGATCCAGCCCTGGGGGAGGGCTCTCTTTCTGGCCTGCAGACAGCTGCCTGTTCACTTGTTCCCACGTGGGAAGGATGGGGAGAGAGCAGCTCCCTCCCGTCTCTTCTGTAGGGGCACTAATCGCACTCATGAGGGCCCCACCTTCTGACCTGATCACCTTCCCAAAGACGCCACCTGCAAATACCCTCCCATTGAGGATTAGGGTGTCAACGTACAAATTTTAGGGAGATACAGTCCATAAAACCTGGCTTTACCAAGGGCATGTCCCAAATAGGTCCCCTTGGGTAAGCTCTGAGAGGGAGGCATTTTTCCACCAGTCTCTGGACAAGAGTACAGAGCAGGGGTCCTCAAACTTCTTAAACAGGGGACCAGTTCACTGTCCCTCAGACCATTGGAGGGCCAGACTGCGGGCCCCAGGATGAGTCGGCTGCTAAGCAGGGCAGGCAGCAGCAGCAAAAACATCCAGTGGACTGGATAAATGTCCTTGGCAGGCTGCATATGGCCCGCGGGCCCTAGTTTGAGGACGCCTGGTATAGAGGATCTATGTCACTACACTGAGCCCCTCCCCCAGGTACACCCAACATCCCAGAAGCCAGACCTCACAGGCCATCAGCAGATGGACACCCACTCCCTGTGTCCCCTCGCTCTCAGGAGCAGCCACCTAGAGCCCTTGTCCTCAACCCCTCACACAAAACCCCAGAAGGAGGAATCCATGCCTTCCGGCACGGGCAGGAAGGACAGGCAGGAGGCAGCCCCTGCAAATGTCTTCCTCACCCTAGTGCCCTCCAGGGACAGCATGAGGCATCCAAATGAGAGACTTCGGGGAAACGTGGCAAACACCCATTCAACCTGTGCCCTCTTATTACTGGGCCCATTATGTTGGGCAAGCACTGCTCATAGGACTCAATCTTGACGCAGGACTGGGTTGCTTCTGCCCCACCTTCCTGGAAATGTATGTTGCACTGGGCTGGTGCTTCCCTGCCCAGGTCACACCTGCAAGCGTAACAAAATGCAGATGTCGTAACCCTTGGCAATGTGAGGAAAGGGTACCTGTGTATTTCAAGAAATGAGAGGAGCAAAGGGGAACATGGGGAAAGGGGTACACTGAGAGTACTAGAAAAACATTTAGAATGTTTGACAACATTGCACTTATTTCCAGTTGAAGAGGCTATTTCCAGAAAAACAAAAATGAGACATGCTTCAAGAGGGTGGTGGGGCTAGGAGGGGGGTGCTGAGTGTGGCCATGTGGGGAGGTTTGTTTTGTATTTTCATTCTCTTTGACTCTTGATTATTTTTCCTTGTACACACGTTTACCATGTCTGTGTATCATTTTCACATTGCAAACAGTATGTCATTTCAGTTCTGGAATTCAGTGGCAATGGAAATCATACATTTAGCTGCTCACATCTCCCGATACATTACCTGGATATGGCATTCTGCAGTCACTAAAAATTATTCTTATAACAAATTTATAATAAATATAGGGGGAAACTTCTGTTATAATGTAGGATAAAACTGCAGAATATGAAATTGGATATAAAGTATGGTCATACATATGCAAAAATATAATAAGAAAGCAAAAACCGATATACCTAGATAGAAAATGGGGATCGGGGGGTGGTTGTCTTTGTTAGGACGAACTATGGTAATTTTAAAATTCTTCTTTCTAGCTCTCTGGCTTTTGGATTTTCATTAACAGAGAAATGCGGTGTGTGTGCTGTTTTTGATGAAGGGTACAGCACCTTGGGGAGAGGGAGGTGTTGAACTGTGAATTCGCAGCAGTGGGGCTGAGGGCTAATTTAACTTGGCAGCCTTTGTCTCGCACGTGAAAAGAGGACAGACACAGCCGGGTGGTTCTGTTTATCCTCTTTGCTGCCAACAGGATGGAGATGACACTGAAGCATTCTAAGTCCCACACCACTTGAGTCACCACCGTCCCGATGAGCCCCAAATGATTCTAATAATCCCTTGTCAATTGTGCGTAACACATCTCTGCGCAGCAGAACTGAGAAGCAGCATGGCATTCAGAGCCAGGGGAGGTGAGCCCCACATCCAGCCCTACCCAGCCAGCCCATGACCCACCCGAGTCACACCCACTCCCTGGGCTCGTCAGCTCACCCTTCTCTCTGTCAGGGAGCTAGACTCGCTTTCTTGATTCCCTAAAGATCTCTGCTGCCCAAGGAGCTGTGACACCATAAATGTACCAGGGATTCAGATCTGCTGCCGGAGGAACTGCATCCCCGAAGCAAAACAACTCCATATGGCAAGACGCTGCCCAGAGCACCGACTCCAAGATGCTGCTCACCCGCCCACCCAGTGCTCAGCCCACAAAAAGATTTCAGTGGATTTCAGAAGAAAAACATCCTGATTTCTCAATGTTTACGGCTTATTTCAGCCAAAAGAAATTATGCAAAATGGGGGAAAGGAGGCTGGGGACCGGGACAGGGAGGAGGACTGTCAACACCTACTAAGTGTTCCAGGACTGCACATTGCCCATCCGTGCTTAGGGAACAGGGATGGAGAGGAAAGAAAAGCTTGGTCTCCGTGGCTGGATTCACAAAAGCCGCGTCTGTCTTATTCAAAATTCAAAGCATTTTTCATTCTGTTCTTTATTATCCCTAAATGTGATACAGTCTGTGTGTGTGTGTGTGTGTGTGTGTGTGTGTGTGTGTACTAGAAGGGAGTGTTAAATATATTTAGATTTTATGAATAAAACATTTTAAAAAGTGATAATTTTTTGTTTTACTTTTTTTTTTTTTGGCCAGGGCCAGGTTTGAACCCACCACCTCCAGTATATGGGGCTGGCACCTACTCCTTGAGCCACAGGCACTGCCCAGAAAGTGATAATTTTTATTCATGTGTGATGGAATCACTAGTTGGAATTTTGTAATGACTCATAGACAATTAATCACACTAAAGGTAAACTAAATTTGAAATCTCAATGGAAAAATTAAGTCCTGACTCCCAGGTAACAAAATAAGAGTTTAAAGGGCTTTTGAGGATAAGAGCACATTTTTAATGGGGCAAAGTGGAAGAATGTGAGTTTGAGCTTCTCCAAGCAGCTCCTGCAAGCTGTGTGTGTACTTAAAACTGAGATTTCAAACAGGCAGCACAGGGACTTCTGCTACCACCATGATGAGGCAAAAAGGATTGCCTTTCATCCATAAAAAGGCAACAATAACAATGAAAACAAACAAAATAAATGAAGTAAAGATGTATAAGACACTACACTTAAGGCAACAAAGGATAATGATAATGATCCCTGAAGGAAGAGGGGTAATGAAGTGAGCCCTAGAAGTACCCCAGTTTGTTTCCCCACCAGAGTTTCCAGGCCAAAACACAGGGAGAGTAATTCAGAAGGAGCTCCCTAAGTTGAGAACATGAACCTGAGAGTCCAGGAAGACCAAGGCCCTCAGAACAGGACTGAGCAGGAGAAAGCTGCTTAGAAAGAAAACTCTCCAGGGCAGCTGGCTCAAGTCTTCAGCTGAGAACTACCCAGTGCAGGCTTCTGAGGAAACCACTCCAGGCCAGCAATACAGCTACCCCAAAGAATTAGAAATAACAGTTCCTGTTAACAAGGCCTGTTCCCACTAACAATACCAAAAACCACATTACATGGGGCCTTAGTAATTGTGAATAGTAGACTGAAAATGAGCAATACTTATAATAAACCTTGGGACACAATTATAGGAGGGTTCTTATCTAACAAAAGCAATCCATGTAACCTGGTTCTGTGCACCCTCAATGAACCCCCAACAATAAAAAAACAAGACCCGAAGGGGTCAAGTTATTTCCAAGTACTTAACTGTGTCCCCCAACATAGCCAGCACCCAACAACATAAAACTCACAAAGTCTAGCATCAATCAAACATTAGCAAGTATGCAAAGAACACAATAAAACTGACAATGAAAAATAAATAAGCTATTCAAAATTGTTCCACAGCTGACACAGATGTTCTAGGTAGCAGAGAAGGATACAAAAACCAGAGCCAGGACTAGGAATAAACATGAGAGGGCCTGAGAGCACAAAACTTGTAGAAAGTGCAGCCTCTCAGGCTCGCTCAAACACAGTTAGACCAGGGTAAGTTAAAGAGACACTTGAGCAGCATAGTGACGTTCCAGTGAAACAACAGACTGTGTATACGACAGTGTTCCCATTAGGTTACTAATTACTAAAAACATCCTGGCATCTAGGATGCCTTGATGATCCTGACCCCATGTAGGCCTAGGCTAATATTTGGATTTGTGCCTTCACTTTTAACAAAAAAAGTTTAAAAAGAAAAAAAAACTAAGTAGGAAAAAGTTTACAGAATAGGTATATAAGAAAAGAAAATATTTTTGTGTAGCCATACAATGTGTTTGTGTTTTAAGTGTTATTACAAAAGAGTCAAAAGGTTTTAAAAACTTAAAGGTTTAGGGCAGCGCCTGTGGCTCAAAGGAGTAGGACTCCTAGTATACCTAGTATACCTAGTATATGAGGCAGCCTCATATACCAGAGGTAGCAGGTTCAAACCCAGCTCTGGCCAAAAACTGAAAAAAAACAAAAAAAACAAAAACTTAAATGTTTATAAGTAAAAAAATTACAGTGATCTATGTTTAATTTATTATTGAAGAAAGGAAAAATATTTTTTGTAAATTTACTGTAGCCTAAATATACAGCATTTATAAAGCCTACTGTGCTGTCCAGTAATGTCTCAGGCCTTCACATTCACTGTTTATTCACTGACTCACCAGAACAAGTTCCAGTCCTGCAAGCTGCATCCATGGGAATTGCCCTATACATGTTTAGTATTTTTTATCTTTTATGTTGCATTTTTACGGTACCTTTTCTATGCTTAGATATGTTCAGATACTTGAATACCATTATGTTACAATTCCCCACAGTATTAAGTACAATAATATGCCATACAAATGTGTCACGTAGGAGCAAGAGGCTATACTACATAACCTGGGTGCATAGTAAGCTGTCCCATTTAGGTTTGTGTACATCACACAATGACAAAATTGCCTTCTGACGCCTTTCTCAGAACATATTTCCATCCTTGACATATGATTGTCTGCTATAACCTTAAAGCAACTACAAAAATAACAAAGCCAAAAAGTAGATACAAAATATTTCTTTAAATATTTACTTAATCCCACAGAAGGCAAAGAAAGAAGAAAAAGACAACAAAGAATGGATGGGACCAACATAAAACAAATACAGAGAGTTATAAACATCCAACTTACATATAATTCTCACTTACAAATGGAGGCTATTACTGTGAGTCCCTGAGTTACAAATATCCAGATGACCTATGAATTTCACTCATGAAGGCTATTACAGATAATAGGTAAATGTACCTGCTCCAGCTTACATAAAAATTCAACTTAAGAACAAATCTACAGAACCTATCTCATTCATAACCCAAGAACTGCCTATAGCAGGATATAGTTTTAAACCTAACAATACCACATTAAATGTAAATGGACTAAATACTTCCAATTAAACATCAGATATTGTCACATTGGATTAAAAAGGAATATCTAACTACATGCTCCCTGCAATAAATACACTTTCTGTTTTTTGGGTTTTTTTTTTTTTTTTTGAGTCTTGCTTTGTCACCCTCAGTAGGATGACATAGCTCACAGCAACCTCAAACTCTTGGGCTCAAGTGATCCTCTTGTCTCAGCCTCCCAAGTAGCTGGGACTATAGGCGCTTGCCACAGCACCCAGCTACTTTTTATAGACAGGGTCTCACTCTTACTCAGGCTGGTCTCAAACTCTTGAGCTCAAGCAATTCATCTGCCTCAGCCTCCCAGAGTACTAGGATTATAGGTGTAAGTCACTGCACCCAGCCTTGCAATAAATACACTTTAAGTGCAGACATAGGTAAGTTAAAAGTGAAAGAACAGAAAAAAGATGTGCTATGCTAAAGACACTAAGAAAAAGCTGAAGTTGCTATATTAATATGAATGACATAGATCTCAGGATAAAGAAAAAATTACCATGAGCACAAAGGTTTGTTTTCATTTTATAGTAATACAATAATATAATGGTCATTTCATCACAAAAATATCAAAATCTTACCCATTTTTGCCCCTCATAGCAAAGCTTCAGATTATATTAATAAAAATCTGATGGGGAAAAGAATCTCTATTCAATAAATGGTGCTGGGAGAACTGGATAATCATATGTAAAAAACTGAAACTGGATCCACACCTTTCTCCACTCACAAAAATTGATTCAAGATGGATAAAAGATTTAAATCTATGGCATGAACAATAAAAATCCTTGAAGAAATTGTGGGAAAAACAAAGATATTGGCCTGGGGAAAGATTTTATGAAGAAGACCTAAGGGACAATTGCAACAACAACTAAAATAAACAAATGGGACTTAATCGAACGCAGTAGCTTCTGTACAGCTAAGGAAACAACACCCAAAGCAAGTAGACAACTTTCAGAATGGGAAAAGATACTTGCATAGTACAAATCAGACAAGGCTTGATAACCAGGATCTACAGACAATTCAA
Organism: Otolemur garnettii; assembly: GCF_000181295.1. Lineage (NCBI taxonomy): Eukaryota > Metazoa > Chordata > Mammalia > Primates > Galagidae > Otolemur > Otolemur garnettii. The sequence continues at coordinate 994,120 of NW_003852568.1, forward strand.
ACTAATCAACATAAAAAACCCAACAATCCCTTATATCAATGGGCAAGAGATATGAATAGAACCTTCTCTAAAGAAGACAGATGAATGGCTAACAAACATATGAAAAAATGATCTTCATCCCTAGTTATCAGAAAAATGCAAATCAAAGCCATCCTGAGTTATCATCTAACCCAGTGGTTCTCAACCTTCCTAATGCCTCCTAATGCTGCAACCCTTTAATACAGTTCCTCATGTTATGGTGACCTGCAACCATAAAATTATTTTCGTTCCTACTCTATAACTGTAATTTTGCTACTGTTATGAATCATAATGTAAATATCTGATATGCAGGATGTATTTTCATTGTTACAAAGGGGTTGTGACCCACAGGTTGAGAACCGCTGATCTAACCCCAGTGAGAATGGCCCACATCATAAAGTTTCAAAGCTGCAAATGTTGGCATGGATGTGGAGAGAAGGGAACACTTTTACACTGCTGGTGGGACTGCAAACTAATGCAACCTTTTTGGAAGGAAATATAGAGAATTCTCAAAGAATTCAAATTAGACTTTCCATTTGATCCTGCAATCCCATTACTGGGCATCTACCCAGAATAAAAAAAAATCATTTTATCTTAAAATGATTTTATCCATTTTATCCTGTGACTATTTATCACAGCTCAATTTACAATTGCCAAAATGTGGAAACAATCTAAATGCCCACCAACCCAGGAGTGGATTAACAAGCCGTGGTATATGTTAAATAGTATTTGGAATACTGTTCAGCCTATAGAGAGATGGAGACTTTATATCTTTTGTATTCACCTAGATGGAGATGGAACACATTCTTCTTAGTAAAGCATCACAAGAACAAGAATGAATCCAATGTCCTCAATTCTGATATGAAGACAATAGATGACTTAATTCATGGTGGGGGTAGGGGAATGAGGGAGCAGAGAGAGGGGAGGATGGAGGGGGTGGGAGAATCATGGTGTATGACACACCTCTTGGGGACAGGACACAATTATAAGAGGGAATTTGCCTAACAAATGCAATCAGTGTAACCTAATTCTTTGCACCTCCAAGGAATCCCAAACAATAAAAATAGATAAATAAATAAATATCTGAAAGAACTGCAAGGACCAATCAATAAATCTACATTACAGTTTGAGGTTTCAATACTTCTTTCTCAATAGTTAACAAAATAAGTAGATAGAAAATTGGTTAAAAATATAGATGATGGCTCGGCGCCTGTGGCTAAAGTGACTAAGGCACCAGCCACATACACCTAAGGTGGCGGGTTCAAATCCAGCCCAAGTCCACCAAACAACAATGATGGCTGCAACCAAAAAATAGCCAGGTGCTGTGGTGGGTGCCTGTGGTCCCAGCTACTTGGGAGGCTGAGGCAAGAGTCCAGGAGTTGGAGGTTGCTGTGAGCTGTGATGCCACAGCACTCTACCCAGGGGGACAGCTTGAGGCTCTATCTCAAAAAAAAAAAAAATACACATATATATATATATACACATATAGATAGATAGATAGATAGATGATTTTGAAACATACTGTCAACCAACCTGACCCAAAAGATATTAACAAAATACTCAGTGCAACAAAAGCAGAGTACACCTTCTTTCCAAGTATACTCAGAAAATTTACTTAGATGAGCCATGTGCTAGACCAGAAAGCAAGTCTGCATAAATTTAAGAAGATTCAAGGAATATAAAATCTGTCCTATGACCACGAAGGATTTATGTTAGAACTCAATAACATTTAAGATATAGTGGTACATGCCTATAATCTCAGCTTTTTGAGAGGCCAAAGGGGTAGGATTGCTTGAGGCCAGGAGTTTGAGGCGAGCCTGGACAACACAGCAAGACCTTACCTCTAAAATTTTTTTTTTTTAATTAAATCATAGCTGGGTACATTAATGCAATCGTGGGGTACAATGCACTGGTTTTATATACAATTTGAAATATTTTAATCAAACTGGTTAACATAGCCTTCACGGCATAAAAATATTTTTTTAAATATCAGCCAGACCTGATGTCACATTCCTATAGTCTCAGCTACTCAGGAGGCTGAGGCTGGAGGATCTCTTGAACCCAAGAGTTCAAAGCCACAGAAAGCCACTGCACTCTAGCCTGGGTGACAGAGTAATACCCTATCTCAGAAAAACAAAAAAAAGGAAACCAGTGACAGAAAGATATCAGAAAAAAATTAAATATCTGGAGACTAAGCAACACATGAATAGCACATGAAACAAAAAATAACTTGAAAAAGTATTAGAAATGATTTTGAACTGATGAAATCATGGGCACCGTATATCAAGATTTGTGGGATACCATGAAAAGAGTACTGAGATGAAATTTATAATACTAAACACCCAAATTTGAAAAGCAAAATATTCTCAAATCAGTAACATCAGCTTCCACCTCTTGAAATTAGAAAATAAGAGAAAATTATATATCCAGAAGACCAAAAATCAAATTACAACAAAGATATTTGTATCAGAATGTTTACTGCAACCCAATCCATAATTGCTAGGTCATGGAAGAAGCCCAAATGCCCATCGACCCACGAATGGAACAATAAATAGTGGTACATGTACACCATGGAATACTATGAAGCCCTAAAGAAAGATGGAGATTTTACCTCCTTCATGTTTATATGGATGGAATTAGAAAATGTTCTTCTCAGTAAAGTATCTCAAGAATGAAAGAAAAAGTATCCAATGTACACAGCCCTATTTTGAAACTAATTCATAGCTTTTATAGGAATGTCATAACCTAATTATAGCTTTAGAATATGGGAAGGGGGTGGGAGAAGGGAGATGAGGGGGGTGGATGGGGGGAGGGAGGGTGATTGGTGGGGTCAACTCTATGGTTTATCTCACAAGGGTACAAATGAATCTTTCTAAAAGCAGAGTATGAATGTCTTAACTTAATGACTAAGAGAATGACATGAAGGTTATGTTAACCAGTTTGATGAGAGTATTTCAAAATGTATATGAAAACAGCACACTGTACCCCATGCTTGCATTAATGTACATAGTTATGCTATAAGAAATAAAAAAAAAAGAAAAGAAGAGAAAATTAAACTCAAAGTAGCAGAAAGGAAATAAATGAAATAGAAATATAGAAAACTGAGAATATAAATAAAACCAAAAACCAGTTTCTTAGAAAGATTTATAATAGTATTAAACCTGTAGCCTAAAAAAAAACGAGAAAGAGAGATCATGAATTGCCAAAATCATGAATGTGAGAAGTGACATTACTACATATATTAAAAGGCTAAAAAAAGAAATATTATCATTCTGGATTAAATAGTATTTGAAAAATAATCATGTCTCCCTGGAACCTGGAATGAGAAATTATCAGGAAATAGTAGCTCTACAGATGTAAAGAAGTTAAGATGAGGTCATGTTGGATTGGGGTGGACCTGAAATCAACGACAGGTGTCCTTATAAGGGAAGAAAATTTGGACACAGAGACACTCAGGGAAAATAACATGTGACAATGAAGAAAATGATTGTAATAAAGCACTAAAAGGAAAGGAATTCTGAGGACTTCTGTCAACCACCAGCAGCAGGGAACAGATTCCTTCTCAGAGCCTCAAGAAGAAACGCACCCTGCCCACACCTTGATTTTGGATTCTAACCTCCAAAAATGTGAGACAATACATTTCTGTTGCTTTAACCCATGAGTTTATGGTAATTTTCTATGGAAATCCTAGGACGGTGATATAATTACAAATTTATGCATATAAGTTGAAAACTTTGATGAAATGGACAAATTTATTAAAAGAAACAAACTATCAAAGTTCAATCAAAAAGAAAATTGATGACCTATTTACCCTGTATCTATTAAGAAAGAAATGTACCTAAAAATTTTCCACAGAGAAAACTCCAGGCACAGACAAATTTGTTAATTCTACCAAACATTTAAGGAGGAAATAATGTCAGTTCTATTAAAAAAAAAAAAAAATGCCAAAAAACAGACAAGGAATAAATACTTCCAAACTGATCATGCAAACATTATCATGACACCAAAACCAGAAAAAGAGTTTACAAAAAATAAAACTATAGATTAATATATATGTAAACATTTTTAACAAAATTTTAATAAACAAATCTAACAATATATAAAAAGAATAGTACGTCATGGCCAATGGGGGTTTATACAAGGAATACAAGATCAGTTTAGATTCCCTAGAATAAGATAATCTTTGTATTAACAAACTAAAACAGAAAAACCATTACATTTTATCTCAATAGAGGCAGAAAAAGCATTTGAAAAAATCCAACATTCGTTCTTCACACAAACACTCAGCAAAATATAATTAAAGAGGAGCTTCTTCAACTTGATAAAGGGCATCTATAAAAAAAAAATCTAGGAAAACCTCCTACTTAATGGTCTGAAACTGAACTTAAGATCAGGAACAAGGCACAAATGTCCACTCGTCACTTGTATTCTATTCAACATTGCACTGGGGCATCAAGTCAGTACAATAAGTCAAGAAAAAGAAATAAAAGGCATCCAGATTGGAAAGAAAGAAGCAAAAGTATCTCTATTCGCAGATGCTAAGACCATCGATGTAAGAAAATTCAATGGAGATTGTTTTTAAATGACTCAAACTAATAGGAGGTTAGCAGGTTTGCAGGTCACAGAGTGCCATACCAAAAAAAAAAAAAAAAGTATATCTATAAACTAGCAATAAAAATATCACCAAATAAAATTTTTAAATAACATAAAAGTAGCATCAAAAAATATGAAACACTTGGGGACAAATCTGGCAAAAATTTGGAAACTACAGAACCCTGTTGAGAGAAATTAGCGGAGATATATATATATCATGTTCATGGGTCAGAAGACTCAAAGTTGTTAAGATGTCAGTTCTCTCCAAATTCATCTACAGTAGCAACACGATCCAAATCAAGCACATCTTTTATACATGTTGAAAAAATGATTCTAAAATTTATATGTCAATACAAAGGATCTAGGATGTGTAAAACAACTTTGCAAAGAAAGACAAAGTCAAAAGAACAACATTTTCTGATTTCAAAGCTCAGTTTAAAACAACAGTAATTATAAGACAGCATGTCATCGTCATAAAGACAGACTAACAAGTTACGAGAACAAAGTAGAGGTACAGCCGCTCCTGAGAAACTCCTTGGCAGCAGGTGCAGAACGGCCATGAAGCCCCACTTGGCTCACACCAGTATGTGCATATGCCCTTGGCCCAGTCCTGACAGCCTCTGGCCCAGGTACGGCTCAAACACCTCCATGTCCGCCTTGCCCAGGGCACCCCTAGAGCCCAAGGGCAGGGACTGAGCTCTCCTCCCTCTCTCACTTGGTCAGGGTCCTTGACTAGGTATTCAGGGAGCCAAGAGACCTGCCTGAGTAGGCAAGGCTCCAGGTGGGCTGGCCTGGCCTTCCCCAGGACCCACGACAAGTGTTAAGGGTAAGCAACTGGCCCTGCTCCCACATGACCTGCTTCTGGTAGATGCACGAAGAGAGATGGGGACACGGCCACAGTTATGCGGCCAGGGCAGGTCACCTGCCTCACAGAGCCTACAGTTTGGGGGCACTGACAAGACTGACAGGTAGCACCAGGGGACAGGCATGTGCTCTCGTGGCACCCAGGGTGCCTCACCTGGCCTCAGGCACTCACAAAGGTAGCCCAGAGAAAGTGGCAGTAAAATGCATCCTGACGGACAAGGAGGAGTCAGCCCAAACTGTGTCTAAGGCCTCTGTCCAGAGGGCTACTCTGGAGGTTAATGACAAGGATGAAGATGAAGCCAGAGGGTGGGGGCAGCAGTGAAGCAGGACAGTCTGGTTCTAATATAAGGGACACCTCATCCTGTGCCAAGGGAGCTGTGGCTATAGAAGCAGAGAACTGTCCAAAGAAAACAGCACAGTGACCTGCAGTGCTGTCCATACGGCCCTCCAGGGCCACTGTAATATGCCCTGTGTTTGACTGCTGTCCCCACCTGGGCAGTCACGCCCGAGCTGCAGACCTGTGCCTCCTGCAGCTGGGACTGACACCAGGCTGGCATTAGAGCTTGAGCTAAGGGCACACAGCCTCCAGTAGTGCTCCCCAGCCCTGCCAAACCCAGGGCGCTTGCAGCTGGCCTGGTAAGTCTGTGCACATCCAGAGCCCTTGACACCTTGCTTGGCCTTTGGAAAAGGCCCTGCAGTGAGCCAGCCCATTAGATTCTGGGTGCCACAAGCTCCCTGGGGAACTCTACTGTTCTGAGGTTGAAAGGAGAGTGACTCTGCCGAGACACGGCCATCATTACTGTCTCACTGGCTCAGACCCACACAGGCTCTGGCAGGAGCCTTGGCAGGGAGCAGCAGTGTAGAGGTGCTTGAAAAGCAGAAGCAGGCCCCTTGCCTGGGCAACGCCATCTCCCTATTTAGTTATAGCATGTTCCCTTAGCACGGGCATGAGGACGAGGTGTCACCAACGGAGTCATGGGGTGGAAGCTCTGAACTGCTTCCCAAATCCTGCCTATTTCCCTGACTTGAGTGAGCAGATGAATGGTGCTACTAGTACGGTCATTTGATCTTCATTAAATTTGGAAATTGAACTTACCAACTCAGTCAGAAATAAAATACTGTTTTCATATTGCTAGGTCCCTGGTGAGTGGAGTCTGGGATTTCCTCTCTCATCCTCTCCCGATATCAGGTTTACATTTTGGGAAAGTGAGTTATTTTCTACCCGCCCTAGAGCCCTGGGCATTCTTCAATAATGACATCAGGGATGACTAAGGACTCTGCTCTTCCCAAAGACTGTGTTGTCTGCAGCGACCAGTTTTGATATTTTATTATTTGAACATATTTGTAGATAATCTTTGAGTATTACTTTATACAAAATTTCGATTCCACCTCCGTGGGTAGAAGCTTAAGGTTGCACTAGGAGTCATGTACATGATTATTAAATATATTCATATACAAGCAGCATCATGCTAGCAAAATACTAGAAGCAAGTCTAATGTCCCTTGCACAGGGAACAGATGTATAAAACATGGAATATTTATTCAATGAAACACTGTTCAGCACATAAATAAAAACTAGATCTGTGAATCAACATTGATACTTCTCAAAAATAGGCTTAATCAAAAAAGAGGGCTGAAAAATAAAAATTTAGTACAATATCATTTATATATCTTCTTATAATAACAAAGACCATATTCTAAATCAGTAGTGGACACCAGCACATAATATACAAGCCAAAAAAAATGATACAAGTTGAATCACTATGGCTGTTGGAATGGGCTGGAGTCAGAGTGGTATGCTGTATGCCATGTTTTAATTCTTTAGAAAATAGAAAAGGATTGCAAGATATGGAACCAATATTAACAGTTGTTAATTCTCTCTGGTGGAGATACAGGGACTTGTTATATTTGAAGTTTTCTATAATCTTAAGATTTCGTATTTGAATTTCTGTATCCTATAGAAAAGTTTGAAGCAGCATACATACAATATTAAAGTCCTCTGGGTGGAATGTTATGGGTGGTTTTTGTTTCTTCTTTAGGTTTTTCTGTATTTTCCAAATTTTATCTATTAGAAAATGCAACTTTTATAGTCAGTAGACAAATAGACCCACCTCCCAATTTTTCTTTTTTTTTTATTAAGTCATTTGTACATAGATCATAAATACATTTATGTCATTATGAGATTCAATGTGTTGATTATTTGTACAAATTGGAGTGCTTACATCCTACTAAACAACATAGCCTTCACCTCGTTTACCCAATTACAGGATTAAGGTATTTGTGCTCTACACCTGAGAGATCCAACTTGTACTTGCAATATGCTCCATAGGTGTGGTCCCCCCACCAACCCTCCCTCTATCAACCCCCCTTTCCCTCTCTCTGCCCTTCCCTCCTTCATCTTAGGCTATAGTTGTGTTTCATTTCTCATAAGCAAGTGTGAGTGATTGTAAATTGGTTTCACAGTAGTACTGAGTACATTGGATATATTTTTTTTTTCCATTCCTGAGATACTTTACTAAGAAGAATATTTTCCAGCTCCATCCATGTAAATATAAAAGAAGTAAAGTCTTCATTTTTTTAATGCTGTATAGTAATCCATGGCATACATATACCACAATTTATTAATCCATTCATGGGTCAATGGGCACTTGGGCTTCTTCCATGACTTGGCAATTATGAATTGAGCTGCAATGAACGATCTGGTGCAAATATCTTTATTGCCAACTGATTTGTGGTCCTTTGGATATACACCTAGAAGAGGAATTGCAGGATCAAACGGCAGGTCTACATTTAGATCCCTGAGTGTTCTCCAAACTCCTTCCAAAAGTGACGTACTAACTTGCATTCCCACCAGCAGTGCACAAGTGTTCCCTTCCCTCCACATCCATGTCAACATCTGTAGTTTTGGGATTTTGTGATGTGGGCTACTCTTACTGGAGTTAGATGGTATCTCCAAGTGGTTTTGGTTTGCATTTCTCTGATGATTAATGATGATGAGCATTTTTTCATGTGTCTGTAGACCATGTGCCTGTCTTCTTCAGAGAAGCTTCTGTTCATGTCTCTTGCCCACAATGAAATGGGATCACGTGGGGTTTTTTTAGTAGTAAGTTTGAGTCCTCCAATTTTTCCATAGCAAATGCATTTCTTACTTCTGGGAGTTTGGTGCAAACCAGAGCATACTGCTGGAGCCAGGAAGAGTGGAAAATCAAGACATAGGTAATGATATGTGATAGGAAAGCTTCTTTTAAAAAACAGAAATTCAGGAGGTACAAACTTGTGAGGGTAAAGGATTTTAGCATCACTTCTCTATCTGTATTCTCTTCTATGTTAAGTCCGCTCTGCGGCAACACACAGGCAGGGACCACTTCCTATACTTCCGGGTGCTTCTCGCACGTGGCAAAGTTCATCTTTAACTGCTAGAGATTGTCTAGCGCAGCCGCCTGTGTTGCCAAAAGAGAAACTGAGTCTGGTCACCATGAGCTCAGAAGACCTGAGTCTTGGGAAACTTCACTGCTCTGAGTGCTGCGTGCCCAAAATGGGCAATAAGATAAAAACGCTAATGAACTGACATTGTCTCAAAAAGCAAACTTAAATGGTGTCAGATACAAGCTAACATAGTTGTCTTCACTGAGGTCCACATTTATATTTCTATCCTTAAAGTCTAATTACTTGAGCAGGAGGCTCCTTCTTTACTAAACATTTGGATTCTCACAAGCAGGGGTAAATCCCCCAGCTGCCATTTCCACCAGCGAGTGCTGACGCACTCCATGCAGTACCCCCAAAGACAGAAGCCTCCCTAAAGCCAAACAAGAAGTAGCTCTCAGTAGCTGGCACGGAAGAGGCCAGGTCCACCAGCCTGTGCTTGTTCTTCCCTAAAGGGCCACCTCCTGCACCCTGTCCCCTGCATGATCAGCATATGGTCATTACGTGAGCCTGTTTTCAACGGATAGCCAGGGAAGGGGCCTACGTCATCCTCAGAGACGCACCCTTACAGGCCCATCTCACCCACATGTACTTACTGTCTTCACTGCCCCTGGCACCAGAGTCACCCTCAGGAACTGATTTCCTGGTCATCAGAGCTGGAAACCTGTGGAGAGCTGGGAGTCAATCTCCACCTCCCAGACTCCTCTGCCCCCTGTGCCCTACCTATCAAAGTTAAAACACACCCTGACTCCAGGCTCCATGCCCTCCTCATCAGCACCCTCCTCCAGGCCACACAGCCCCCAGCCTCACCCTCCCAGTGAGGCCCCACCAATGAGAGGCAATCAGCCTCCTCACCAGGGACACCCAAATCCTTCAAGCCCCGCTCCCTGCTCGCTCTCCAACCTCATCTGCTCGCACATCCATCCCAAACACGGGCAAACACTCTTAAACATGCACACGCACGTGCACACTCACACATGCAGGTGCACACACTCATGCATACAAACACACAAGTGCATTCACAAGCGCACACACAAGCATTGCAACACATACACATATGTACATGCATGTGCATGTGTGCACAGTCACACTTGAGCTCAAATGCACACAGGTACACACACATACACGTTCGCAAACTCACAGGCACACCCTCATATGCATGTACTCACATATGCTCACGTGAGCAGGTGCACACACGCTCCTGAAGCTGGCGAGTCTCTGAGTACGATCTGCTCTCCAACCCCGCCTGGCACACAGGCCGCTCCCTCTGCCTGACTTCTCCCTCCATGCTCCACCCACTCCTTCTAACCTGCCTCTGGCTCCTGACTCAGACGTAGCGGCACTCACAGAGACCACGGCTAAAGTGAAGCCTTCCAGGGACCCCTTCAGTCCTCTCAGCACCCAGCAAAGGGTCCAATGCAGAACAGACACAGAGCAGACTCCCAGTGTATGAATTAATGAGTGGATAAGACTTGTGACTACTTATTTTTAAACCCAGAAGCCATAAATACAGAGCCAGAGACGTGGCTTTCCTCCCAGCACTGGCCCGTCCAAACTCCGCACACCTCCTCAGGGGTTCTAGGGCGAAGGTGCCGTATCTTTATCCAAACTTCCCACAGAGGCACCGCTCTTTATCTCATCCCATGGCTGGCTGATGAAATCAGCCGCCAGGTGCCTGAGGACATGCCAGGTTGCACACTTTTGCACCCAGAATCACATAGTTAAATCAATATCACAGACATTGTTGTGGATGTTTCAGCTGTTATTTTTTTCCTTCAAAAATCTAAGTCTCAGGAAGGCAGCTGAAGCACTTTAAAGCCCGCGCCCATGTCCCTGAGGCAGGTTGAGAGATAAGGATTCACTGTCCCGAGACTGACCCCTCCAAGGTGTCCCCAGGGGCGTTGGGCCTGAGACAGTGGCTAGGCTATCAGCACACACCCACTCCCTTCCCAGGCCATGCCCCAGCAGGCACAGCGGAGAGGCCTGACCCTCTGCAGGACCCTGACCCACTCAGTCCACAGATGTGCGTGGGAGTCCCTCTCAGCCAGGTCCCAAGGAGGCACCAGCACACTGAGAGAATGGCACATTGTTCCTGTCCCGGGAGCAGGCAGGGAAAGAGGATGTGTCACCATTTTTGCTCATTGAGTAACCAAGGCATCAGAAGCAGGAGCATGAGCCAGACACTTGTGCAGTTTAAAGTTGTCCTTTAGACCCAGATTCAGAATCCCAGAAAGACAAGGAGATTCTTCCCAAAGCCTGCCTGCCTTTGAGAGTTTCACATTCTTTCCCCCTCACGAAGTCACTGTCTGCAGCCAGCCCTCTGAGCTCCAGCAGAAGGCCTCAGTGTCTGTCCTTTCCCCAGCTGCACGTCTGGTGTTTGTGTCTGTCCCAGGGTCATCCCATTCCTTCACGGTGTCAGAGCCGAGCCGAGGGAGGACTGGCTGACATGACAGACCAGTATCTACTTAGATCACTAAGTAACTTTTACAGCTAAGGGAAGCCAGCGGGGTTGAAGCTGTTTCTTTTCTTACCAGTCCACACAAGATACCAGGGGCAACTGCTGTTAGTATTTTCATAGCTGCCTGGGAGATGTTTAAAGGAACAAAATAATACAACTATAGCTGGAGCTTCTCGGTACCTCCCAGTCCCTTCCCCTTCCTTGCCTGGACATGCAAACCTATCCTGCAGGTGGTACATGTTTTTCCTGTCCTGAGAATAATACTTTACTCCGTGGACATACGTCAAAAGAGGGCAGAGCGATGTTTTGTTTATTTTTACTATTTACACAAAGTCACATGGAGTTTGTAATTTCTTCACTCACCATTGTAACTTTCAGCTCTCTCAGAGTGGGTTCATACAAACTTAGTTCATTCGTCGTAATTGCTGTTAGCATGTGTGCCCAGGAATGTCCTATAATTTATTCATCCAATCTAGATCTTTCACTGAGATAAACAGTGCTCCCAAAGCCACCTTGCTCACAGCCAGGTGTGCAGGTGGGTCCCCTCTCAGCACTTTGGCCATCATCTTCTTAGCTTAGACGAGGCCCCCAGGAGAACCCCGGTGGTGGACTCCATCCAGCTCCATGAGGCTTCATCTGCCCGACCTCTGAAGGCCGGGCTGTGTCCATCCTCCCGACAGCAAGGGCCCTACACACTGGTCATTGCTGCACCCCATCTAGTGGTGTCCTTTTGCCATACGAATGCACAGCCAGGGAAGCTGAGCATCTTTGCCTGTGCTCATTAGCCACGAAGGATTTTTCTTCTGTGGAATGTGGACTCAGGTCCTGGGACTATTCTTCTCAAAGATCGCTCACTTTGTTCTTTCACAACGCGCTTCTTAGGTGAGAGGCTCAGACTGGAGTGCAGGACACACAGACACACAAGGCTTCTTATCTTTCCCTTCAAGTCTCTGCAGGTCCCATGGTGAGCCCCACACAGCTCACCACACTGCAGCAGTGTCCCAAGTGGCCTGGGTGTGAGCACTGTCCCCTCGGGGTGGGGTGAGGGCAGCTCCAGTAGCATCTGTGCCTTGTGTTTAGAGCTCTGCAGAGGTTCTCCCGATCATGGACCTTCAGGTATAGGTGGGATCACAAACATCTCAGCCCATCTGAGCAACCCCAAGGTGCTGGGCCTGCCAGAGTGGGCCGTCAGGCCTCAGTGCCATCCCTCTCTCATTGACAGCAGCAACCGCGGCTGGCTCGCGTCACATCCAGCAACTACTGCATGAATTTTTAAGAAGTTGAGGTATCTTCAACTACTTTTATTTTTATGAAGTTGAGGTGTCTTCAACATGAATTTCAGAAAGTAATGGTGGTAAAAGAGAGAAGTAAGGTGAGTTTGAACCACCCTGGGGAGGTGGGCACAGCTCTGTGCAGCCCCTTCCCGGACCCTCCGTGGGGAAGGACAAAGACAAAGACTGCAAAGTGCTGAGAGGGGACCCACCTGCCCACCTGGCCGTGGGACAGGACACAGAAGAGAGAAGATGTGCAGAGGAGCCTTAGCAGAGCAGCACTCTGATTTGAGTTAAAGTTCCCTGGAGGAAAGATCCCTGCAACCAATCTCTCAGCGCAGAGCAAGGCAGAGGCAGACTTAGGGCCACGACCTCAGCTGACCACAGCTGGCCGCCCCCTTGCTCAGCACCCACCCTGTAGCCAGCTCCAGGAAATCACACGGAACATGACGTGCCTCCAACTGAAGCCCTGAGAGGAGGAAAACATGATTTCAGTAAGCAGAGAAATGCCCAGAGATGTGTCCAGCACCGTCCTGAAACCAATAGGAAGTCTTGATCCAGCTCACACGTCAAAAGGAAAAGAGCTGGCATAGCAGTGGTGATAGGGTCTGACAAGTGTATTATGAAAACAGTATGCATGATTTCTATTTTTTGGACCAAAAGAAATTACTAACTTGTCATAACATGTCTGAATAGGATCTAGTTTTAGGCACTAAAAAAATAAGACATCAGTTTTTAAAGGGCATCATGAATTCTTCTTAAATTAAAGCAAGAACAAACATTAAAATTCTGGTAAAACTTAAGGGGGAGAATGGTGACATTATTGATGCTTTATGGAAAGTTTGTGGGGACAGTGCCCCAAAGAAATCAGCAGTTTGCAAACAGATAACTTATTTTAAGGAGGGACAAGACAATGTTGAATATGAAACCCTCAGTGGCAGACCACCTACATCATTTTTTTGAGGAAAAAAATTCAACTTGTTCATGCCCTGATTGGAGAGAACTAACAATCAACAAGCTTATGCCTCACGTTCCATTATGGGAATGGTAGCGATGTGGGTGTCACTTACATCCTACTATTCAAGGTCATTGCCAAGGTCTGATTTTCCACATGTCTGCCTCCTGAGACTACATGTTATCACACTGTGCACAGAGTTAGTCACTGCTGCAGATACTGGCAAATGGGGAGCTTGTCAAAAAGTCATGCAAAAATTTCAAAAATCTCTACCTCCGGCGTAATTGGGTTAACAGTAGAGACAATAGCCAACACCATAGACATCTCAACTGGTTCAGCTTATACAATTCTGACTTAAAAATTGAAGTGGAGCACATTTTGGCACTTGGTGGGTGTCAAAACTATGGTTCCCAGATCAGCTGAAGACAAGAGCAGAACCTTCCATGGGAAATTGAACCAAGTGGGATCAAGATCCTGGAGCATTTCTTCAAATCATTGTACTGGGAGATGAGACCGGGCTGTACCTGGATCCTGAAGACAAAGCACAGTCAGAGTAATGGCCACAAGAGTTCAGGCAAAACAAAAGTGGAAACCAGTCAAGAGCAAAGGTCATGGCAACAGTTTTGGGGGGATTCTCTAAGCATTTTGCTTGTTGATGTTCTGGAGGACTAAAGAATGATAACATCTGCTTATTCTGAGAAACTTGGCCAAAGCTTTAGCTCAGCCCAGCAAAGTTTCACCAGAGAGTCCTTCTCCGCCACCACAATGCTCATTCTTCCCATCAAACAAGAGCAATTTTGTGAGAGTTTCAATGCACCATCGTTAGGCATCTACTTATAGTCTTGATTTGATGCCTCTGACTTCTTTTTGTTTCCTAATCTTAAAAAAAATCTATAAAAGACACCAATTTTTCTTCAGTTAAGAAGATAAAAGACTGTATGACTAAATTCCCGGCATCCTCAGTTCTTTAAGGATGGATGAAATAGCCAGTAACATTTCTGATAAAAGCGTCTTGAACTTGATAGTGCTTGTGTTGAGAAATAAAGTTTATATTTTTTAATCTTTTAATCTCATTTTCAATGAACTTTTTGAAGTCCTCTCATATAAGATCACAAAAATAGATAAAGTTTTAAAATACACCAGGTCGGCTCAGGGCCTGTGGCTCAAGCAGCTAAGGCGCCAGCCACATACACCTGAGCTGGCGGGTTCGAATCCAGCCCGGACCCACCAAACAACAATGACAGCTGCAACCAAAAAAAAAAATAGCCAGGCGTTGCGGCAGGCGCCTGTAGTCCCAGCTACTTGGGAGGCTGAGGCAGGAGACTTGCTTGAGCCCAGGAATTAGAGGTTGCTATGAGCTATGATGCCATGGCACTCTACCCAGGGAAACAGCTTGAGGCTCTGTCTCAAAAAAATAAAATAAAATAAAATATACCAGGTCAAAAAAAATGAGATGAATAATCTACTCTGGGTGGAGAGGAGGGAAGGGCAAGAAACAGTAGGGAATTCTTCAAGAGTGCTTCATGTTGGCTCGGCGCCTGTGGCTCAAGTGGCTAAAGCGCCAGCCACATATACCTGAGCTGGTGGGTTCAAATCCAGCCCAGGCCCACCAAACAATGACGGCTGCAACCAAAACATAGCTGGGCATAGTCCCAGCTACTTGGGAGGTAGACACAGGAGAATTGCTTGAGCCCAGGAGTTAGAGGTTGCTATGAGCTGTGATACCACAGCACTCTATCCAGGGTGACAGCTTGAGGCCCTGTCTCGAAAAAAAAAAAAAAAAAGTGCTTCATGTTAAAGAAAATCTTACACAGAGCAGAAAAACAATTGAAAACAAACTCAGTAATAAATGATTTTGCTAAGGTGCTTGGGGGTGGCGGGTGTACACGGATGTCTGCAACTTTAAACACACAAAAATAAGAGAGATTGAGGGCCAGAAAAAAAGGGAGGTGGTGAAACAGTGGGAAGCAAGAGTAATAAAACCTTGGTAGTAGAGTTCAGGTGGTAGGAAGATAATTGTATCATCTTTTCTGTATATGAAAATGCTCATAATAAAATGTTGAAGAGAAAGGACAAAACCTATCCTTCAAAATTATCATAAGGATTCAATGAGATAACAAATGTTTGCGGGCATTGTACACGATAGTATTTACATGTTTTATAGACGGTTAAGAGAGCAGCATGGCATAGCAAGGGGAGATTAAAGAGCTAAGGAAACAAATAGGGAGTCTTTACGGAACTAATAAGTAAATAAGGAATAGGAAAGACCTGGTGGTAACCAGATTTCTGGCATAGAGGAAATACTGAATATAATCAAAATGAATGCAGCATGCAAAGTGCTTAAAATGATTTTTTTTTTAAAGTGGGCATGAAGAGCAAACAGTAAGTATCCAACTTACAGATGATTGGTATACCTAAACAGGGAAACTACCAAGGGTAAGTTTAAATATTCAAAGTAAATCAGAAGAAAGTATTTCTGAAAAAAGGAAGAATTACATCAAAATACTGAATGTGTGTGGATATACACACACAGGCCCTAGAGGCATACACACAGACGTGGAAGTGAGTCCTGTCATTCATGGCAACAAGGACGAAACTGAAGAACATGGCGCTAAGTGAAGTAAGCCAGACTCAGAAAGAGCACAGGGCACAGTCATCTGCACAGTGGTCTCACTTACACGTGAAGTGAATCAGCCAAACTCACAGAAGCAGAGGGGAGAATGGTGGTTACCGGAGGTTGGGGGGAGTGGTGTAGGGGATCAGGAGATGTTAGTCAAAGGGGATAAACTTCCAGTTATCAGACAGATAAGTTCTGGAGATCTAACACACAGCAGTGTAACTGCAGGTAACAATACTGTATACTTGAAATTTGCTAAGAGGGTAGATTTTTTTCTTTCTTTTTTTTTTTTTTTTTTTTGAGAGACAGTCTCACTCTGCCACCCAGGCTTGAGTGCTCTGGTATCAGCCTAACTCACAGCAGCCTCAAATTCCTGGACTCCAGTGATCCTCCTGCCTCAGGCTCCTGAGTAGCTAGGACTACAGGACTACAGGCACCACGCCTGGCTAAGTTTTCTCTATTTTTAGTAGAAATGAGGTCACGCTCTTGCTCAGGCTAGTCTCAAACTCCTGAGCTCAAACAATCCACCCACTTCAGCCTCCCAGAGTGCTAGGATTTCAGGTGTGAGCCACTGCACCCAGCCTTAGAGAGAAGATTTTAAGTGTTCTCACTACATACACTCTCACACACACACAAAGTGTATGCAACAATGTGAAGTGACGAATATGTTAACTAGCTTAATTGTGGTGAATGTTTCACTATATATATTCACACACATATATATACATATCGAATCATCAAGTTGTACACCTTAAATATATACAATTTTCAATCATCCACTATACCTCAATAGAATTAAGGGGAAAACCTCAGTAATGGAACATTAAAAAGATAAAAGTAAAACAAAGCTTTTCTAACATATCAATAAGTATACCTAGATAAACTCACATTTTAAAAATTACTTTTGAAAAATCTGCTTACTAAAACCACAGAGATCCAACTGAAACCAAGTTGCTAAGAATCTGAAGGTAAATGTCCAGCGGAGGCTGCCCCGGACCAGGCCTGGCAGAGAAAGCACAACCAGGCCGTGACAGGGACAGCAGTCAAGGGGCGTGTCGAGGGGAGCCCCTGAAGGGGGAGAAGAGCCCCATGTAGTGAGGATGAGTATAATGTACAAGAAAGTTCTAGCTGGCAGGAAAGTCTGTGTGCCAGATAGTGGTGCGCCAAATTATGAAAGGAAAAAAAACTACAGAAACTCCGAAGACAGGTGGAAATGCACCAGGAGCAAAAAGATTTGACTTGTCACTCCTGGCCTGTGAGCAATAAATTCCGTAAACAGCAAAGAAACTAAGGGTGGGGGCCACGTGACAAAATGAATGCGTGTATCTCAAACTATGCCCAGCAAACAGAATAGTGCCTCCTTTTCAAAGCCCGTGGCCCCAGACCCACACGGCCAACCAACTTGCAGAGCGTGGGCAGGGTTGAGGAAAGCAGGAAAGGAAGTTTAGGTGTCTGAAGACTAGGGCCAACCGGAAGCCATCCCCGACCCTAGGACTGAAGAGCAAGGAGAGGACAGCTGCCTGAGCCCAGAGGCCTGGCCTGTCTCTCCTGAGCTCTGCTCCCTTCCCTCCCGCTGGGGACCCACCTGGAAGCTGGTCAGTAGTGGCAATGATGTCCAGGTGACACAGCCACCAAGGGCAGCCTCCTGGGACCCAGAACAGTGCTGAAAAGGTAAAACATAGATTGGGAAGGGCAAATGGAGAATTTGCAGCACATTAATTCAATCAAATCAGAAAAAAAAAATTAAAATCACATTTTGCTCAAAGCCATGTAAATGCAATTACAACTTGGAAGAAATGAATGGCTTTCTAGGAAAATATAAGTTACAAAAGTTGAATATAAGAAAAAATGTGTAGAATATAGAAAAAAAATCAGATTAATTACCTTAGGAAAATATTTGCTACATCAGTTCCATTATTTTTACTAAATTTTCTTTTTTTTCCATTAAGCTTTCACTAGATTCTCTGACTTATTTCAGGTATACAATTAAGGTACCAAAAAATAATGATGATTTTGCTTCCTCCTCCCCAATTTTTATGCCTTATTCCTTTTTATTTCCTAGCTCTATTAGCTAGTCCTTCTCACACAGTGTCAGGTAATTGGGAAATGATTCTTTCTGCCTCTTCCTGCCGTTGAAGGCACGCTCTCAATGCCTCCCCAGTCAATGAAAAGCTGGCTTCTTGTTTGAGTTTGCCTCTCTTGATGCAGTTAGGAAATTCTTGGCTATTCTTATTTTAGATGTTACTTTATACTTTTATCAAATAGCTTTTTTGCCTTGAGATAATCACAGTGACTCTATTTTTATTTTTTTCAGAAATGGGACCTTGCTCTGTTGCCCAGGCAGGAGTGCAGTGGCACAATTCGTAATAACTCACTGCCGCCTCCAACTCCTGGCCTCAAGAGATCCTCTTACTTCAACCTCCAAAATAGCAAGGACTAAAGACATGAGCCACTGAAACCAGCTCTAATGATCTTTTAATATGACCAATAATCACCCAATAATTTTTCAATATTAATTATATCCTAATAGTAAAACATCTTTGCATTTTTGGAACAAGCCCCTCCTGGCTATATTACATTATTTTTTTTTAATTTACTTATGGATTTGATTAGCTAACAATGTATTTCAAGTTTTTGCATTGGTTGGTATAAGTTTTTATTTTTGTGCTCTTTTTGTCAGGTTTTGGTGTGAATTTCATGCTGACGCCATACAATCATTTTTGAAGTTTTGCTTTTCTCTCGAAATCGTAGGAGAGCTTAAGGGTGCACTCAAATTCTATACTCTGATGGTGCAGAATTCAATCTGGGCCCGGCAGTTTGTTATACAAATTGGGAAGAAAGAAGCAAAACAGTTATTATCTGTATATCTGGAGGAACCAGAATCAATTGAAAGCTATTTGAAGATAGAATTGATATCCAAAAATAATATCCAGTGAGATCTCTACTAGTTAGAAACTATGATGGAAAGGAAATGATAGCCTTTCCCACCTCCACACTACCCACCCCTCCGCGACCCCAGGACGAGTGAGGACGCACAGACACCTGCTATTGGCCATTCCCTGGAACTTCTCTGAACACTGTGACATACAATGAACATGTAACTGAATTGTCAGATAAACACCGTATACAGCATTGTGTAAAGATTTGTGTACTTAAACTCCTTAACAATAGAAATACATAAAACCTAACATAGTGTGGGTGCAAAGAGCGTCCCTGCTAGGAGTCCCCGCTCCACCACTTCTTGTCCCTTCTGCTTACACGATCAGCATTATCATCAATCTACACTTCACAGGCAGAAATACTTCTGAACTATTGATGCATATCATGGGGAAAACTTGATTAAACACCATTAACATCACCTGTAAATCCATTTAATTAGCCAGCAAATACATCCAGACCACGGAGCCCCATACTGCCTTGAGGACACGGTCCTGCGGAGGGGAGCGTGCCCAGTCCACTCTGGTTCCGTGGCCCAGCGCACTGCAGCAGCCACCTAACAGGCTACCTCAAGCCACTTGCGATCTCCATGCATTTGTTACTGGGAGGGTTTAGCACAGGGAATTCCAGGCTCTCACCTGTGGGAGGGCTGGAACAGGGGTCAAGGAGGCCACCAGAAATTATCTCAGCAGCCACAGCACCACAGCAAGAGACTCAAAAAAGCCACTGTAGACGGCCACCAGTGAGTTTGGGTTCCCTCCCTCCTCCACCTTCCAAATCTCCTACAAGTAAGTGCCGCTTGTTGACTGACCTACAAGGGCCCCAAGGAAGGGGGTTCTGGGAAGTGTAGTTCTGGGCTCCCCCACCCACAGCAATGCAGAGGATGTAGGCACCATGATGCCAAGTGACCCACAGACAACCTGACACCGTCTAGGCCTCCACCACCTAGCATCCCTGCACCTGCCCCAGACCTCCAAACAAGAGCGCCAGCAGCGTGCAGCTGCCGCACAAAGGCAAGCAGCCCTCACTCCATCAGAAGCAAGCTCACGCTCTCTTCCAAAAGGGAAAGACACAAAGACCTGTAAGCCAGGTATCCATCCATCTCTGAGGGACCTTCATCCCATTTCCAAGTGAGTCACAATCCCCATTTGAGGTCCTGTGATTTACACTTTGTGTTAGCAGATACAAAGTGTAGATAATTAGAGAGAGATAAAAGAGAACCCGGGACATATACACAAAGCAGAACTCACGGTGAGCTCTCACAGCTCAAGTGGACTCGACAACTCTTCCCACTTTCATGCCACGTCCCCTTTGCCCTCGGCCAGCACTTGGCTGATCACAGTTCTTTATCTTGGCTGAATGTCCCAACCTTCGTTCTGAAGGAGCTAAGCTGTTCCCTCTATCGGATGGCTGTATTCTTCCATTCATTTGTACCACGTACTAGCACAAAGAGGCACAAAGTTCCAGGCACGCTGTTCTCAGGGACCAAGCACCCCAGCCAATGTGGAAATCTGCTTTGCTCAGGGCGACAGTGATGTTGTAACCCCAAAGTCACCAGGTGCCATTCCCAAATTAAATTCTATAAAGTAACAGCCATGTTTCTTCCTGAAGATCAAGACTTTCATGAAATCAAGAAGGGCCCCAAACTGTAGGAACCAAGCAGATATTTGAAAGATGGTCATCAGTGATCGTCAGACCCACCTCTGGTTCCCAGACACAGGGGTCTGGCTCTGGAAGAAACTATATCATGAATTGGCCATGCTCAAGGAACACTTCATATCCTCAGAAGATTATCCAGCCCTGCAACATGCAGACTCAGGCAGTGCCATTCCTGAGCCTCAGGGGCCTCCTCGGGTTCCCTCAGGCCAGCTGCCCTGGGTAAGCAGGACACAGTGAAACCAGTGTGTGCCATGGCAGTGAGCCCACTCCTCCTGGATCCACGGACGTGAGCCCACTCCTCCTGGATCCATGGACGTGGGCCCACTCCTCCTGGATCCACAGACGTGAGCCCACCCCTCCTGGATCCAAGGACGTGGCCCCCCCCCCGGATCCACGGACATGAGCCCACTCCTCCTGGGTGCACAGCTAAGTGAAGAAGCATTCCACATACCCATGCACGGTGGTACTGTCAGAAACTTAGCAGACAGAGAAGGCAAATTATATTCAAAAAAATATCCATTCCAGGGAAGCTAGTCACTGTGTTTTCTGTAATGTGAGGAGTCAGGTGGCTGAGGGTCTTCCAGGGAGGAGGACCACATCAGGGCTAAGTGCTGTTCTCTGTGAAGCAGCTGGGCCCCCTTTGTGGGGGGGCAGTCAAATGGGCTTTAGGAGAAGAATGTCCTGGTGTCTCCCCTCTAGACTCAGCTTCCATGTCCTCTGTTCCAGGAAGGCTTCCCAGTCTGGCCTGAGGTCCCTGCTCTTAGTGAGCTCCACTCTCCTGCTGAGGATCCGAAGCTCTATGGGCAGCCAGCTGGTTCCTCCTTTGGTTGTTAGTTCTTTTTCTGTGAACTGACTGTATATATTGGTTTATTTTTCTACTGGCATTTTGGTCTTTTTCCTATTATAAAGTAAATTGTCACCTTATCCATCACAGGTGTTACAGTTATTTCATCCAATTTTAGCATTTTATGATTTTATGTTTAAAATATTTTCTTGGCCAGGACTTTAAAAATTATTTTGAGAGCCAGGTACAGTGGCATGAGCCCAGCTAGTTGGGAAGCTAGGGTACAATGATCTCTTAAGCCCACAAGTTCAAGGCCATGTAAGCAACATAAAAAAAAAAAAAAAATGTGTAGTCCTGATGATCAAGACTTTCTAGCCTCAGGATTTTGTGCCTTGCTTAAAAGCTTAAAAGTTTCCTCAATACAAACTTAATTTTTAAGTTTTTTCTGTTTCCTTTTATTCTTTTAGAGTTAATTTTTGGCATTGAATGTTTGATCCATATGGAATTTGCTTTGGTTCTGAAGTGAGATAGGGATCCAGGCTTATTTATGTTTCCACGTGGCCACTGAGCTGCCCTAACGCCATTAGCTGATGCACCCTTTCCCTGACACTGGTTTGGTATGCTGCCTGGAACACGCCCTCAACTTTTACATACATTTGGATTCCTTTCTAGCTCTTATTTATGCATAGTCTTTTTTTCTGTTTATTATTGCGTCAAAGAAAAGCTTCTCACTGCTGTAACTTTATAGAGATTATAGATACAGCTCCATAGGAAGGTTAGTTCTCCTTTATTATATTCCTTTAAAGAAATTTTCTCGCTGTTTTCACATGCTCCCTCCTCCACCAAAGTGAATTTTAGCATTAGCTCGGAACTTTAGAATGAATCTTATCAGAATCGTGGGACTTCACTGCAGTCATAGATTAACACACAGAGACCTGACATCTTTGTAATGAGTCTTGCTATCCAATATGATATGCTTTGTTATTTTTCAATGCTTCTTTGACCTTCAGAAGATGTTGAAGTTTTCTTATTTTAAACTCATATGCAGATAATTTTTTGTGGCTTTTGCCATCACATTCATTTATCGACAGCATACTGCAGATTGAATCCTCAGGATACACAGAATAGTTCTTGCCCTCATGTAGCTTCTATCCTGGTGTGGAAACGAGGTCAGGAATAAACAGGTAATAGAACATCAGCAGCATAGCTGCTATAAAGGGGAATTCAACCAACTGAGGTGAGGGACAGAGACCAGGATTGTTTCAGGCAGGTGATCAGGGAGGGGCTCTCTGAAGGGTGATCCTACAGGATCCAGACTGTTCCAGGTAAAGAGACAACATGTGCAAAGGCCCCAAGGCCTGGCCAGTGTGGCCAAGGTGGAATAAGGAAGGGAAATGTCACAGAATCCCTGTGGGAAGGGAAGTCAGGGCTGGCCCTGCAGAGCGTCACAGGCCCTCCTCAGGATGCTGAAGGGGAAGATTTGAGGTGGTTTGACCAGAGAACACACCTATAAAACATCAGTGTGTGCGCCGTGCGGAATGGACTACACAGAGGTGAGCCTGGGCACCGGCACGCAGCCTAACTCTGCCCCCATCACACTGCCAGAGCCCAGGCTGGCCATGTCTAACTCCCTACCCCATCTGCATCTGTGTGACGGCTGGACACACAGCCAAAAACAGGCCAGTCGCACCTACCGACCACCCTCTGAGTTCATGGCAATGGACTTCACCTGAGTCCCTTCTTCTACGCGGCCAGATGGTGGCATCTCACCTGCTATCTCTCTCCCAACACTCCTGGTCCTCCCTCTCAGCCATGACTGTCCTGCCTCCCTGAGGAAACAGAAGTGGTAGGAGAACTTCCACAGACCGCCTGTCTCACCCAGCCTCCCCGCAGCCTGTCTTCCACCTGCCGCCACCTGCCATCCAGACTCCACGTGCCCACTCAGCACCTCCAGCTCAGCAGGCCCAAGCTCAGCTGCTGACCACTCTGCCTCCTGTCCCGAACCCCTGTCTCCTGGGACCCCACCCTCTCCATGAATGAAAGTGCCATACTTGTGGCTGCTCAGCTCAAATGTCTGGGAGTCATCTATGACACCTCCCAAACCCCAAATCCTGGAAATTCTGCCTTCAAAATACAGCCAGAATCAGACCACTTCTTGCCTCCTCCACAGCTAACAGCTTCCCTCCTGGGAGCTGCAGTCTCCTGCCCCTGCCATCCTGACCAGGCTCCCACCTCTCTTGGTTTGAAAGCCTAAGTCCTCAGGAGGGATCCTGGGACAGCCCTTCTGTCCCTGTCCCCCCACTGCCCCACAGTGTCACACCTTTCCCCCGGACCTTTGTGCTGGCTGTCGCCTCCCCAGGGGAACCTGCATGCCAACACTCCACCCCTTCCAAGCCTTTGTTTGAATGTTACCTGCTCCTCGAGGCTTACCTTGGCCACCTTATTTAAATCACAGTTGGCACCTCCAGTGCACCTGGGATGCTCTAATTCACCTTTGTTACTTAATCACAAAACATGTACATTCATGGTTTCATTCCTCCTGTCCTCCCAGATGGATGCTCATGGGGGCAGGGACCCCAAGCACCTAGAACAGTGCCTGTTCTAAGTAGGGCCTCCATGACTACTTGGTGAACTCTGAGGAAACAAGCAAATGATGGTCATCATTATCATCTGTGCGTTTATAAAGAGTTGGCACAGAGGTAGGAAACAGATTGATCAAGTGTGGTATCCACTCTCCAGGTCCACGTAGGGACAAGGCTTGGCGATGAGGACCCTGCATACTTTTATAGAGTGATTCCACGGGTCTCAGTCAGAGTCTGACTTGTTGCTTCTAATGACAAAGGGTCTCTGGTAGGACAGAAGTTGATGAAGGTTGGGCAGAGGTAGGGAGAAGGTGGAGGATATTTCACAACCAGAGGGCCACCTGCCTCCTGCCTCCATCTCCTCAAAGCTTCCATCGGCCTCTACCAGCTTCCCAAGAAAGAAATATAAATAGGCACTTTATAAGCAGCTGAGGGGCCTAACGTGAGTGGATGATGTAGTCCCCAGTGAGGAGGGACGGAAAGTCACCCATGGGCCACAGCCCCTTAACCATCACCCTGCCCTCCACCTGTGGTCATCCACTGACTACTCTCCTTCCACAAAGAAGCCCATCCACCACTGGGGTGAGAAACCACCAAACCACCAGTGGCAGCACCGTGTGGTGTGTGCAGAGGTTGGGGGTTGGAGGGGACGCAAAGTGATTTTCATTTCTCTGTGCCTCATTTATTTTGATTGGCAATAACCCCTGGGGTAAAGCATTGCACAGCTTTGCAAGGAATCTCCAGGTTCAGCACTAAAAGGTGGATTGATGGATAAGTCTGGGCAAGGGAGTTGGAGGTGGGTATGGAAAACTTAGACATTTTTTTTAAATTGTTTTTTTAAGTAATGTTTCTAAATGACTTAGTAGAAACATATTAAAATCTAAAAGCCAATTCTATGTAAATTTAGCTGACATTGTGTTGGCAATGGATCTTTTAAAATGAGGTCTATTACAATAACAGGCTTAACAGGCAAATACGACCTGCCGAATCTGCCTGAGATGTTCTAGTCCTCCCATTCCAACAGACCACATGCTTCTTTAATAGAGGCAGGAGGCCCCCAGGGGCCTCCTTCATGGAGAGATGGGTTGCCTCTGTGTTCTCTCTGCCCCAATAAAATTCATAGAGTCATTTCCTAACAGTGGACTCCTAGCAACCCTTTGAGGTCAAATATTAGCTCACAAGAGCAGGATGATGAGTTAGCACAACTTTTCAGGGAAGCAATTTATCAATTTGTAACAAGAGTTTCCATAGTCACCCACTGCTATTGCTTTTGCCAAATCTCACAGAGATGTGGATAAGGACGTACACACAAAGAGGTTCATCAAACATTCTTGTCAGAGCAAGAAATTAAAAACAACCGAGCTGAGGGAAGTGAGAAAGGCAGACATTTTCATATTGATGGAATATTATGCAATGATAAAAAATGTTGTTTACAAAAAAGCTATTTTAATGGTGTCAAGAAGTGTTTTTGACATAATACTGAATCAAAATCAGAATGCAAAATGTTATTTCAAAGATAGCTCAATTAAGAAAAGCATGAAAGCAAGTTTTAAAATAATGAAAAGAAAAACGTGATGATGTTCACAGCGAATGGCAGCTTTGCGGCTGAGTTTTCTGCATCATCACACTTTTGATTTTCCAAATTTACTATAATGAGTGCAGCATCAGACAAAATTTAATTAAAAACTTATTTTAAAAAATGAAGAAGCAGAAAGGGTGTTTCTACCCTACGGAAGTGGGAGCCCAAACTGTAAAGGAAAATAAAGGCAGCTTCCAATTCCTTACCTGGGTGATTACTTGATCCCCTGGGGGTCACAAAGCCAGGTGTAAGGCAAAGGTGGGGCTCAGGCCTGAGAAGCAGCCACTGGCCACCTGCCCAAGGCCTCAACAGGGCCTGGCAGACATTCAGCCAGGGACACTCAGCCAGGAGCAGTGGAACCTGGAATGCTGTGACACCTCCCCCCAGGCTCCTGGGCCACCTTGGCATACAGAGGCAATCGAGAATGGGATAGGAGTGGATCTGGGGTTAGCAGGCCAGGGTCAAGGGCCGCTCAGCCCTAGCATCTTGGGCCAGTTACTGAAGCTTCTCTGCCTCAATACCATTATCTGTTCCTCACTGAGGGGTTGTAGAGGGCTTTCACAAAGTAAGTGCTTAGTCAACATTAGCTTCACATTTAGTCAGCAAGGGCACTAGCCACAGGAGTGGAAGTGGCACTGTTGAGTCCCACCAGTGTCCCATTTTGTCCAAAGCCAGTTGGTCAGGGCGTTCATCTGTGCTGGGCCAGTGGCCCCAGAGTCATCTACAAACCTTCTAAGTGTCTC
The DNA here is from genome assembly GCF_000181295.1 of Otolemur garnettii. Classification (NCBI taxonomy): domain Eukaryota; kingdom Metazoa; phylum Chordata; class Mammalia; order Primates; family Galagidae; genus Otolemur; species Otolemur garnettii. The sequence continues at coordinate 1,020,602 of NW_003852568.1, forward strand.
ATACCCTTGCCCAGAAGCCCCAGTTTAGATTTGAGGGGCCTGGGCCTTGGCATTGTAACAACAATCCCATGGGATTCCAATTCCTATCTCAACTCCCTTAGTCCATTTGAGCTGCTAAAACAAGATACCATAGACTGTAGGGCTCAGGAACAGCAGAAACTAATTTTTCATGGTTCTGGCTGGGTACTTATAGCACAGTGATTATGGCACCAGCCACATACACTGAGGCCAGTGGGTTTGAACCCAGCCCAGGCCAGCTAAACAACAATGACAACTGCAACAACAACAAAAAATAGCCAGGCCAATAGTGGCGAGTTCCTGTAGTCCCAGCTACTCGGGAGGCTGAAGCAAGAGAATCGCTTAAGCCCAAGAGTTTGAGGTCACTATGAGCTGTGACACCATGGCACTCTACTGAGTGTGACATAGTGAGACTTTGTCTCAAAAAAATAAATAAATAAAAATAAAAAATAATTTCCTGTGGTTCTGGAAGCTGCAATGTGCCTGCCAAGGTGCTGGCAGCTTCTGTGACAGGTGAGGGCCTGCTTTCTTGTTCAGAGATGGCACCTTCTAGCAGTGATGGTGGGAGGATGAGGGGGCTCTCTGGGGCCTCTTTTATAAGGTCACTAATCCTATTCATAAGGGCCCCACCCTCATGACCCAATCACCTCTTCAAATCCCATCACACTGGCAATTAGCACTTCAACTTATGGATTTGCAGGGGACACCAACACTCAGTCCACTGCAGAGGCCCCTGGCTGCTGAGTGTCCACCATTCCTGGAACAGAAACCTTTCTCAGGATGAGCATTAGGAATTGTGTTCCAGTAAGTAAGCAGCCCCATTCAGAGATGTCCCCTCCGCCTTCCCACCCTGCAGTGCCTGCAGTTCTGTGAAGCAGTTGGTTAGACATGAGCAGGATGGGCAGAGGCTGTGGTTAGGCCATTTGGAACGGACTTGGGTCACTCTGACCTGAGTTGTTACGGGACAGGGACTAAAAACCTTGAAGTAGGTTGTTTTGGGGAGCTGGTTGTTTGGATTAATGTCTCTGGGACTTTCTGATGTGGAAAGATAGATATGAGTTCTTATGGGAACATATTCTGGGAACAGAGTTGATCAAGACTCAGAAATTTCCAAGAAGCAGCTGATGCCCCTCAGAAATTGTGTATAAAATCCAGCACTGCGCTCTCCACCATGCCTGCAATCTCTAGGAAGAGGCCTGGTGTGCTGTCCAAACTGTTAAAATAAACTTTTCCTCTCTTGCTAAAACCTATTGTTCTTGTTCTCCATAATTATTCTAGAGACTACCTCGAGCCATCACCACGCTGCCCTAACAGTACCTAGTCAAAGCATCTGTCCTTCTTTTCCACGTGTAAGAAGCAAACCACCTGCACACCTACACCTGCACACTGAACTTGGTCAGAAATACCTGTGCCGAGCAACTGCGTTCATCCAACAATCACCATCAGGCCCATAAAGGGGCGTGCAGAACCCCCCATTCGGGGTTACTCCCCTCCTGTGGTCAGCATCCCATGACATGTCCACATGCTCACAGGGTAGGCTCCACCATGGGAGCTCTGATTGCACAACACAGGACACATGCCAGGTGCAGCATTTCATTAAGCTGCCTGGGTGTCGGTGTCCAGTAGCTCAGTGTCCAGCATTCACCACTCTATCAAGAAGATTAGAAGCTTCCTATCTGAAGGAGTGAAAAGTCATTTGGCCCAGGAGATGTCAAATCATTTAGACCTTCTGTACTCAGAAAATCATGCCATGGTCACTCAGCATCACACATGTGTAGAGTGCCTGGTTCAAACAAGTGTGGGGGCAACACCATCCTCCTGGGACCCAGTTGGCAGGGGGCAGATCCCTCAGGCAATATTCCTGCAATCCACAGGGTGGGCAGAAGTGAGTCCTGTGCACAGAGGTAAGAGGTCTTCTCTTCACCTCCCCTGAGAGGTTGCTGCCAGAGCACTCCCTGGGCTGAGTGCCACACTGTGTAGAAAGGGCTGCAGGGAGCTGCAGGGCAGGAAGGGAAGACAAGCAGTGCAGGAACCGGGCCACCCTGTGCAAAGGCACGCAGGCAAGAGGGGAGGGAGAAACAGGTGTTTGAGGGGCTATGCGCTCCATCCCCCAGCTACAGGAATGCAGCCCCTTGGGGACCAAGAACATCACCTTTCCCTACAGGCAACGTTGGATGACTGATGGACACAGTGACATACACGCTGGCCCTACACTCCAACTCCAAGGTGTTCTGACAGCCCCCCACCCCACAGAGCCCTCCGCCCAGCCCTCTCCCCTCCTCCCAGGTGGTGATCCCAGCACCTACTAAGCTAATCTGCATCTCCTGGGAACCCAACCTGCAACAAATTGCAAGTCACTTGGCAGCACCTGGGAAATATTTTTAAACAGTGGTGAGCAAAAGAGCATGCTCAGCCTTCAGGCTTCTGGAATAAATGTAGGGATCAATGAGCACTGACTGATCTTAGGCTAAGAAATGAAGCTTCAGACACTATTTTATACCCCCTTTTCTGACATCCCTTATCTCTCCCTCCGCCCAGTGAGGACATAATTGTTTGATTTCAAGCCACAGAAAATGTATGAAGGGAAGAGAGAAACTCAGAGATCTGCCTCAGACAGGTGGGGCCTAGAGAGACGGCACCTATCCCAGGTCACACAGATGGAGGAGCCACATGTCCAACCACTCTGTCTGAATCTCAGCTCGCACCCTTTCCAATCTGCTATCTCAGCATTGCATTTTGAAAATGACAACGTTCTGTGGCAGACCGAATGTGTCCCTCTTCCCGAGATCTCCAGATCCTAATTCCCAGAACCTGTGAATATTACCTTGTAGGTACTTCCTCAGGTGGGAGACTTTGCAGATGGGATTAAATTAAAGCTCTTGAGATGGGAGCATTACCCTGGATCACCCAGCTGGACCCTAAATGTGACCACAAGGACCCCTGTAAGGAGGCAGGAGAGTCCAGGGAGGGAGAAGAGCTGTGAAGATGACAGCAGTGGTCGAGACCATGAAGTCAGGAGCCAGGAATCTTCTAGAACAGCAGTTCTCAACCTATGGGTGGTGACCCCTTTGGACTGTATTAATGGTTCACAGCATTAGGAAGGTTGATAACCACTGTTTTAGAAGAAGCTAGAGGAGGCAGATTATTCCTCCTGCACCCACCACAGACACCATCCCTGTGGATAGGGTCTGAGCACCCCACCATCATTCAGCAAGCCCGTGGCGAGCTTCAGTGGATGTGGCTCTAACAGGAGTGGGTGTTTGTGCTCCACACTCCCAGGGCCTCCCCAGAAGGAAAAATCACCCCAGCAGGGAGCAAACACCACTTAGTGAAAGATGGCAGGCAGTGGAGGGGTGGACACAAGAACCGGACACTAACAAGACCAGGGACACATAGACGATGTGAATTGGGCAGGCCGGATTTAGAGTCCTCCTGGGCATAGATAGCCCTGGGCTGCTCTGCACTTCAAGGGTGACCGGGCGGAGGGGGCCCGGGCTGAGAGACACAGGAGCTCTGGGATCAGTGAGCAAGCAGCACCAGATCAACTAGGGAGAGGAGCCAGGTAGGCAGGGCTAGGGCCACCGTGCAGGCCCCCCCAGATGGAGGGACATCCGGGTCAGCAAGACAGGGCAGGAGCCCCTACACACTTCCTGAATGGCTTCCCCAGGAGGCGTCTGTCTGGATCTAAGCCCTAAAAGTTAAAACATCAGTGCACAAGTACAGGGTGAATGAGGGCCGGCTGGCCAGAAGCCTGAGGAAAAGGCACCGGGAGGTTTGGGGTTATCTTGGTTTCTGTTTTTCACCGATGACGTTTTTGGCACTGGGACATGTGTGCATTTGTTGGAGCATTAAGTATTTATTGTCACCCACAGTGTGGTCTAGGGGATAGTAGGTGGGGACACTCAAGTGATGTTCCCGGGTGGCAGGTGGGTTCAATCCAAGCTGGATTTGTCCAGGGCTGTGCTCTCCCCTCCTCACTGCACTGCCACACTCCTAGGTGAACAGCGGGCAGGCAAGGGGCAGATGGTGAGAAGGTGTCTGCCCAGAGACAAAGGCCCTTCTCCCAATAAGAGCCTCTCTAACAACGGGCAAATTTAGGGAGGGAGGAGGCTGGGCACTGACCTAGATCCTGACATCTAGGGGCACAGGACATCCCACCAACCCTCAGAGAGCTGCTTTTATCATCTCAGTGTCTGAGTCAGGACAGCAGAAGTGACCACAGAGCAGCCACCCGACCAGAGGTCTGTGGCTGAGAAGATTCTCACCCGCTCCCCTCACCTAAGGATTCACAGAGTCCCTCTAAGCCTTAGAGTCTAAGGGTTCCTGAAATAGATTATGTGACAAACATGGGACGGGGGGGTCCCAGTGGCCTTGTGTCCAAGACCCAACCTACCTCCAGTGCCCAGTAAACGCGAGGCCTGACTGCTGAGCGCTCTTCTACTGGGCTACACACTCCACCCCAAAGCCATAGAATTGAAGCCCCCCTGCCCCAGGAGGAGACACAGGTAGGTACCAGGGCAGGCAGCAGAGGTGTGACCCTGAAGTGGGCAGTAGGGGCCCGAGTGCCAGCTATACCTGGCTCCCAGCGGGGACCAAGGGAGGTCCAGGGTGATCCCATCTTGAGAGTAAGCACATCCAGACATACATTTGACACCTGGGGAAACTGAGGCCAGGAGAAATGAAGGTCCAAAGTCAGCCAGCACTGAGCTGGGCCTAAGACCCATGCCATTGGCCTTGGGAACAAGAGGGAAACCAGGGTGCTGAGAAGGAAACCACAAGTGACCATCTCAGGTGGCCCAGAGAAGGGCTCCCTGCCCAGCCACACACAGGTGCTGGGCCCTTTGCTCGATCCAGCTGCGGATTAATAGTCCTCAGGACACTGCTCTCAATTTAGGAAAGGGAAGGAAGGGCTTTCCTTCCTGAACCCTGAAAAAAATAACAATCCAGATGTTAAAGTCAAAATAACTTCCTCTGAGAAGAAGTGGTATTTTTAAGAGGCACAAGAAGGAACGAGGAAGGCAGGCTGCTCTGTAGGGGCCCTGGCAGAGGACCAGCAGGCCTGGGAGCAGCCAGCTCCCTGCGGCAGACACACTCCAGGAAAGACACGGCTCCCTGGTTTCTGCATACGTGCCCAGCACCAGCAGGGCTCCTATGTGTCCACACGAGGATAGGTTCAAGTTGAAGGTTTCCAGGCCAGCACCCACACTGCCTGGCCACTGCAGAGTCTGGGCTGGGAGAGAGCCTCCGGCTGCTCTCGTCCCAGGGGTCTGAAGGCCAGTTTTGTCTATGCAGCTCCTGGGACCCCTAAGTCAGCAGGCCTGGGTGGATCTACAGGGTTTGCATTCTAAACATTGCCACCAGGGGTTCCAATGCCATGTCAGGGATCAGGGACCTCCCTCCTGCATTCAAGGCTTCTGCAGGGCTGTCACACCCTAGCCTGGATGACCCCTAGGACAGGGGAATTCCCACCTTGCAGCCAACATCTGCATGTGCACAATCTGGCAGGCACAGCTGCTTTCTGACTCATGAGATCCTGGTGAAAGGGGGGGGAGCTCGTGCCTGCCTGGCTAAGTGGGAGCCCCTGCAGAGGGGCTGGGACTCGTGTCTGGCATGTACCCCAGCGATTCTCAGCAAGTGGGATTCTCCCTCCCCTTACCCGGGGAGCCCCCTGGGTATAGTGATCCAGATTTCCTACCCTCAGTCTGAGCAGGAAGGAGTGACAAGTGATAAAGTCCTGCTGGAGGTGCTGGGCCACCTTAAGCCCAGGCAGTGGACAGCAGGCTTCATTCAAGAGGTCCCTGGACACTAACAGCATCCTATTAATGGACACAGAGGCCAGAAAGAGCCTCAGGCACCAAAGCAAACGTCTCTAACAAGGAAAAGCCTGGAACAGTTTGGGGGCGCTCCAGGTTCATCAGGAAATTCAGTACCTTAAATGACCCTTTCTCTTCGATCCTGGCCCAGCTCTGCTGAGTTGAAATGTGACATTCTTAACATCTTTCCAGTTTACCAGCTTTTGAGAAACTGACCCTGAACTGCTGGCATCAGTCTGAGACAACCTCCTCTTGGCCCAGCCCTGGGGACCAAACGTTGGGGGGGGCTCTTCTGCCATCACAGCCCTTCCCTGCTCTGCTCCAGGCCTTCCTGACCTTGTGCAACTGGGACCCCACAGGACCCCGCTCTTCCTAGCTGCCCCTGCCCTCCCAGGTATGCCTTCCATAGCTGCCTTCAGAAGGCACACTCAGTGGCATAAGCCCAGCTGTACCCCTAAGCTCTGTCCCAAAGCCAAGTAAAGGTCAGATCCTGCCACTACATGTCTCAGCTATTTGTATGGTACTGTAATGTGAACAGAGCAAAGAACAGCTTCTCTGATTGAGAACCAGACCCAAGGGAACTGGGACACGCTTGAAGGCACAGCAGAGGAGCCCACATCCCTCTCGGTGACAGCACCTCCAGAGGCCCAGGCACAGGGGCACCCCCCAACACCACCATGCTCAGCTGGTGTTAAAGAGGTCTCAAAGACCCCACATGTTGGAGCTGGGCACAGACCAAATCATTGTTCCGAGGCCCAGAGCAGTCCAGGTCTGCTCCAGGGGTCAGCTCCACACTCACCAGCAAAGTGGGGCAGCCCAGACCAGGCAGTGACTGCTACAGTCCAGCCCTCCAGAAGGTACCATGATGGGGACACCAAATGCAGTGCAGGATCCAAACCTCCCGGCCCCCCACTGGCTGTGACTTGGGGTTCCCACGCCAGAACTCTGAGTGTGGAGCCAGCTCCTTGTGAAGAAGAGGAGCTGCTTTACTGCCCTCCACCCCCAGGGAGGAAGACAAACCCACACAGGGAAGAAATGAGCGACAGAAAGCCCCTCAGCCCGGGCTGGAATGGAGCTCAGCTCTGCCTCCACCATCTGCAGTCACGGTGCCTCGGTCCCACTGACTCAACTACCATCCGGCTTTATTGATCCTTGACAGTGCCTCACACTATCAAATGATCCTGCCGTGCCCAAAGAAGGGGTGCGTGAAGCGCTCCAGAGAAAGACGAGTCAGAGCCTTTGCCAACTGTGTGCCGGAGTTTTGTGTACACAAATGTGAACGTGTCCATGTCCCCATCCACTAAGAGAAAGACCCGGGAATAGAGATCACATCCTTCTGACTCCAAAACGCCAGAACCAGCGCCAACAGACGCCACAGATGCCGGGCGTGCTGGTCTCAGGACGGGTCTGTGACGGATGGTGCCAGGTTTGAACAGTAGGACGCTGGCTGCCCACAGGAGGGGGCGGAGGTGGAGGGAGGAAGGGGAGTGCCGGGGAGTGGCTGTCTCCTGCCCTCTTCCTTTCTCAGCCCCTCCGTGGCCATTCCCACAAGGGAGCCATGGGGTGAGGGTGGCCTGGAAACTGATTTCCACTCTTCCTTTAGAAGAAACGCCTCCCTGAGCAGACAGCCGGGCGGCGCAGAGCTTTTGTCTGCAGGGAGTTTTTCTGTGAATTTATGAGGCACTGAAGAAGTGCTGACGGTGCAGTTTTGGCCGCCCCAGCAGGCAGCCCCGCACCCTCATTAGACCGTCTTCCTGCAGGCGACAGGAGATGGAAGGGGAGGGGAGGGCTGGAGGTGGGGAGGGGCGGATGGAGCAGGGGGCTGCCCACAGAGCCCAGCCCTGGGGCCCCTGCACAGCCACCGATGCTGAGGCCTTTGAGCTCCTAGGCAAGGTCACACCAGCCTGAGGACCGCAGGAGGCACAGAGACAGGCCGAGGGCCAGCCACAGGGCAGTGCGGCCCCCCCACACAGCTCATTTTCTCCTTTTTCTCCAAAAGCAGGACAGAAAATTCCACATGGAAGAAAACACCCTTCTGCTCTCAGGATCCCAGCTCGTCTGAATTCCCTCCTGACTCACAAGTAGTCCTATTTTCTCAATCATCCAACATCCACATGTTTTGATGTCTTCTTTAAAATGCATGATAATCACCATCATTCGCTGAGGGCTCAGTATGCAGTCCCAGAGTGAGGCGGGAGGCTACAATGTCATGGGAGCCTCCACTCATGGGAGTAGCCCCAGGGTCAGAGAGACAGCAACTTGCCCCAGGTCACACAGCTGGTAAGTAGGCCAAGGCCAGGGACCTCAGAGCCCTGTGTTGGGGAACTTAACAGAGTGTTTTCACATTAATTCCCTCACGTGATGGAATACACAGGGCAGGAATGACCCCATTTAGCAGATGTAGGCACTGAGACCCAGAGAGAGCCCCTCCTGGAGTCAGATAGAGAGAAAGCCCAGTTAGAACCTAAATATCCTTGTCCTGATCCCTATGCCATTTCTCCCTGACAGCTAACCTTTCTTTTGAAAGTTGGGATAACATGATATGGGAACTGTATCAAGCCTGGGGTAGAAGGGAAACCACTGGGGGAGAGGTAAGGAGACAAAGAAGCCAAACCTGGGCAGAGGACAGCAAAGAGGCAGCCAGCAATGGTCACTCGTGCCTCCACCAGGAAGAGGGGACTGCCACAGTACTGAACATGGTGGCCCTAACCTCACAAACCCAGAGGCAGGAGCCAGGCTTCTCTCCTAGAAAGAGCCCAGAGACCCCCTTATACCTTCCCCAAGCCAGGCAGCTTCTGGGCTCA
>NW_003852568.1:1029870-1033818 GCF_000181295.1 Otolemur garnettii
CTTTACTCCCCCATCACTGGCCACTCGTCCAGTGGCTCTGCGTCACCCTGCAGGTGCATGTGTGTATATGTGTCTGTGCTCCTGCCCTGGCATGATCCCGGCAGCACCCCGCTCAACATCTCACCACCTTCCACTAGGAGCATGATGGCCACAGCTGGGCTTTGCCCACAGATTTTGATACTAAGTAATATTTCCAACAGAAGTCTTGTAAATTGATTTGTAGGAAAGGTGGGTGATGGAGAAAAATGAGAAGCTGCAGATGTTGAATTCAATACCAAATAATCTAATATGCCCAATTTCATTTTCTCTTCCTACCTTTGATGTTTGCCAGAAAATCATCAGCACTTTGGTTTGCACATATATCTCAATGCAAAACAGTGGAGCAGCTATAAATAAATGCATTATCCAGATAAATGGCTGCCGGTCAGGGTGAAACTGCAAAGAATGGTCTGTGCTCCTCCAGTGATTTACAAGCAGGAAATTCACTTATTCTCTCCTGACCCTTGGCTGTTGTCAGCTCTCGTAATTCTGGGAAATGGGGAGAGCAGGTCAGAGGAAGCACAGATGGTAGGAGGGGGAAGCACTGAGGGGTGCCTTGGCTGGGGAATCAAAGAATACCATTTATTAGGTAGTAATGATGTCTTGGCCTCTAGAACCCTGAGGCTGCCCAGAGCCTCAGCCTGATCTGCTTCTGACTTTGAAATATCCAACCAATCCTGAACACCATGCAGGCCTGTCCCCAGCATGAAAGTTCACAAGGAGAAAGCCTCACCCCACAGCCCTCCCTGACCTTTCCCCTCCTGCCCCCCAGGCAATGTCGCCCTTTCTGGGGGCTGCTGGAACACATTGCCAACCATCGGCCTCTCATTGCTCTCTTCCCGCCCAGAGCTACCAAGGACATGGTCCTAACATGTGAATCTTACCATGTACTGAATTCCTCTGTGGCTTTCCTTCTCCACCCTTGGCTTGACTCTAAAAACCTCCCACTATCATTCACTCTCTGACTCTTTCCTTGGTTTTTCCCACTCACACACATGCTCACGCATGAATGCACTATGAGGTTTTTAAAAGCAGTTGTGTCCATTCATCTGTTGGCTCTCCATCCCTGGTACAGTGCCTGGGTTGCTGTACAAGAGGATGATTGGATGGATAGGGGATTGGTGGAGGGATGGCTATTAGTTGGATGGACGAGAGATTAAAAGGATAGGTGGATGAATGGAAGAATGGATGATCGGGTGAATGCATGGGTGAATGCATGCATGGTTGGAGGAATGAATGGATAAATGGATGATGGGTGAGTGTATGGATGCCTGGGCAAATGGATAGTTGGGTGGATTAGCAGATGAGTAGTTGGATGGATGGGTTGTGAGGGGGGAGAAGGGGTGGATTGACTGATGAAGTAGATGAGTAGATGGCAGTGGGGGCATGGATGAGTGAGCTGGTGGAAAAGTGAGTGGGGAGCACTGTGAAAGAAGAAAGATCCATCCTGAGCGTTCAGGATTACCTTCTCTGAGACTCTGAGAAGTCTGCCCAAGGACCTCCAATGGTAGAGGAAGCTTACAAGTGTTGTCATCCTCTCTGCTAATTCCCATGACAAACCTGATCTTCTTCCACAGGGGCACATGGGGTCCACCACTGTGCCTTCAGGACCCACCATCCTGGCTCGGTCACATTCCAGTGGCTGCTTTAAACCTCTCATCAAAGAGAACAGCTTTCTCCCCCAGATTTTTCCCACATATCTGCCTTCCGCAATTTAGGTCATTGATTAAAATGAACTGCCAAAGCCACAAACAGAGCCCTGTAGCCATGGTATGGAGAACGTGTCTAAATCAAACACAGTCATCACTCAAACTGCGGGCCCGAGAGCCCGGCCTGCTTTATGTCCACCTAATTGTAATCACCACCCCCACCAGCACCACCACCCACCAGGCAGTGCCATGTTTCCATTTTGTCCACAGCAACATAATTAGAAATGTTGTCAAATGTCTTACAGAACTCACCATGCACTGTATTTAAGAGCACCAAGCCTTAGGGCCCAGAATAACTTCCCAAAGAAACTGAGGTCATGAAGCCGTGACTTGTTTTTAACAAGCCCATATAGGCCCCCAGTAATCCTGGTGTTCTTTTCAAACTTGTTTCCTCAAGTGTTTCTTTTGCCAGAGAATAAATGCTCACCACAGGGACGTAGGGATATAGGGAAATAGGATAACATGTTTAAAGTCATGACATGTTTAATTTGCTAAAACTCCTATTGTGGACCCTCAGGCCCAACTTCTGCCTCCAGGTTGTCCCAACTGCACCAAGGACACATATGCAGAGCTGCGACTCAAGCACACCCAGCTCTGGCTCTGTGGCTGCAGACGTGCTGGCTCACCGGTCAAGGCCTGAGCATCCTCATCCTAAAGGGAGGAGCAGTAACCACCTCAGAGGCTCTTGTGAAAAGTGAGAAATCACGAGATGAAGCATGTGATCGCCAGATCACACCATGCAGCCCCAGCAGATATGCGGAGGCTACAGTAACTCTGTCTTAGATGCGAAGCCACCATTTTCATTTCTGTTTAACCCCAGTTTCAGGAATGCCTCTAGTATTTTATCCATTTTTCCTTGTGTTAAGAGAAAGTATTTAGCTTAAATTCTGCCCTCAAGCAAGTTCCTACATATTCCCCTTGAAGCATATATACCCTTTCCCAATGGTATATTATCCCTGGCTCTAGGGGTAATGTGCAAAGATTTACCTATCTCGCAGCCACCTGAAACCAAACTTCTGTCTGTAAATTCCCCTCAATAAATCACCCTATCCCATAAACTGGATATGTCTGCCTCATTCTTTGATTTCTTGGCTCCTTCTGCATTTGGGGGTCACTCTGTAGCCCCTCATGAAAAGGCATATTACAATAAAACCAGAAATTCCATTGAGAAAACATGGCAATAACTATAGCGCCCCCCCCATCCAGTGGAGATATGTTTCAAGACCCCTAGTGGATGCCTAAAACTGCAGATAGCACTAAACCCTACATATGCTATGGGTTTTTTCCTATAAATATAAACAAACCTATGATAAAGTTTAATTTATAAATAAGACATTGTAAGGAATTAACTTTGTCAACCCAAAGGAAGAAACTGAGGCAAAATTAATGTAAATAGAAAGTTTATTCGGCCAAGTTTGAGGACTTCAATCCAGGATACGTAGATTCAAGCTGTGCTGAGTATCTGCTCTGACCAGCAGTGGCTACAAGTAGGTTTTTAAAAGAAAAAAGAGGAAGTTCATAAGCTGAACATAAGCTATTGATTGGCCATACATTGCTCTTTGTATTACACATTCCAGAAACATGAAAATAATGAATGAGGGTCACACTGTGCAATTTATGGTAACATCTTAGATAATCTCAGCTAGTCAGGAAATGATAGGAATGGAGAGGGAAAAAAAGCCAACGTGACTAAACAATTACCCCCAGGCAATTGGGGGAAGTGTGACAGAAATCTCATACTCATTCGCATACCTCACGTTCTTCAGACTGCTCTGAGTCACTTTTCTTTCTCATTTCTCCCTTTTGATTGAGATTTTTCTCTTCTGAAAGCATTGATGGTCAGCAGTTTAGGTGTAAATTTGTCCCACATCCCTGGGGACGCTCATTCCCAAGTGGCCTTATCCCACTTTGGAGGAAAAGCCATATCTTATGGCTTAAGAATTTAGTGAGTTCTCAAGGCAGAACTGACTGGCTCCATCAGGCCGTACTCTTTCAGTGGAGCTGTGGCACGTTGGATCTTTTCTAAGCATCTACCTATCTTTATTTTAGTTTATGTTTTTGACTTTAGACATCTAGAAATGTAAGGCACAATCAATTTAAGAATCAAATATATAGGAATACTGGGAAGATGGCCGACTGGTAGCAACCCTGGTCAGAGGCTCCTGAACAAAGGAAGAAAAACTGGTTGGAATCAGAATCT
>NW_003852568.1:1044359-1101036 GCF_000181295.1 Otolemur garnettii
AAAAAAAAAAAAAAAAAGAATCAAATATATAACACAAATAAGGACAATTACTAACAAAACAAATTGAAATCCAGACCTACCAAGTGTTGCAGTTCCTGACGGTAACCAATCAAATAAACTATGTAAGGTTCTGTCTTTCTAACCATGGAACCATTTAACCCTTTGAGTTATTTTTTTCTAACTGTTTCCACTACTCACTCTGGTCTGAAGAACAAGGTGACTGGCTGTAGGTCAGCTTCCAGATGTCCAGTGATAAAAGATGTCCATTCAGGCAAGGCTGTCTTTTATAAATGAGAAATGGTCATCCAAAAGGCAATGTCTTTGAGTTTAGCTGCACAAGGATTGATTAATGACACCTGATATGGTCCTTTTCAGTGTGGTTGGAGAGAGTCCTTTATTTGATGCTTTTCCAATAAAAAAAAATCTTCAGGGTTGAAGCCATAATCTTTGATGTCTTTATCTCCTAGGGGGTCAAGGTTAAAAGAATTTTTAATTAATTTAGAATTTTTACATGGAAGAAGCCCAAGTACCCATCGACCCATGAATGGATTAATAAAATGTGGTATATGTACATCATGGAATATTATGCAGCCTTAAAAAATATGGAGACTTTACCTCTTTCATGTTTACATGGATGGAGCTGGAATATGTTCTTCTTAGCAAAGTATCTCAAGAATGGAAGAAAAAATATCCAATGTACTCAGCCCTCATATGAAAGCTATAATCCAATTATAGCCCAAGAAGAAAGGGAAAGGGGAGAAGGAGGGGAGGGGAAGGGGGAGGATGGGTGAAGGGAGGGTAATTGGTGGGACCACACCTACTGTGCTTCTCACAAGGGTACTTGCAAAATTTACTAAGTGTAGAATATAAATGTCTTAACACAATAACTAAGAAAATGTGGTAAAGGCTATGTTAACCAGTTTGATGAAAATATTTCAAACTGTATATAAAACCAGTACATTGTACCCTCCCAAAAAAATAAATAAATACACACAAAATAATTGGAATTTTTAGTGGGAAGCTCTATAAGGCCTTACAATAATGAAGAGTATCACCTTTAAGGAGAGCTAGTTTGTAGGCTCCTTTATCTAGGAGCATGGGTCTTCTTTTTTTTATTTCAAAGATATAAAGCTGATGGCTTCCAAATGGGATAAAATGTAGGTTAGGCAATACCAATGGAAGGGCCTTAGGACAGAGAAAGTTAAAAGTTTCTGGAAATTTTGTTAGTTAACTTTTATTATCTCACCTGTGTGTTCAACCAGTCTGGAAGACTGAGAATGGAATGTACAATGGAAATGTTGAATTATTTGACCAGTGAAGTGGGTCACAAACAGACTGAATTATTTGACCAGTGAAGTGGGTTTCTCAGTCACTGTGAAACTCAGAATGAACTCCTCAAGAAGAAATAGGACACAATTTAAAACAGTCATGGTTAAAAATAATTTTGACAAAGAAATTTGATCTTATTTCCTTTTCAGTTTACTCAAAAGGTAAACAAAATCTTTTGCAATCTTTTACTAATACTGCACAAAAATCCTGTTCAAAAGAAAAAACAAAATTCTACCCTCATATCAGAGTATTATTAATATTAAACCAAATTTTAATAAAACTTTATAAACATGAAAGCACATGCAGTGAGAATAAAATGAAGTCTGTTAGGCTAAGGCAGATATCACACAGCTGGCCTGGTTGTTTTAGGTCCTACTTGACTTTCACCCCCCATCCCTCATTCTTACTCTTGTGTAAATTTAACTCCCACCCAAAGATGCTCACCTTGAATAGTTTAGGAAGACTGATTTAGGAAACTGACTTTTGAATTAGAAATGTTGTAATAGGTCCCAGTTATGCCAATTACTGTTTAAAATAAGGCCTAAGGTGGTCTTTGCTTTAGGAGGATTGATTTGGGAAATTAACTTTTGATAGATTATCACTAAGTTTTACTGATCATTATTTAAAATAAGTTAATGTGGTCTTTGCTTTGAACTTTTATGTAGAAAATTGTGATTTTGGAAATGGAAGAACTGAATGGTCCTGGAGAGGCTACTCTCACTGTTCCCCAGAATCGCTCTTTTGACAAAGTTTGGTGGACCTATCCCCATCTCTGCATATTGGCTGACGGTGACAGGCAGCCAGATCCTCTTCATCGGGTAACAAAAAGATCTATCGAATCGCAATCATCCTTGACCACATGAAATGCGTTTCCATAGCCTCTTACCTTTTTGTCCATTCTCTTTCTTTCCCCGCTTTCTTTTTATATGCACTCTTTTTTAATTCCTCCAACTTAAAACAACTTTAAAATAACCTCCAAACTCGACAAAATCACCTCTTAACAAAAACTACATTCTCGTGTCTTTCTTATAATTTAAACACAGCCTACTTTTTTTATACACTGTGTATACACAATTGTTTCTCTTATATCTAATAGTTCTAATTATTTATATTAACTACAATCTTAACTCATGGTAAGCCTAATTTCTAGGGGAAACCTAATGTAAAAACAATGTCTGGAGGTGAGGCAAGAAAATGAAAGCAGAGCTAAAAGAATCTGTCCTAGCTGCCCTATGTAGGCCTCAGCCAAGCCGCAGGCATTTCTGTTGTCTGTATGTTCCTCCCTTGACATATGCAGGGCCTAGATTGTAACCTAGTAACTTCCTTGGACTTCCATTGCCTTTGAGGGCAGGTGGTCCAACCCATCTCAAGGACATGGGCCAATATGACCTTCCCCCTTGAGCTCGGGACCCCAAGGATAATGTCTTGTCTTTCTCAGTTATATGACCCTCACATGCACTCTAGCCCTAAAAGTAGATAAAAGGAAGACAGAGGATTCAGGCAGGGAGGCTCGGTTTTGGAGACACTGGTCTTCCAAGTTCCCCCAGCTGAAGTAAAGTCGCTTCCTCTAATCAACTGGTGCCTGGAGTCTTCTGTCTGCATCAGTTTCCTGCAACAGTGGATCTAACCCCTCTCAGCATGGCCAGGAGGCAGATCTGGGTGAAGAAGGACATATTAGGGGTGGCTCTGCCCTGCAGCTGGTAGTCTAGGCTCATGGGCATACATACATCTTCAGGCCTCACCACAGCCACCTGTCTAGTCCCCAGAATCTACAGGCCCAAACCCAAAGGCTTAAGTTCACATTAAGATGTGTGCAAGGTATCAGGCAAGCCCAATAGCCTGCCCTCACAACTTTAGCTCACAGACACATCAAGCAGTCATCAAAAATTTCACAGAAGCTCCAGTTTTATGACTTTAAAACATCCAATAGAGGCAGTAGACATGTGTCTGACGAGTAGACTCAGGCAAAAATGTCTAAAATTCTGAAGACAGTTCTATTTTATGTTACCAACAATTTTAAAATTGATCTTTATTTATCAAAGATTTCTGAAGTCATACAAATTTGAAAAGCATTTGGCCTAGTTATTTAATTTATGAGTAATCATTTATTTATAAGTCAAGTTGGTACCATGTAGACAATACACAAACAAAGACATGTACATATATATATCTAAAAATAGAGCCAGACACAAAGATTTTACAACTTTGATTTTAAAATTTTAGCCACAAGGGGTGGTGCCTGTGGCTCAGTGAGTAGGGCACTGGCCCCATATGTGGAGGGTGGTGGATTCAAACCTGGCCCCAGCCAAACAACAACAACAAAAAAAATAGCTGGGCATTGTGGCGGGCACCTGTAGTCCCAGCTACTCAGGAGGCTGAGGGAAGAGACTCATCTAAGCCTAAGAGCTGTAGGTTACTGTAAGCTCTGACACCATGGCACTCTACCAAAGGTGACAAAGTAAGACTCTGTCTCTAAAAAAAAACAAAAAGAAAGAAAAGAAATTTTAGCCATAAGACAGATAAAACTCACTAGTTTAAAATTGTGAATTTAAAAATAAAGTCCAATTATAATTGGATTAAACTGTGCCCCTGTTGGCTGGGCACAGTGGTTCATGCCTATAATCCTATCACTCTGGGAGGCCAAGGCAGGTAGATTGCCTGAGCTCAGGAGTTCAAGATAGCCTGAGCTACAGCAAGACCCCATCTCTAAAAATAGCCAAGGATTGTGACAGGCACCTATAGTCCCGGCTACTTGGGAGGCTGAGGCAAGAGAATTGCTTGAGCCCAAGAGTTTGAGGTTGCTATGAGCTATGATGCCACAGCACTCTACCAAGGGTAACAAAGTGAGACTCTGTCTGACAATAATAAAATAAAATAATAAACTATGCCCCTGTGAGTGAAACTGACTTAAAGTTTATCTGTCCCATATGGTCAAAGTTTTTACTTTCACTGAGTTTTAGAGAAAACAGGGTAGCAAATTACATCTCAAACAAAGAAAAATTTCAAACATTTTCAAGAAGGAGTTTGGGTGTGTCAGTTAGAGAAAGATTTAAAATGAACATCAAGGTAACACAAAATCCATAAGAATTCGTTTTACAAGGACATCAATTTCATTTAGATGGATAGCTTCTTATGTAGTCTCCATTTTCCAACTGGACCACTGAGCTCAGGGCAGAATCCATTAGCAAATAAGGTAATTAAGGGAGGCCTACTTTCTGCTGAAATCTGGTAATAAGAGATTTGGAAGGTTATTTTTTCTAAGAGCTCCATGGTCAGAAGTCAGAGTAATTAAAAGCTGGTTTTAATCAGGGCCTATAGTACTTGAACATGTGAAAGGCTGGGAGGTAGAGCATACACATTTAAAAATCAAGGATCCCACTTTTACACTGAATCCTGGGTCCCCCCCAAAAAAGGGAAACGCCACAGGACTGTGATGCACAAGGTTTCCACAGTGCACCTCACACAGAGACACTCCTCCAAGGCTTGAGGGCAACCCAACACCATCAGCCCATTCTGTCACCAGCCTGTCTCCCCAGAAGTTCAGTCCCTCAGTAGGGAGTGTTCCCATGGCCCCTAAGTCTCCAAACCATGATTTTTCTTTTTTTTTTTTACTTTTTTTCTTTCTGTTAAGATAGCCACAGAAGTAGTGATGCGGTTTTGTTTTATTTAAACACACAAAGAAATCAGCAAGCATTTGTTCCACAGCCACCAGCCACCTCCTACACTTCAGCTCTCACCAGTGACACCAGCCAACACCCACACAAAGGTCAATTTCATTCTCACAGTACACAGCAATCTCTGATAGCCCCCAAAGCAAAAGATACCAGGTAACTCAATTCAAAAGAAAGCAGCTTGGACCCAAGAGGAATCTGCCTGTTACAAGTGGGGCTCCACGATGAAGACAGAAGACCCCAACAAGGGGGTATGTGATGCCTTTTTTTGTTATTCAAGGAGTCTCAGACCAGCCCCTCCAGGGCTGCTAAAAGTCTCTAGATTTTTTTCATGCTACATTGAAGATGGCAAGAGGAAAGAGGAGCGTAAGCAGGAGTTAATGGGAAAACAGTTCTCAGAGACACAAATTTGGCGAGATTTTAAGCTTTCTAAAAGGCAAATGAAGTTTTACATTTTTCTCAGCAAAAATCATGCCCAACAAAAAAGGAAGCAAACACAGGAAATAAATATATTTTAAAAGAGGTTTCAGTAAACTGAAAAAACAATTCCAGAAATAGGAGTCAAATAAGAATAAGCAGAAAGTGCTTTTAATTTTCAAAAAAAAAAAAAAAAATCAGTGTCCGAAAATCAACTTTTAATTAAGCTGACTTCTGACCATGGAGCTCTTAGGAAAAAACCTTGCAAATCTCTTATTACCAGAGTTCAGCAAAAAGTAGGCCTCCCATTTAATTTGTCTGGTTCTAAAGCCTGATTTTTACTAATTATGTAAGCAAATATATTAATTTATGAATTTCAAAAGACTCCTATTTTGAGTTATTTTGATTTGGGGTCATCTCAAGTCATATGCGCCCATTTTCCTAGGTACTGGCCAAATGGAGCTCCATAGGTGTTAGGTAGAAACCCAGCTGGTGTTCCAAGGGTCTGCCCCTTAAAGGAAAGCAGTTGATGAGTGGTTGCCCATAACTTTAGAAATTTCTTTCCAAAAGCAACCAAAGCTGGAACAGTGTATTAGGTTAAAATATACTGATTTGTCAGCATCTTACTCAAAAGGGTCAGCAGTGAGTCATGCCTGACTCTTTACATGTCTCAGAGTCTCTCCTCACCCTGTAGTGGCAGAGTGCTAAACGTCCCCGTGGGTATTCTTTTTGTGGAGAGGCACTATGAGACCACTGGATGACATGGACAAATGTTCCAACACCTCCATAAAGTCTCTAGTCACCCAGGACCCCCAGTTGGGTTCAGAGGGAACAAGTGTATCTTAACTTGGGGGTGAAAAAAACTCACTTTTGTGCACCTTTTGGTTTGATACTAGCAGTAATTGAAGACAAATGAAAATACAAGTCCAAATTACAAGCAATAGGAAGCAGGTGCAATTTTAAAACCACGCTATGTAATTTTAAGCATACCTTACCCCATCCCGCAAAGAGTGAAACCTCTGGTGTTCGACTGCCAGTACCGTAACCCAAACCTCATGACATGAGGTACAGGCAGAGACAGCAAAAGTTGTCGACCCAAATTTTCTATCCAGAGGCAGACATAGAAGTCTTTTCTCTTAAAGGAAAGAGAGGGTTTGATCAATAGCCCAAATAAACACTAGATCTCAGATAAAAGGAGGGAGGTCTCGATTCAGGAGAATTTGCCCTTTGCACCCAAGGGGAAACCTCTGGAGTCTAAAGAACACGATAGGTTTGTGCTGGTACCAAGCACCAAGTCTGAAAAGGGACATCTGATAGTCAGGATGCATCACTCTGAAATATTTACCTGAAGTAAAAATCTGAGACAAAACTAATATAAGTAGAGAGTTTATTTAGACCAAGTTTAAGGAATGCAGCCTGGGAGACATGGATTCAAGTTGCCCTGAATATGTATGTAGTCCTGTTCTGAGCAGCAGCAGTTCTAAGGAACTGGGCCTGAATTGACACAAGCTATTGATTGGCTGTACCTTGTTCTTTGTATCACAAATTCCAGGAACATGAAGATAATGAATGAGGGTCACATTGTGCAATTTGTGGGAGCATTTTAGGTAATTTATCAGCTAGGCTAGAGACTACAAGGAAGAAAATAAAACAAAACAAAATACCTTTAAACAACCCCAGACATGGATCCTGGGGGTTTCGCCGTGAACGAACCCTCAGGCCTGATAAATTTGCATACCTAACATTCTTCAGACTGCTCTGAAGACTTTCTCAATAACAATAAATAATTATAAAATATAATAATGATAACAATATACTGTGATAAAAATTAAGTGACTCTCCCGAAATACCGTATTGTACTCTACTCACCTTTTTTCTTGCAATAATGTGAGATAATAAAATGCCTACTCCATGAAGGGAAGTGAATGACATGGGCAAAATTAATTACAGAAGTAAAACATTGACAGAATTTAAATTGTACGTGGCTCTGAGTAGCACCCAGGACCTGAATCACCACCCCCCACCCCCCACCCCCCCGACCCAGGCCTGTATATATGCAGTAGCCGTTACTCAGTTAGATGTTATCTCAGCTATCAGATCAACTGACATGTTATCACAGTGCTCTGTTCAAGTAACCCTTAGTTTACTTACTAATGACCCCAAAGCACAAGAGTAATGATGTAACATTTTCAGGCTGAGGTTGATAGTGGATAACCAAACGTTGGAAAAAATACCATGAATAATGGGGGGACTGCTATTCTGCAGACTTGGGGGAGGGTGTAGTTGAGAGAGGATGAAGGTGTAAGAAAAGAAAATCCTCACCTTTCACAGAGTAAGTGTAAAGATAAAACCTAAATGGATAAAAATGTAACAATACATGAACATTGCTGAGAAACCAAGAGAGAGATGTATAAATATTAGCAAAAAAAAAAAAAAGCAAGCTAAAAAGGTCTAAATGTAATTGCCTTTGAGAATATCAGTGACAATTTAACATTGTACAGGCCAAGAAAAAACCTTCCCTTTGTCCTCTGAAAATTCACTAAAAGTGAGCTAAGGAAAGGCACAGTAATAGGAGAAAGGCATACGAATATGTTAATGTCATGGGAATCATACAAAATACAAAAACCCAAAGAAGTGGCCAGATGGTTGATGCTTCTAAACTGTCTTGAGGTTACAGAAAGAATAGGGGCTCAGGGTACAGCCAAACACAGGCGATGCTGGCAAAACAGGTTATGGGAGGGAGAGCTGTGGGGGCCTGGCCAGCACAGGGGTCTTGCTATGTAGATGAAACTTCACAGGTAGCAGCCTGTGAAGAGAGAACTGGAGGGGAATGTTTCTTTCAGACTTTTAAAGACTCTCGGTTACATCTTTCCTAAATCTGGACGAGGGAGGGTCTCAGAGAAAGTCAGGCTGTGTCTTTGCAGATTTTCTGAACATTTCTGCAGGTGCAAGCCAATGTCCCCCATAAAAGGCAACGTTGCAGGGCTCCTTCCTCCTGCAGGCCGTCTGAATAGCCATCTCAAAACATAGCCAGGAAGTCTATTTGGGGATGAAATATTTTGGTTTCCTTCCCTACTGTGAACTAAAAATAAAATCCTAAGGCCCCACTTGACTGAACGGAACCCCCTCAACCAAGGGGACCCCACAGAAACCTTAAAACTGAGTTCCCAGTTTTGATGGAATGGGAGATTGGCTTTACTTGCTAAGGGCCAGACTAACAATCTTTCCTGATTGAAAAAAAACAGCCATAAAGTGATGTTTAACCCTCTACAGAACATATGCTGAGATGATGCCATGTTCTTGTTCCATTCTTTTGACAGACAGCTGCCATTTTTAAACATGGACCCTATGAAAGGATAAAAAGCTCCGTTGCCTCTTTTCAAAAATATTCCTGACTCTTCTATAGGTTGTTAAATATGTGTATTTAGCCGCCCCACTCAGTACAAAATCCTGTTCCCTTTGTTTCTTCCTTAAAACATGTGTTCCTGGCTTGTGGCCAGGTTCCCTATTCCCCAACCTGCGCAATGGCCACAACAGGCTGAAAACTTCCTGAGAAATAAAGCATTCCTTTTCCAAATTATAAACCTCATTATTTTTTTTTTATTTCACTTAACACTGTAACACCCATGAGGCCACAACCACAATCAAGATTTAAAAAACCTATCTATTGCCCCCAAAAGTTGCTCCCACCTGGCCCCTGGCCCCAGGCAACTACTGATCTGCTTTGTGTCGCTATACATTACTTTGTGGTTTTGAAGAGTGTATAAAAAAAATTAAACCTATAGCAAGCATTCTTTTCATTCTGGCTTCTTTGGCTCAGCTTAAGTCTTTGTTTTTGCAGTGAAAACATTTAAGATCTATTCCCCTAAAAATTTCGAGTATGAAATGCATTATTATTACAGTCCCCACACTGCACATCAGAACGTATTCGACCTACATAACTAAAACTTTGTGCTCCTTGACAAACATCTTCCCATTTCCTCCCTCACCCAGTTCCTGGCAACACCATGCTAGTCCCTGGTCTTGTGAGTTAAGCTTTGTTAGATTCCATGTATAAGGAAGATGATTCAGTATGTGTCTTTCTGTGCCCAGTTTATTTCACTCAACACAATGTCCTCCAAGTTCATCTTTTTTTTTTTTTTTTGCAAATGACAGGATTTCCTTTTTAAAGACTAATATTTTATTACAGTATATATGCCACATTTACTTTTGTCATTCGTCTGTCAATAGACACTTAGGTTGATTCCATACGTTAGCTATTGTAAAAAATACTGCAAAACTGCAATGAATACAGGACTAAAGATACTGATTTTATTTCCTTTGGATATATAACTAGAAATGGGATTGGTGGATCACATGTTAGTTTTATTTTTAATTTTATGAGGAATTTCTGTGTTGTTCTTCATAATGGTCATACCAATTTACATTCCCATTAACAGTGTAAAGGATTCTCTTTTCTCTAAATCCTCACCAGTGCTTTTCATCTTTTGCTGTTGTTTCTATTGTTAATAACACTGAGATGTGAAGTCGTATCTCATTGTGGTTTTGAATCACATTTCCCTGATGATTAGTGATACTGAGCACCTTTTCATATGCCTGTTGGCCATTCACAATGTCTCCTTTGGGGGAAAAAATGTGTATTTAAGTCCTTTGTCCATTTTTTAATTACGTTATTGTCTTACTATTGAGTAGTTTGAGTTCCTTATATATCTTGAAGATTGAGTCCTCATTAGATGGATAGTTTATAAATATTTCCTCCCCATTCTGTAAGTTGTTGCTTCACCCTGTTGATTGGTTTCTTTTCTATATGGAAGCTTTTTAGTTTGATGCAATCCCATTTCCGTATTTTTGCTTTGGTTGCCTGTGCTTTAGGGGTCATAACCAAAAAACCAGTGTTCAGACCTATGTCAAGAAGATTTTTCCTGTTTTCTGATAGTATTTTTATGGTTTTAGGTCTTATGTTTAAGTCTTTAATTCATTTTACATTGATTTTTGTATAGGTGTGAGATAAGGGTCTAATTTTATTCTTTTGCATGTGGGTATCCAGTTTTTCTGATACTAAACAGTTCAAAGAGACTATTCTTTCCCCATTGTGTGTTCTTGGAGACCTTGTGGAAGATCATTTTACTATAAATTCATGGACTTATTTCTATTTTCTATTCTGTCTGTTTTTATGTCAGTATCATACTGTTTTGATTACTATAGCTCTGCAGTAGACTTTTAAATTGGGAAATGTGATGCCTCCAACTTTGTTCTTTTTGCTAAGATTGCTTTGCTTATTCTGGATCATGTGAATAAGATGTTTGACAAACATCTTCCCATTTCCTCCCTCACCTAGTTCCTGGCAACACCGTGGTAGCCCCTGGTCTGGTGAGTTAAGAATTTCAGGATTATTTTTTTCTGTTTGTATGAATAACACCATTAGAATTTTAATAAAGATTGCATTGAACATGTAGATCATTTTGAGTAGTTTTGTACTGGGTAGCAATATTTTTTTGAGTAGTTTCAACAATAATTCTTCCAATCCATGAACACAGGATATCTTTTCATTTATTTTTGTCTTTTCCAACTTCTTTCACTTATGTTTTGTTTTCAGTGTAAACATAATCATTTTAGAATTAATCCATACTACAGCAGGGCTGTAGCTGTCTTCAGTTAATCCATACTGCTGTGTGTATCAATAGTTCATTCTTTCAGATTTTGAGTAATATTCCATTGTATAAGCACACCAGTTTGTCTGTCAATTCACCTGTTCATGGGTATTAAGAATCCCTATAGGTGGGTTACTATTGCATTACCCTACACCCTTTCTCATGTGGACTCAGGAGAAAGCAGAATCCCTGCAGGGCAGGAATCTGGCCAGGGAAGAATGTACACACATAGTGATTAACGAAAGCAGGAAGTGGTCAGACAAGAAACCAGGGGACCAGTGAATACCACGTGCCCACTGTGTATCAGGCACAGAGCTTTCAACTTTACCTGTGTGATTCCTGCATCCTCACAACCAACCACGAGGATTTTACAACCCATGTGTCCCCACAGAAAATAGGCTTGAAGGAATGACCCCCCCCACTCACATAGCCAAAGAGGAGCAGAGTAGGATGTGAGTCCACATCTGCCCACTTCCATGTTGGTGGCCCCTTCCTGACATGTGCTGACCAGGCACAGAGTCCTTAGAACCTTCAGATGGACCTTTGCAACAGGAGGCCCTTAGGAGGCCCCTAGGAGGCCATGGAGCTGGAGTCCCTCTCATCTCAGTGTGGGGCTTCCAGGGGCACTTGCCTTCCTGTCCAAACAGCTGATATCGAAATGCTGCCATTCCACTAGATTTTTATTTTTTTAAGACAGGTGCAAAACAAGGCTCATTTAGGAAGAGAAAGATGGGCTTACAGAGTAAGAAATCTTACAAAGCAGGATACACTCACTACAGACAGCAAATGAGCTTCCATTGCCAGGGCAAGCAGGCAGAGAGGCCTCCACTTGGTTTTCTTTACAATGCCCACTAATTTCAACAGCAAACACTTGATAATTATCCTTACAAAAGTTGAAAAGTTAAGGTTAACCAATTTTTGTGCAATCTGTTTCACCAGAAAACAGACGAACAAAGAGGAATTAACCATGAGGTTATTTAAATGTACTTTCTTTTTTTTCCTAAAAAAATATAGTTTTATGTATTATCTACAAATGTTCAGGACAAAATGCAACCTAACCCCTACCCCACACATCCTGTCTCCTTTTCTAACAAAGTGATCAGCATTTTCTGTACAACAAAGGCCAGCCCACAGCCCCGCCATCTGCTTCAAGCCATGGCAGGTTTGTGGTCAACCCATTCTTCATGGGAGGAGCTGGGGGTTGAATGCTCAGGACCACATGAAACGGTGTTAGCTCATACCCAGAGACAAGACCAGAGAAAGGAGAGGTTCAGGCCAATTTTAATGAAAGCAAAAGAAACCTGCCTGGGCAAAGCCAAGGATGGCATCCACAGAGCACAGTTGGAGACCACTTTCATATAGGGCCATAGGAGCTAGAAAAATTCCACTGAGGATTCTGGTGGGCTGGGGCTCTGGTGGTGGGAGTTTTAGGGGCAGGGCTAGCTAGTCCATTTGTGTTCTTTGTCCCAAAAGGAAAGGAGGAGAAGGAAGGGGAGGGTTTGTGTGGGACCACAATAACATTAGGCCCCCCAACATTCTCAACTCTTATTAGAAAGGGTGATGAGAATGATGGTCAGTCTTCCAAAACTACTTCTGGCTGAGCAGGGCTGTAGTTGTCTTTAATTAATCCATACTGCTGTGTGGCAACTTTTTTGTGGTATAAGTAAGATGCTGGTAAGACTATACAGGCTTTAGGGTCATTTGGGAAGGGTTTGGGGAGTAGTAGAAATTGAGTGGCAACTGTGGTTGACATCTTTTTTACCCTGTCTTAAATAAACCAGCGAGAGAGTTAGATGAGGCAAGAGGCAATAGTTAACAACAGGAAATGGTAATAAGAGGGCCAAGAGGGCTAGGATCTAGTGTCCCCATGGGCTATTGAACAAAGATCCTTCACTTTGGGACTACAGATAAGTAGCTCGTTCATCACTGAGATGTGATACTCTCTTGGACCAGACCAGACTTGTTAGTGTAAAAACAGAAGGTTTTCTGTAAGAAAGTGCAAAGGCCTTCCTCTGCCATCAGTAGATCTAAGCCTCTATTGTTTTGGAGAACTACTGTCACTAGGGAGTCCACTTGGTCTGGTAGAAGTTGTAACTGATCAGAGACTTCCTGGAGGCCTTTAGCCAGTTTGGTGGACATTAGTTGAAACTGTTGGTGGTCCGTAGGCTGGTGGTCCCAGTAGAAACTCTTGCTGTGATGTTTAGCCCCACTAGGAAAGGGATTAGTTAAACGGCGCATTTAGCTCTAAATAAGGTGTAAAGGGAGACAGCGACTTGTTTGTCGCCTGGGAGGACGGCTATATCAGGGGAAAGCAGAACTAGCATGTAGGTGCCAGACCAGTTTGTTGGGAGACATAGACACGTAAAGGTTCTGCATAGAAAAAAGACACCAGTGTCATTGAGGCAAGTGGAAAAGTTGCCAGTCTTGGCCCAATGTAATTGGGAGAGGGAAGAAGTAAGGCCTACCCTGTAGGGGGAGGTTGTGGCACAGATGGTACAGAGGGAGAAGATCTGTTTTAGAAGAGAGTGAAGATTAGGGCACAGAATCAGAGGCCATAAATAGGTTTCTAGGAGTCTTGGTCCTACATGAAATAAACTGTGTAAGGATTTGAGTGGTTTGGCCTACAGAGGAGGAGGAGTTGATTTTATTCAGTGAACAATCCTTGTTGAGTAGAGAAGTTTTCCTTGGTATAATTGACTGTTTCCTCTGAAGACTATTGGGGCATGATTGATGAGAAAATAGGGGAGAGAAGATCAGGGAGAGACTGGGTAAGGTCAACCCAACGTGCTATAGAATCAGCATGATTGTCGCCCTAAGCCATAGGGTCAGATAAAGATTTACAGTGAATGACTGTAACACAGATGGGCCATAGGGCTGCCTGTAGGAATAGGTGTATTTGAGGGCTAGTGGTTATGGGGGAGCCCCATGCAGTGAGGAAGCCTTTCTTAGTCTAAATGGAAGCAAGGTTGTGTAAGATGTGATAATCATATTTTGATGTATATATTGTATAGATGTTATCTCTTAATGTATCTCTTAATTTGATGTATATATTGATTTTTTTTTTCCAGCCAGTTGTAAGGGCCAAGTGAGGGCAGCAAGATCTGCCTTTTGCAAAGAGGTTTCCAGGGGGAGGAGTTTGGCCTCAGTGATGGTGGAGGGAGGAGAGGTGATGTCATAAGCTGCTTGTC
Organism: Otolemur garnettii; assembly: GCF_000181295.1. Classification (NCBI taxonomy): domain Eukaryota; kingdom Metazoa; phylum Chordata; class Mammalia; order Primates; family Galagidae; genus Otolemur; species Otolemur garnettii. The sequence goes on from NW_003852568.1 coordinate 1,058,616, forward strand.
TCTGACCTTTGTGTAGGGGTGGACTGCCATCAATGAATCAGATGTGCAGTGGATCAGGAATGGGGGTATCTAACATACTAAAGAAAAAATTGTGGATGTCTAGTATGGATTCCTCACATGTTATATGGGTTCCAAGTGTGGTAAAGGGGGTAAGGAGGCTGGATTCAATAAGTAGGGAGTTCTTTAAAAGAGGGGTTGGCAGTGAAGATCAAGTGTAATTCTTGTATTTTGATGGGGAGAGGAGCTCCAGGACTCAAATGACCCTAAGATCCTGGAGGTTATGGGAGGAGTGAATTGATGGGCTGACCCAAAGTTAGTGTTAATCTTTCCCTTGTTAAGACAGTGGCAGCCACTGGGCTCAAAGACAGGCAGCATAACCCCTGATGGTGGTATCCAGTTGTTTGGAGAGCTAAGCAAGTGATTGGAAGGACAGATTTTAGTATTTGTGCCAGAACCCCCAGGGCCAGGTTTTGTTTTTCTGTGGTATAGAGGGTGAAGGGGCAGGTTAGGTCAGGTAGGGTGAGAGTAGGGGAAGAAAGATGGGCTTCCTTTAGAAAGGTGTGTTGATGGGTCATGAAAGGTTTAAGGGTTCTCGCAAATTGCCCTTTGAAGCCTAATAAAGGGGCTGAGCCAGGAGAGAAAAATCAGGAACTCAGATGCTGAGGAAACCTGCCAATCCCCCAAAGGAAAGGTTCTTGTTTGGTAGTGGGTACAGGCATGTTTTTTAAGACGGTCTTGAGAGAGGTGGTGATGGTACACGCATTGGGGGTTAGGGGTATACCTAGATATGTGACTTGGATGGTCACTAATTGGGCCTTCAGCGCTCCAATGAAAAATAACTCTGATCAGAGAATTCTTTAGCCATTATATTGGTTTTCCAGAGCTCAGAGCTGCCATAACACAATGTCACAGATTGAGTGGCTTAAACAGAAAGTTGTTTTCTCATACTTCTGGAGGATGTCTGAGACCAAGGTGTGAGCAGTTCTGTTTCTCCTGAAGCCTCACTCCTTGCCTTGTAGATGGGTGCCTTCTCCCTGTGCCCTCATGTGGTCATCCCTCTCTATCTGTGTCTGTGCCCTAATCTCCTCTTCTAAGAACACCAGTCAGAGAGGATTAGGTACCACCCTAACAGCCTTATCTTACTTTAATCACCTCTTCTAGGGCCTTATCACCAAATACAGTCACATGCTGAGGTACTAGGGATGGGACACAATTCAGCCTATAACATCAGCCAAACTATCAGCAGTAAGAGGATAAGGTATTTTCTTTCTTTCTTTCTTTCTTTTTGACCAGGGCCAGGTTTTGAACCTGCCACCTCCAGTACATGGGGCCAGCGCCCTACTCCTTTGAGCCACAAGCGCCACCCAAAGATAAGATATTTTCAGACATACATCTCTGAGTGCTCTCCCATGTGCCCTTTCTTCTACTCTCTCAGGGAATGGGTTTCTGCAATAGGAGGGCATTGTCCCCATTGGGCTGCAGGAAGCAGGGGCTGCAGGGGTCCCTCATGTCAGAGGGCCAACGGGTATTCAGGCCAGCAATAAAGGGAGACCACCCCCACAATGGCCAAGCATCAGGGCCAGAATAGCCAGGGAAGCTGGAGAGATCAGGGCCTCCAGGGAGACTTTGCAGGAAAATGAATGGAACAGCTAATGCATTGGAACATAGAGGAAATTGGCACCAAAAGTAGAGAGGAGTTTGGGGCTATATTGCAGATAAGCACAAAAAACAAAATAAACAAATAAAAAATAAAGAACAACTGTTCACTCCGGGTAAAACAAAAAAAGTGCAGAAAATAAAAGAAAACTAAGCAAATGAAAAATATACAGCAATCATTAACTTTAGGAAAAACAGAAAAGTTATACAAGAAATGGACTGTCTCTGAAAGGCCTTCACATATCCACAACATAAACACTGAATGTTAATCTTGCCTGAAATCTGAAAACATCCTCAACTCCAGTAATTTTCAACTGGTATGCTATGAGTGGATCTTAGGTGTGCCAGAAAAATTTTAAAGATCATTAATTAAATTATTTTTGAAGGAAGTTCAAACCACAGTAAGTATATTCTTCTTTTACTTTTTTTTTAAATCAATATAATTTAAGTATGCTGCAAAAGTTTAACTATAGGTTCAACTGTGCGGTGAGACAAAAAAAAAAAAAAGGTTTAAAAATATTGCAACTCAAAAATGCAAAGCAAAGGGGACCTTACTGCTCTGGGTAGCCTGCAGAAGGAGCAGAGTTGGATGCAGAAATCAACCAATCGTGGTGGAAGGGTGACATCACCATCACCAGACATCCCTTGAAGGCTATTGGGTGAGAGAGACTGTTGTTGATTGGCCAACCCTCCTATCCTTAGTCTAGTGAGGCCGTTCCTTGATTGGCTGAGTTTCAGTGAGGGGCTGACATTGATTGGTTGGCTTGAGAACACGGTTCCAAGGCCACTGAAAGAGTTTTTAGACCAGTGTGGCTGCTTCTTGTCACCACGGCTACAGAACAATGAGTTTTTCCCTAGGAGTGTGGGAACTTTAGTGTTCTCAATCCACCCAGAATTAGGACATAACTATGGTGTTGATATGGGGAATGGAAAGTGTAGGCAGTGGTCCTGCCCCTCCCCCCGTGGCAGTAGAGTGTGAAGAAACCCGGGATTCCCAGCTTTCAGAGAGAGAAGGGATACCACTGAAAACTGGAAAATAAAACATTTTATGCAAAGTTAGGAACGGTAGAGACTGGCGTCTTTCAGGGAGCTGTAAGGTATGTCACCGGCGTCTGCTGCTTTGCCTAACAAGCCTTGCAGGGCTATTCCACACTTTCAACCTCATAGATGCATAACTTTAATAAAATATTTCTTTGAGAAAGATATTTTACAAGTTTTCACCTGGAAGTTTTCAAAATACACATTGAAATATTTTTGTAAAAATATAGAGTTCTGTCCCTAGCACACTGAAGCTGGCACCCAATCTCTGCACTGGTAAATTAATGGAGGACGTACCTTTGTTTCCCCATCCACAAAGTGCCCCCTTTCTTGACATTCCTCATGTGTGAAGCCAGAAGAGGTGGGAAAGATTTGGGTGCCTGCCTACCCAGGTCCCAGAGCCCACACCCACCCACCCAGTGCTGGTCCTACAGTCAGAAGCTCCCCAGTGAACTATCCCCCAAACTCCATAGGGATTTCTCAAATTGAAGAAGCAAGCTGAACCAAAACCTCACAGAAAACTGAAGTACAGGAGGTGAGAAGGCAATGGAAGAGGAAACTAAAGAATCCTTACAAATCGATATTTTAAAAAACCAAAAAGAACAACTGGAGAAAAATGATCAAAACCCACAAATAGGCATTTAATGGAAGAAGGAATATAAATGCATTTAAGAAGAGATATTGCTTCTCATTAGTGATCAGAGAAATGCAAATCAAGCCCTCAGTGAAATTGCATTTCACACTCATTTGGCAGAAACTGAAGGGTCTAAAGACAGTGTTGGGGAGGATACTGGTGGAAGTGTATGTGGGTACAGCTACCTTACAAAATAACATACCGAAGAGTCAGCACTAGGTGAATACCCAGATAAACTCAGGCACATGTACATCAGGATGCATAGACAACAGTGTTCATGGCAGCATTCACAATGCAAAACATGGAAACACCCCAGATGTCACACAGAAGAGAATGCAGCCCATTCACACCCTGGCATCCACACATCAGTGAGCACAATTGTGCCAGAGACACAGGCAGTGACGTAAATGATCTGGGCAAGATCTTGCAGAGGAAAAGAGTTAGGTTCCACAAGATCACACACAGCATTGTATCCTCCTTCTCGCTGAGACTCACACATGGAATGGTAAATGTAGACATGAGATTTGAAGAAGTATACTCAATAATTCCTTAATCTAGGATTGATTACATGACATCCTATGCCCCCGAGAATCTGGAAGAACTTCCTGTGCAGATGGTCCCAGCCCCTATAAGAGGAGCTGCCCTCCCTAGAGGCTGCACACTGCCTTCTGGTCAATCAGAAGCCATTTATTCCTCCCACACAGCCCCCAGCAGCACTGCAGGGGCAGGGGCTACAGAAAGGCCTGACCATGTGCCTAAATGACAGTCCCTGGATCCCTCACCCTGATCTCGTTCCTGGTCAAGAATGAGATCAAAAGTGGTGATGGTGGCTCGCCACCTGTGGCTCAAGTGGCTAAGGTGCCAGCCACGTGCACCCAAAGTGGCAGGTTCGAAACCAGCCTGGGCCCGCCAAACAACAATGACGGCTGCAACCAAAAAATAGCTGAGCGTTGTGGTGGGCGCCTGTGGTCCCAGCTACTTGGGAGGCTGAGGCAGGAGATTCGCTTGAGCCCAGGAGTTGGAGGTTGCTGTGAGCTGTGATGCTACGGCACTCTACCCAGGGGGACAGCTTGAGGCTCCCATCTCAAAAAAAAAAAAAAAAAAAACGAAAGTGGTGATGGTAGGGAGGACAGAGCCCACGGTCCAGCCAGCTAGGCTGTGCATGACCCCAGCAAGCGTGCTGGCAGGGCCCACATAGATGATTATTCAGAGGTGCAGGGTTAGATTGCACTAAGGAGGGGGGAAGAACTTAGAATAAGCAAACTGAAATGCTTTCACCCCACGGGCCTCTGAGGGCCCTGCCCAGAGGGCTTCCCACAACACTGTGGCCTGCCTCTGAGTCTCTTTAGGTTCCTCAGGCCTGAACAGGCCATGCTGATAGTCATGTGTCAGTCAAGAGGGGTTCAGAACCATTTACGGTCCCCTCTGAGACCTCCATCCTATGAGTGCCCCCATCACCAGAGAGAGAAAATCTTGAGGGGAATTTGACACTCAGCAGGGGAATCTGGCCTCCCCCTTCCCTCACCCAGGCCCTGAGCTCAGTACAAGGAGAACCTCATCTACAAGGCTTTACGGAGGTGCAACACTGCTTCTGCCATGCGCCCTTGGTGGTTTGTATGAAGGTGCTTCTACAATGGGCCCCAATTACAAAATAACATACCTGAAGCCCATGAAATGAAGGGACCTCACTCCCAGAGGAGACTGTTCCCATCCTGGGGGGGAGGAGGGGACAGGATGAGAGGCCTCTACTTCCCTGCATTAGGCCACCAGGGCTGGGCTGCATCCAAGTCCTTAGGGCAAATCTAATGCTGAGCTCAGCAACCATCCTGTCAGCTGGGGACCTCAAAGCCCCAAAGCTGCCAGTGGCCTTGGGAGCATCAGGCACAGTGGCTGTCAGGAGAGAGGAGGTAGCAATGTTAGGTGGCCAGGCCCTCTTCTGTTCCTTCAGTCTCCTGAGGCCAGGACGCCAGGCCTGGAGATGCTGGCTGGCCTCTCAGGCACTGAAGAAACCAAGGCCATCTGTGTAATCCCATGGGGCACCTTGCAGGAAGTGAGTATCAAAGTGGGCCCGGAAAATCAGTAAAAGGTGTGCAGCTGTCCCTGGACTGTGCCCCAAAAGTCCCCCCCAACCCCTCTGTCTAGATTTTCAGTTGTATATACATGTGTTTACAAGTGGGATAACTTGCAGAAACTTCCACAAACCCCACTGCTCTCAAGCCTTTTCATTTTTATCCTTTCTCTAAAATCCCATTTCACTTCCCATGGAAAGAGCCAGGTTGGGGGACTAATTTGATAATTGTACCTGTATTTTCAAACCTGTTCAAAGAGGTGAGATCAGGGGGATGGGCACACCAGGACTCAGACTGTGCCACAGCCACTGAGACCAGCTTGGGAAGGGAGCCACGTGTCACATCAGGCCTTTTACCTGTGCTTTCCTGGATGGGGCAGAGGCAGCCCTGGGAGCCCACTCTGAGCCCAGCACTGCTGCAGGCACAAAGATGCCCCATGAGGTCCTGCCACAGAGGCCTTTGTCCACAGTAGGAAGCTCACGGTAGCATGTCACTATGGAAGCCCTGTCTCAAGCAGGAAGGGACAGCCAGCAGGGGTAGTAGTGATACCATAATTTCTTCCTCAGTAGGTCCTTGGTCTCAGAGACTCAAAGAAGGAATCCATGGACCACAGATCAATGGTAAGACAGGATTTATTTTACAGAAAAGAATATAGAGAAAAAATACCTATACTCCTAGCAAAGAGAAAAACCCAGGTGGGAAGAAGGGGTGCCCGTGTGCTCTCTCTCTCTCTCTCTATCTCTTTCTCTCTGCCTGGGTTCTTTGTCCAGGGGTATATATAGTTGCATGGGTCATCTGTGGTTAACATTTGGCTGGGACTTGGGCTCCTAGGTCTAGAAAACCTACACAAGATTGACCAGGCCTAGGAATCCTACTGAAATTGACCAGGCCTAGGAAACCTACAGGAAATTGGCTGGCCTGGCAGCAAGTGCAAGGGGAGGGAGACACTAAGGCACTGGTGTCTCCCTAGCAGTTGTCTGGCCCCTCTGGCTACTGGAGCCTCCTGCTGCCCCCACCCCCACCCCACCCTCCAACCCTCTAGTTCCTCTGCCGGCTGTGTGGCACCAACAACGCCAGGGCAGAGGGCAGGTCCTCCCCGCAGCTCCCCCGCCCTGGCTGGGATGCCACCCACCCTGTATCCATAGGTTGCACTGGGTGTGGGAAGTGAGCTTCCTCCAGGCTTCACTGTGGGGGTGACTTTGGATAAAGAGGTGCCTGAAGAAGGTGACCCTGTGGACGTCTTAGGAAGCAGAAGATAGAAGCCCTACAGCTGAGGCCAGGTATGTGATGGGCAAGTGAGCAAGGAGGGAAAGGTGGGGTACTATGCTCTCTGGCAGGACTTGGGGCACCTCCCCAGGGCACTGGGGACCCTTGGAGGACCCAGAGCAGATAGCGGATGTGATCTGAGCCAAGAATTGCAGTGCTACTGTGATGAGGAAGGGCTGGCAGGACACCTGACGACCACCACAGCTGGCAGCTGTCTCAGGTGTGGGCAGGTCGGTCCCCCAAGGCCTCTCCCCTTGCTGTGTGGTTAGCCATCTTCTCTCTGTTGTCCTCACATATTCTTCCCTCTACGTGTCTGTGTCCTAATCTCCTTTTCTCATAAGGACACCTGTCCTCTTGGATTAGAGCCTGCCCAAATGATCTCTTTACATTAATCACCTCTTTAAAGGTCCTATTTCTAAATATAGTTCGTTCTGAGTTCCTAGGGGTCAAGACTTCCATATATCAATGTTTTGGGGGAGGGTCACATTCATCCCACTACAGTGACAACAGCAGGAGTCCTTGGGACACATCACGCTGGCCAAGGCCAGCACTGAGGCAGGGACGATGGTAAGAAGGGGTCAGCCCCCACAGGTGGTACAGAGGCAGGGTGTGGAGCAGTCCACCCAGGTGACAGCAGTAAAGGGTACGTTTTCTAGGGCGAATTTAGCATCCCTAATGCAGGTAATTCTTAGTATCATCATCAACACGTCAGATTGTATAAAAAAAATCCACACATTGTACCACACACACGCATGAATGTATTCATGATCTATGTGTATTTGACTTAATAAAATTTTTTTAAAGTGCTTTATCTAATTTCTATGACTCGCTGCAGTTACACTGAGTTCCAATACTACATCTGTTAACCTCAAATTAGTGTCTTTGTGTTGCTTTTCCTCTCATCAATACCGTGGTCCACATGCACAATTAATAATAATTAGAGAACTCTCAGCAGCACAGGTGACGTGGACACAGGCACCAGCTCACACTTCAGAGTTCATAGGCCCCAGAATCACACCAGCCATTGTGTGTCAGGCAAGTCTCCAGCCCCTAGAGTAAACAGGAAATCTGAAATCAATGTGGACAGGACAGCTATTATAAACACAGTGAAACAAAATGCCAGTTCCTTCAGCTCCACATTTCTTTTCTGGGCTTTATTTTTAGTTTTATTTCATGATTACTGCTGAAAATAATTTTGTCATGTAGAAGAGGGGTGTCTTAGGTTAGGCTACTATAACTAAGTACCATAGACTAGAAGGATTAAGCCACAAACATTCATTTCTCATGGTTCTTGAGGCTGGAAGTCTGAGATCAACATACCGGTGTAGTTGGGTTCTTGGTGATGGTCCTCTTCCAGAGGTGCCCTCATATGGCCTTTTCTTGGCTCATGCAAAAAGAGATATGTGATATCTCCTCCTCCTTTCAAAGGACACTATCCAGATGAGCAGTGGTGAGTGTGAACTAGAGCAACCTGCAGACAGGAGCAGGCGGACCACCCGGGGCTGAGTGCAGAAGGAGAGGTAACTGGCCATGACGAACCATTGAGGGGTTGGAGAACGGGGTCCTGTGATGACACAGGGGGGTGAGGGCAGGGCAGATCTAGGGCAAGGCCTCATTCAGTTTAAACATGCTCAGTGGCCATGCTGAGGCAGGGCCTCATTCAGTTTAAACATGCTCAGTGGCCATGCTGAGGCAGGGCCTCATTCAGTTTAAACATGCTCAGTGGCCATGCTGGGAGACCCCAAGAAGGGGTGTCAGGTAGACATAGACACCTGGCTAGGGGCATAGGCTGGGGAGAAGGTAAGACTTCGCCCAGGTTGGAGGGTGAATAAGTGGTAGTGGGGATGCTACGAGAGTAGACAAGGTCTCTGAGGAAGAGAGGTGACCCTGAGTGAGGAAGGCTGAGAGCCATGAGGACAGTGCCTGGCACACATACACGCAGACCACGGTTCTTGAGGCCATGTGGTGGATGAGCCCATGGGACAGACAAGACCAGAGCCCAGCAGCCCTCAGGGACCTGGGGAGGGTGGGGTGAGCCTCACTGAGAGTCTGAGAAGGAAGAGGGGAAAATAGCGAGAATTGGACCACAGGGGCCAAGAGAGGGGACGCTGCTGGGGCAGTGGCTTGGTGTGCTGCTGCCGCTGCTGCTGAGAGAATGGAGAGTGCAGGTCTGACAGGAAGAGCTCAGGGCCAGGGTGAGCGGCAGGGTGCTGGGGAGGAAAGCCAGTGAGCAGATTCGGGACAAGGCCAGGTGAGGAAGCAGACACAGCCCAGAGCATCACCCATGACACCACACAGATGGTTGCCAGGGCAACGCACTGGGGCCCTCTATTTTACCTCTCAGCTTCCAGTCTGTACGAACTATCGTTACCCACACAAAGAGAACCCAGGAGCTGAGCCTAGTGTGGCCTCAGGACCCTCCGTCCATGCAGGGCTGGTGCCCCAAGGGTAGCTGGAAGCCTGGAAACCTGAGGGCATTTGCTGACACCTGTTCTCCCTGCCTGCACTGGGTGCCGTCACATCTGCTATCTCACCTGGCTATTTATGAATCCGTTTGTTCAAAAAGCCATTATGGGTCTCTGGTCAAACCTGTGCCGAGTTTAAGGATTTGGGTCAGAATTGGACCCTCATCTTGTCTAAGAGGACAGACAAGGGTCAAAGCAGAGGATGACAGCTTCAGGGGGACTGCAAGTGAGAGAGGGGCCTATTCCCCACCCTGACAGAGGCAGATGGGCCAGGAGCTCCCCAGGTAGGTGACCCATGTACTGGCTCTTAACAGCCAAGAGCAGTGGTCCAAGTTAGGAGGTCAGTGGATCCCAAGGTATGGGTGGGTGAGGAGGGGAGCCACCTAGCCTGATGGACTGAGGGATCAGGCTGGGCCTTGGGTCTGGACCACACATTTTTCAAACCTGGTCTTCCTCGTGTTTCTCTCATTGCCCTGGGAGGTCAGGAGAATCAGGATTGTGAACTGCTCAGCAGATGATGAAACCAAGGCTCGGGGCCTGACCCAGCTATGATCCCATGAGGAGGTGCAGGGCTGAGAACCCACTCACAGACACGTACTGGACACCAGGCTTTCAAACACATGCTCTTCTTCACTCTAAGCAGAGGTGGCCTCTTAGCAGAGGTGTCCCCTGGGGACAGGTGAGGGAACCAAGGTTCAAAGAGGTCACACTGCAGCCAGGATGAGATCTGGCAGAACCTGGAAATCTGTCCCTACTGCTTGCCATCCCCAGCTCAGGACGGGGCTGCAGCCTGGGTTTTCTGGGCCCAGCTGGGGAACAGCAGTAAACCTGGCACTCTGGAGACACCAGAGCCTTGGCATCAGCACAACAGGTTCTAACCTGGAGCCCTGGCAGGGCTGTGACCAGCAGCTGTCCACAGCCTGGGCTAAGGGCCCTCTTTCACACATCCCTGGGGTTGGCATTTCACTCAGAAGCAGATCCCAGGCTGTCAATCCCAGGCCATCTAAGCCTTGATGTCCCTCGATGGCTCAGCTTCTCTGAGTCCCAGCAGTACTGCAGGAAGGCTCTCCAACCGTAGTGTCACCTCGTCTTGGGCCCAGGAGGTAAACAGTGTGCCTGAGAGGTGAGCCCAGCTTCCTGCAGACTCCCAAGGTCTGGGCAGCAGAGGGAAGACAGGTTCTATCCGGACACTGGGTGAGGACACAGTGCCAGGCTCTCCCCTGATTCTTTCAACATGACGCATGGCCCTTGGAGCCTGGGCCCTCCCAAAGCTTTGATCCCTTCCAACGCTGCCTCAGTTCAGGAAGCCAGCTCCACCTGGAGCAGCCTGCAGACCCCTGCAGAGCAGAGAGAGCTCCAAACGCCCGCTGTCAGCCTCAAACCTTCCCTGAAGAGTCAGCCAGTCCATCTGCAACCTTGTAGGCTCCAGCTCAAAATGTGCGGCATGCCTGGTGGTTCTGGAGGAGTCTGGAGGATGAAGCAACGACAGGGAAGGTTGTTTCCCACATGGGAGAAATTACCACACGGTCACATGCTGGTAAGAATGATCCAATAGCAAGGGGGAGATGATGAAGCAAGAAAGGGGGGAAGTGGGATCCCTGGACTGTGTGTTACAGGGTCCTTCTCCCCCCACAGACTCCTGGACCAGGTGAACCGTATACCATTGTCATTGGGGAGTTTCTGAGGAGCCCTAAATGCAGGTGCTCTTTGAGGTGAAGAAACCATAACTGGAAGATGCAGTAACCTTGGGACCCAGGGGTGTGACTCATGAAATCATAAGACTCACCCTTATGCTTGGGAGAAAAGATACTGTATTTCCTTATATTGAAATTTTTTCTTTTTCTTTTTTTTTTTTTTTTTTTGAGGCAGTCTTACTATGTTGCCCTCGGTAGAGTGCGGTGATGTCACAGCTCACGGCAACCTCAAACTCTTGGGCTTAAGTGATTCTCTTGCCTTAGCCTCCCAAGTAGCTGGGACTACAGGTGCCCACCACAATGCACAGTTGTTTTTTGGTTTGGGGGGGGGGTTTGTTTTGTTTTGTTTTACAGTGGTCATTGTTGATTTTAGCTGGCCAGGGCCAGACTCGAACCCAGCCTTGGCGTATGTGGCTGGTGCCCTACCCACTGAGCTACGGGCACCGCCCTTGTTGAAATTATTTCTTGCTGTGTTAGCTCATGGAAGTGCCTCGATAAAAATGTTACACAATACTATGATACCCGTAGCTCACTGGGAAGGGTGCCAGCCACGTAACCGGGGCTGGCAGGTTCAAACCCATCCTGGACCTGCTAAAACAACAGTGACAAGTGCAACAACAACAACAAAAAGCCAGGTGTTGTGGCGGCCGCCTGTAGTCCCAGCTAGTTGGGAGGCTGAGGCAAGAAAATCACTTAAGCCCAAGAGTCTGACGTTGCTGTGAGCTGTGACACCACGGCACTCTACCCAGCGTGACAGCTTGAGACTCTGTCTCAAAAAAAAAAAAAGTTAAACAATAGTAATAATGATGGCTACTGTGGAAAGTACAAAATAAGAGACTTAAAGGATGACAATATCCGTCCATTTTGCAGTCACTGAGCTGCTAGGTGCCAGTCACTGTGCTCACATATTAACAGCCACACTAGAAAAAAGGTTTATTTTCCTTGGGGGCCACAGTGTTTTATTATGACAATAGAATTAAAACTTTGAAAACAAAACAATCCTTTCTATTTTAATTTTTTTTTAGGTTTTTAAAAAATCATTTTTATTGAGGTATAATTTATATAAAAAAATTCTACTTAAAACTTATAATCTGATGAGTTTTTACAGAGGTATATGCACATGAAATCGTAGTTGCAATTATGATAGAGAGCTTTTTTCATCATGCCTAAAAATTTCTATGCCCCTTTACAATCCATCATTCCCTTCACCTCTGACCTCAGGCAAACCCTGATCAATTTTTTTTTACCCTAGATTAGTAGGCACTTTCTAGAATGTTGTATAAGTGGCAAAAATCATAGTATGTATGGGCCTATGTCTGACTTCCTTCACTCAGCTTAATGCTTTTTATTTTCTGTTATTCAGTCTTTGGTACATAGATCATAAATACATTTATGTCATTACAGGATTCAACGTGTTGATTATTTGTACAAATTGGAAGGCTTACATCCTACTAAACAACATAGCCTTCACCTCATTTACCCTATTATAGGATTAAGACATTTGTGCTCTACACCTAATAGATCCAACTTGTACTTGCAATATGCTCCATAAGTGTGGTCCCCCTACCAATCCTCCCTCTATCGACCCACCCACCTCCCTTCCCCTCTCCCTCCCCTTCCCTCCTTCATCCTACATTATAGTTGTGTTTCATTTTTCTCATGCATGTGTGAGTGATTGTAAATTGGTTTCACAGCAGTACTGAGTACATTGGATTTTTTTTTTCCATTCCTGAGATACTTTACTAAGAAGAATATTTTCCAGCTCCATCCATGTAAACATAAAAGAGGTAAAGTCTTCATTTTTTTTAATGCTGCATAGTATTCCATGATATACATATACCACAATTTATTAATCCATTCATGGGTTGATGGGCACGTTGGCTTCTTCCATGACTTGGCAATTCTAATTTAATTTAAAAAGTGTTATTTTTTATTATTTTCTGTGCATGAGTTAATACAATTCACTTGACACTAGAATCAATTTGTACACTATATGCTACATGAGTTGTATGTGACTCACAACATACTGAATTTGTTTTTGAGAATTGAGTTTTTTGTCATTCCACAAGTGTTTTGTTGTGTCTGGAGTGGAGTGGACCGTGGATGGTCCTGGGTGATGACCTCTGAATCATGCCCCCTAAGTATGTGCGACGATGTCATGGCACTGCATAAAATCATATCAATTTCATTCAAAGAGCCTCCAGGCAAACACTCAAGGGAAACGTGCAAATGGAAGTTACAGTAACCAGAGAACACAGTGCATTCCCTGTGCTGTGCTTGGGCAAGCTGCCCAGCTGAAGCAGGAGGTAGGGGAGACCCAAATGACAGTGAAAGCAATGAGTGGAGTTTTCACAGTCTCGAGAGGCTCCGGACTCAAACTAGAGAATGAGTTAAATACAACTCATGTGGAAGTTAATGTGCTAGACACTGTGAATGCAGCAGAGAACCAGACACAGAGGAGCCGCTCTCGGGAAATCATTTCGGATGAAACTGAGGTGAAGATGAATAAAGCAAGTGAAGCAGAAGGATGATCAGAGCTAAAGCAGTTTAGAGTCCTTATAATGTCTGGGGCCAAGGTGCAGGGCTGATTACTTTTAGACTTTGTTAAGTTGCTACGTTAAAAGTTTACATGTAAAAAAAAGAAAAGGTCAAAGAAGAAATAGAAATAGAATGCATAACTTTCCAAGAAGTAGAGAAGAAAAAGACAAAGGAGAAAACTCTACTGTGCCAATGTAAGACCAGAAAGAAAGGAGAAAGTGATGGAAACACTGAAACAGACTGCACAAAATAGAGGGCAACAAGGCCCTAGAGCAGGGGTTCTCAACCTTCCTAATGCCTCCTAATGCCACGACCTTTAATACAGTTCCTCATGTTGTGATGACCTCCAACCAAATTATTTTCGTTGCTACTTCAACAAAACTGTAATTTTGCAACCGTTATGAATTGTAATGTAAATATCTGATATGCAGGATGTATTTTCATTGTTACAAAGGGGTCATGACCCACAGGTTGAGAACCGCTGCCCTAGAGAGAAGCCTAAATAGACTGATGATCACAATAAATATACATCAACTGAACTTTTCAGCTTAAAATTAAAAGAAAAACAAAACAGAGGTTGTTGGGTTGAATTTTTTTTAAATCCAGAAATAGGTTTGCAGGAATCACACCTAAAATATAATGAGATAAGAAAATCACAAATTAAGAATGTTATAAATATATCACAGGGAAATATCAACAAACAAAAATAAACATTATTTTTAAAAGTAGAGACTACACTGTACAATGAAAAAAAGAATTAATCAAAACAATGTATTATACACAGTTAAAAACATGGCTTCATATTTATAAAACAAAAGTTGGCCTAACTGCAAGGGGAAAAGATTCCACAACTGTACTAAGAGAGTTTAAATCAATTCTGAGTAATTAGCAGATGAAGTGCATCAAAAATTGTAAGGATATAGAAAATTTGGACACTATAATCAACAAACTTGATCTATTGAACAACTATACAGCACAACAATCAAAGAATGTACATAATCGTCAATAATACATGGAATCATAACAAGAAATTGGTCATATACTAGACCAAACACCAGTCTCAACAAATTTTAAGATGATGTATTATGCAAATAAGTTAGAAATCAATAGCTAAAAAGTAACTAGAAACAAACAAAAAACATATAAAACTGAGTACAAAGAAACATTTATAATAACTCATGGACTAAAAACAAAGAAAAATGTTAATTAGAAAATACTTACCATTGAACAAAAAAATTTATATACCAAAATTTATGGTAGTATTTAAACAGAAACGTATAGTCTTGGATGTGTATACCACATAAGAGAGGCCTGGAGATTGATGAGCAGTACAGACAATGCAGTGATGAGAAAAACAGCAGTGTAACCCGGGGGGAGCAGAAATTTAAAAAAAAAAATACAAAGAGCAAGAATTGATTAAAAAAAAAAAAGAAGAAAGAAAGAAAAATGGGACTGCAATTTAAAAAATCAGAGGATTTGTTTAAAACCTCAGGCAAACTTAGATAATTTAGGTAATTTCCTAACAAAAAACTATTTACCAAAACTGACTCAAGAAGAAATGAAAAAGCTGAATAGAGTCATAACTATCAAAGGAATTGAATCTACAGAGAGAGACAGATTTAAAGAAAGATTAAAATGAAGCCCAGATGCTAAATGGTTTTAAGGTAAGGCCTAAAAAAGAGAATAGACAAGAGAATCTGCTGTGACTGCTTTATTCACCATTGGGCAGGAAGTCTTAGCCAGGACAGTGGGGGAAAGAAGTATAAAGATGAGAAAAGAAGAAACATATATTTTATTATTTGCAAGTAACATTATGTAGCAAAACCTATATAACATCTACATAGAAAAATCCACAAACTGTTATAATTAAGAAAAGAGATCATTAAGTTCACTGGATAAAAGATGATGTGTTTGTGCATGTGTATGAGTGTGTCTCTGTGTGTGTGTGAGCGTATGTGTTTATGCCAGCAGTATTAAGCTTAAAACTAAATTTTTAAAAGATACAACTCTCAACAGCTACAAAAACTAGAAGATACTTAGGAATTAAGTTAAAAGTTGTACAAGACTTGTGCACATGGTTGTCCTGTGAGCCATAAACTTGTACACCGCACAACTCCAGGGGCATCAGTAAACTGAGGTACACAACTTGCACAATTATAGCCCTGTCTTTATAGAGAAAATTATAAGACATCATTTAAAAAAATTAAGGTACAGGTGAACAAATGGAGATTTTTCCTATGCTCATGAGCAAAAAGATTCAATATCATAAAAATACTGATTCTTCCCAAATTAGACTATAAATTCAAATAAAAATCCAATAGGGTATTTATGGCACTTGACAAAGTGCTGACTCTGAAATATATCTGGGTCAACAGTTATCACCAAAATTTTGAATTAAAAGTGCCAGATAGGAATATGTATCTTCTCAAATATCAGAACTCATAATAAAGCTATAGCCATTAAAGCAGTGTGGTACTGGTGGTACTGGACTAGGGACCATCAAACAGAAATGTGAAACAGGATAAACAGCTCAGAAACACATTCTGAGCACACTCTCATACATTATTCCATGGAAAGAATGTATGAGGGAGTTGGCATTAGAAATGGGGGGAGGGGCAGATTCTTTCATAAGTGATATCAAGACAACCTATATTTATAGGAAAATATAAAAGCAGATCCTTACTTTGTACTACATACAAAAATCAATTCAAAGTGAATTTAAACTATTTTAGACAAAAATGTTCGAGAATATCTTTTATAATCTTGCTTTAAAAAAAGGGTCTTTCTTCTGGCCAAGATGATGCACTAGAAGCAGCCAGCAAAGGCTGAGTCCATGGAGAGCATCCCTGGTCTTGGTACAGATTTAGACATCCAGACACAAGAAGGTCGATGAAACTTGGGAAGATTTATTGCAAATGGGATGTCACCAAGACGTACAGTCATCAGTCTAGCTAAAGTCAAAGCAAAGGAGAAAATCTTATAAGCTGTGAGTAGAAAGTATCAAACAATTTACAAAGAAAAACCCATCAGACTAATAGCAGACTTCTTGGCAGACACTTTGCAAGCCAGAGGGGACTGGGGTCCATTTTTAGTATTCTTAAGTGGAATAACTGCCAGCCAAGAACTTTGTATGATGCACAACTAAGCTTCATAAATGAAGGAGAAAAGAAATAAAATCTTTCCCAGACAAGCAAGTCTAAAAACACTCAAAGTAAAAACTCAGGCACAGTAAGTAGCTCACACCTGCAATCCCAGCAATTCAAGATGCTGAAGCAGGAAGGTCACTTGAACCCTGAAGTTTAGATTGAGTGAGCTTCAATCACACCACTGTCCTGCAGCCTGCATGACAGAATGAGACCCCCATCTCTAAAACAGAAATAAGTAAGAAAATAATAGATTGCTTTTTAAAAACTTGCAGTTCTTATAAAACAGTAACATAAAAGAGAATACAAAGCAAATGGGTAATAATCAACATCATGACTAGAAGATTACCTCACTTATCAATATTAGCATTGACTGTAAATTGTCTAAATGTTTCATTTAAAAGATACAGATTGTTGGAATGTATTAACAAACATAATCCAAACATCTGCTGTCTCTAACAAGCCCAATTAACTTGTAAAGAGTTGCATTGAGTCAAGGTAAAGGAGTTGGAAAACATATTCCACACAAATGGAAACCAAAAGTGAGCAAGATATCTATTGTTATATCAAATAAAACAAACTTTGAAACAACAATAGTGAAAAAAGACAAAGATGGCCATTATATAATGATGAAGGGATCAATTCAACCAGAAGATATAACAATCCTAAACATTTATGCACCCAAAATTGGAGCCGCCAGATTCATAAAACAAATACTACTAGACCTAAGGAATTAGATGAATAGTAACATATTAACAGTGTAGACGTCAACACTCCAATGAGAGAACTAGACAGATCATCAAGGCAGAAAATCTAGAAAAAATTGACCTAATACCCATTTATAGAACATTGTCCCCCCAAACTGCAGAATCTACATTCTTCTCATCAGTACACAGAATATTCTCCAAGGTAGATCATGTATTAGACCAGAAAACAAGTCTCAGAAAATTGTAAAAAAAAAAAAAAAAAAACTTGCATTTTCTCAGACCATAGAATAATAAAAGTAGAAATCAATTCCACAAGGAATTCTCAAAACAATACAAATATGTGGAATTTAAACATCCTTTTGCTGAACAATCTCTGGGGTCAGTGATGAAGTTAAGATGAAAATCAAAAAATATTTGGAATGAATGACAACGGTGACATGAGCTACCAAAATCAATACAGAAAAAGCAGTGCTAGGAGGGAAATTTGTAGCACTAAATTCCTAAATCAAAAAGACAGAAAGATACACACTAACAACCTAAGGTCACACCTCAGAGATCTAGAGAAACAAGAAAAAAACAAATCCTGAACTAGCAGAAGACAAAGCTCAGAGTAGAGTTAAACAAAATTGAAACAAACCATACAGAGACCAGTGAAATGATGTGGAGAGAAGGGAACACTTCTGCACTGCTGGTGGGAAGGCAAGCTAATACATCCTTTTTGGAAAGAAGTTTGGTGAATACTCAGGGAACTAAAAGTAGACCTGCCATTTGATCCTGCAATTCCTCTACCTGTGTAGGTATATACACAGATGATCAAAAATCGTTTTACAACAAAGGCATTTGCACCAGAATGTATACTGCAGCCCAGTACATAATTGCCAAGTCATGGAAGCAGCCCAAGTGCCCATGAATGGATTAACAAATTGTGGTATGTGTACACCATGAAATACTATGCAGCCATAAAAAATGGAGACTTTACATCTTTTATGTTTATCTGGATGGAGCTGGAACATATTATTCTTAATAAAGTATGGAAGAAAAAGTATCCAATGTACTCAATACTATTATCAAACCAATATATAATCACCTACACTTTCATACGAATGATAAAACACAACTCTAGTCCAGAAAGAAGGAGGGAAGAGGAGGGAGAGGGGAAGGAAGGGGGGCCCAGGAGGAGTGAGGGTATTTGGTGGGACCTCACCTAATGTGCACAAAGCAAGGGCACGTGTCAAAACTATTAAGAGTAGAGTATAAATGTCTTAACACAACAAATAAGTAATTAAGGTAAAGGTTATGTTAAGTAGTTTGATGTAAGCATTCCAAATTGTATATAAAATCAGCTCATTGTAACCCATAAATGCATTAATGTATGCAGTTATGATTTAATAAATAAAAGTTTTTTCTTTGAAAAGATAAAAGTGACAGACCACTAGCTAGATCAACTAAGGAAAGAAGAGAGAGGATTTAAGTAAGTCCAATCAGAAATGAAAAAGGGTACTAATACAGCTGATACCATGGCAATACAAAAGATAACGGGAGGCTATTACAAATACTTCTTTGCACACAAGCTAGAAAATACAGAGGAAATGGATAAATTTTTGGAAACAGAAAACCTCCCAGGCTTGAATCACAAAGAAATAGGAATCTCAAATAGACCAATAATGAGTAACAAGATTGAATCAGTAAAAACAATAAAAAAAACCTCCCACAACAACAAAAAGTCCAGGACTTAAACAGAATAGATTCACAGCCAGATTGTATCAAACTTACAAAGACAAACTGATATGTATCCTACTGAAACTGCTCCATTTAACATCAAGAAGGAGGGAATCCTCCCTAACTCATTCTCCAAAGCCAGAGAAGGACACAACAACCACAAAAAAAAGAAAACTACAGACCAGTATCCCTCATGAACACAGATGCAAAAATCCTCAGCAAAATACTGGCAAATCACATCCAACAGCACATCAAAAAAATAATTCACCACAATCAAGTGGGTTTCATTCCAGGGATGCAATGATTGTTCAACATATGCAAATCAATAAAAGTGATTCACTACATAAACAGAATTTAAAACAAAAACCATATGCTCACATCAACAGATGCAGAAAAAGCATTTGATCCAGCACTCCTTCACAGTAAAAACTCTTAACAAACTAAGTTAAAAGGAACATACCTCAAAATAATAAAAGCCATATGTGACAAACCCACAGCCAAATCATCGTGAATGGGGTAAAGTTGAAAGCATTCCCCCTAAGAACTGGAACAAGACAAGGATCCCCATGTTCACTGCTTCTATGCAGCACAGCACTAGAAGTCCAGAGAAATCAGGGAAGAGAAAGCAAGAAAGGGCATTCAGATCCGAAAAGAGGACGTCAAACTATCCCTGTTTGCCAATGACATGATCTTATGTATCTAGACAACCCTAAAGAGCCCTCCAAAAGGTTCCTAGCATTGACAAACAAATTCAGAAAAGGCTCAGGTTATGAAATTAATGTACACAAATAAGTAGAATTGTTATATATTAATTACAGCCAAGCTGAGAATCAAATTAAGAACTCGATACCACATATAATAGCTGCTGCCAGAAAATAAAAAGTACCAGGAATATACTTAACCAAGGAGGTAAAAGATCTCTACTAAGAGATCTACGAAACACTGGTAAAAGAAATCATAGGCTCGACGTCTGTGGCTCAAGTGGCTAAGGTACCAGCCACATACACCTAAGGTGGCGGGTTCGAATCCAGCCCGGGCCCGCCAAAACAATAATGACGGCTGCAACCAAAAATAGTCGGGCGTTGTGGCGGGTGCCTGTGGTCCCAGCTACTTGGGAGGCTGAGGCAGGAGACTTGCTTGAGCCCAGGAGTTGGAGGTTGCTGTGAACTGTGATGCCACAGCACTCTACCCAGGGGGACAGCTTGAGGTTCTGTCTCAAAAAAAAAAGGAAAGAAATCATAGATGACACAAATAGAAAACATCCCATGCTCAAGGATTGAAAGATCAATATTGTTAAAATGTCCAGACTGCCCAAAGTGATTTATAGATTCAATGCAATTCCCATCAAAATATCGTTTTTCTACAGAATTAGAAAAAAAATTCCTAAATTTTATATGGAATAATAAAAGAGCACAAACAGACAAAGCAATCCTAAGCAATAAGAACAAATCTGGGGGCATCGTTACCTGACTTCAATTATACAACACGGCCATAGTAACCAAAATTGAATGGTATTTATATAAAAGTAGACACATAGATCAATCAAACATGTTTGAGAACCCAGAAATAAAACCATACATCTATAACAAACTGATCTTCAACAAAGTAGACAAAACACGGTAGAAAAGACCCCATGTTCACTAAACGGTGCTGGGAACATTGGACACCTGCATGTAGAAGAATGAAACTGGACTTCCATTACTCCCTAAAAAAATTAACTGAAGATGAGTTAATTACTTAAATGTAAGATCTGACACCATTAAAATTCTAGAAGAAAACTTAGGAAAATACCCTTCTGGATATCGGTATAGTCAAAGAATTTAAGACTAAGACTCTGAAAGCAAATATGACAAAGACAAAAATAAATAAATGAGACTTAATTAAACTATAAAGTTTCTGCACAGTAAAAAAAATAAAAAATCAACAGAGTACATACAACCTACAGAATGGGAGAAAAGAGTCACAAAGTATACATCCAGCAAAGGACTAGCACTTAGCATTTATAAGGAACTCAAACAAATCAGCAAGAAAAAAGATAATAACCCCATTAAAAAGCAAAAGTAAACAAGAGACAGGAACAAACATTTTTCAAAAGAAAATATACAAATGGCCAGCAAACATATGAAAAAGATGCTCAACACCATTAATCATCAGGGAAATGTAAATTTAAACCACAATGAGAAACCATCTTACAGTCAGAAAGGCCATTATTAGTGTGTTTTAAAAGTTTTAAACATGCTGGCACAGACGCAGTGAAAAGGGAATACTTGTGCATTGTTGGTGGGAATGTACATTTTTACAACCTCTATGGAAAACATAATGGAGATTTCTCAAAGAGCTACAAGTAGATCAAGCCAGGAGTCCAACTACTGGGGAGCTACTCAGTGGAAAAGCAGTCACTGGGTCAAGAGAGACAACTACACTCATGTGTTTATTGCAGCACAATTCACAGATTGCAAAGATATGGAATCAACCTAAGTGCCCATCCACTGATAAGTGGATAAAAAAATGTGGTGCATGTATATAGATACCCAGGGTACCAAAAAAAGTATACATGTTTTAGGGGAGGAAAAAAATCATATTAAAATGTAACAGTCAATACACCGCAATACCAAAAGACAAATTCAAGTCACATTGAGCACCTCTTATAATTGCAAGTCAAACTTTACTTGAGTATTACAAATTCAATACAGTTTTTTCTTTTCTTAAAATGGGTATACATTTTTGGGCACCCTCTATGTGTGTATGTGCACATGTGTGTATAATGTGGAATACCACTCAGCTATTAAACAGAATGAAATAACATCTTTAGCAGCAACGTGGATGGAACTGGAGGCCATTATTTTAAGAGAAGTAACCTTGAAAGAAAAAAACAAATATTCTCATTTATAAGTGGGAGCTAAGAAATGCGTATAGCGTGTTCATACGGAGAGACTTAATGGACACAGGAGACTCAGCAGCAGAGGAGGCATGAAAAGTACCTAATGGGTGCAAGGTACACTATTCAAGTGACAGATAAAATCAAAGCCTAAATTTCTCCATTATGCCATTCATCCATGTAACAAAAATCCACTGGTACCCCCTAAATCCACTTAAATAAAAAATGAAAGAATAAATAAATGAAAATAAAAATTACTTGAGAAAAAAAATTTTTTAAGGATTTATCAAAGAACACAAGAAGAGCCCACCATAAAGGAAAAGGAATTTGAATAAAATAAATTTTTTAATTCTATGAATAAAAGATATCAAAAGCAAAGTAAAAACACAAGCCACTACTGGAGAATATATTTGCAACTTAATAACAAAAAAAAATTAGTAGCCAACATATATAAAGAATTTCTACAAATCAAAAGCAAAAGACAACCCAATGGGGGGAAATGGGCACTATGAATGAGCAATTCACAAGAAGAAGAAACCCATATGAGTAATAACCACAAGAAAAGATGCTCAGGACTTCCCCCGTTAAGGCAGGTATCCCTGAGAGGTCCTCATGTACCATAGGTTCACGCTAAATTCTACAGTTGTAGGTTATCAAGAGCCTGGATGGGAAAGTCCAGAGACAAGCAGGCCCAGCCTGTCTGTCAGAACCTCATGTTCTAAAGGGAGAGGCATGAGAAAACATACCATGGAGCATGCCAGAGGGATAGTCGCACAGAGGGCTGTGCAGTGCCATGCTGGGAGCTGCTGGCTTCACTTAAGGCATTTAAGGGACAGTCCCCTAGAATTGGGAAAATCCTGGTTTTCAAATCCCAAAGCAAATATGACATCTGCTGCACAAGTGGCCTTCTACTATCTAGCTCCCAAAACTACTGGAAGAGAAAAAAACTATCATGGAATAATAGATCTGGACAGAGAGATCAGAGAAATTGAAATCCTGGAAGGATTTGGCATCCCACCTCCTTAGTCCCTCCTGGATATCTAATAGGCATCACACACTCACCATCCAGGACACGACTCATCTCTCTTCCCCCGCTCTCACGACCTGCATCTTCCCAACTGCACCCCATCCTTCCAGTCACTCAAGTCAAAACCCTGGGGGAGTCACAGTCAACTCACTGCCCCATCGCACTCCACTCCCAGATAATCAGGAAATCTTCATGGCTCACCATGCAATGCATATCCAGAATCTGACCACATCTGTCCACAGCTATGGTGCTCGCTGGCTTACTGCAGGAGGGGCCCAAGGCCTCCACCTGCCCAAAGGTTGCTCCACCTGAGCAAAGGCTCCACCTCTGCAATTCTTTGCTCCGTGCCACCTTGTCCCTGAGGCTTGCTGTGACTATTTTATATGAAATTGCAACCCAGCTCCTGACCTCAACCTAATCCAAGCTCCTGAATCCCACTTACTTTGCTGGAATCATTAAAGCACTATCTCCTTCTGACACACTGCACAATGCCCATAATTTATCTTACACCTCCTCTCTGCTACAGCACAGCTCCACGGAGCAAGCACTTTTGCTGATTTTGCCCAATGCCTAGGCAAATTACTGAATTGAGAAGTTCCCTAACATCCCTGAGTCTCAGCTTGTCCATTCTCTCTTAAAACTGCCTCAGAAGTGCGTATTGGTGGAAAGCAAAGGAAAACATTTTAAAATAGCTAACCCTCTGCAAGAAAAGAATAGGAAGCGCTACAGCCCCTCATTTCAAACAGCTCTTTCATAAAAGGCAAGGAGCAAAGACCAAGACTGCAGGGATGGGGGATAGTGCGAGTGGGAGCCCCAGACAGCTATGGTTCAAGGGTGGAGGCCTCAAGCCACCTGTGTGAACAGTACCACCTACGGGCATTGGCTGCATTTTGTTGGACTTTTGCTTGCATGGAGGTGGAGAGTTGCCTTGCTGGATAAAGAGTGAAGCCTGGTCATTGGTGCTTCCTCTGTTGAGCACAGGGCCTGAGGATACAGCATCCCTTTCTGGTGTGACCAGAGCTGAGAAGAGGTGTTGGTGCATGTTTGCCCTCACTCTGCAATGGAATCAGATCCCTGCCACAACTCTCTCAACAATACATAACGCCGCTCTACACATACAGGTGGCAGCAGGGCCAGATGCAGAGATTCAGGGTGTCGTGGCTCCAGCATTAGTGTACAGCTAATTTAGCACCTCCTCCACCGGGAGTGGAGCTGCTACTCCTGAAATGGTGCTAATCGGAAATCCGATCTCGAATCCACTTCCCTCTCTTACTGGTCAAGATCACATCCGAGGCGGCTGTAGTTCCCAGATGGAACACTGGGCCCTTGCACAGATGGGCTGAGATGTGACCCAGTGCTGCCAAGAGCTTCCCAAGGATAAAAGAATTTTGTCTTTTCTCAGAGACAGATTTCCGAGAATCCAAAAGTAGGATTTTGCTGGCTCTGGGGAAGGTCCTGAGCCCTGTCTGGGCTGGGGCCTGAAGTTTTCAGCACCATTCCAAACTAAGATGGGTCATCCAGAGACCAAAGAGGCAGCTGCCACCCTCACAGACAGAAGTAAACTCCCTACAAATCCAAGTCTATTGGGGGCTTTGCTGTTGGTCTGCACGTGTGGGGGTCCCTGCAGGCACTGTACTCAGGGCATTCTGTGAGGTATTGCCCTGAATCTCACAATGTCACTGCTCCCTCCCATCACAGAAGGGCACAAGTGCCCAGGAAGCACTGGGACAAGGGACAGTACCACCTAAGGTGCAAGGTGGCAGGCGTGGTCTCACAGCAGATCAGCACTGGAGCTGAGGCAGCCCCACTTCCTCTGCCATCAGAGACTGGGGACCCCCAAATAGCTCATGCCATTTCTCCTGCATGCTCTAGTCCCTGGGGGTGATGAGAGGATACGCACACTGGCAAACAGCCCCCATGTCAGTTGGCAGGGTCAGGACCCCAACAGCCATGGCAGGCCCAAGAAGAGGGCTTCCCAAGCCTGGAAGGAAAGCGGCTGTGCAGGCTGGAAGAAGCCTCACAGGGCCAGAGGTGAGAGGAAAGGGTAAGAGGTCCCCAAAGAAATCCAAATGCTGAAGAGTTCGAGAGCTGCAATGTCAAAGCTGGAGTAGGAGGGAGCTCATGCACAGTCACCCAGCAAACCCCCCAGGCACTGAGACAGTGTCTTCAAATAGAATAGGAGGACCAGGAGATGTTCCCTGTGCCCACAGAGGGCCAATGGTCCATCCCTGTGCTGCCTGCGCACCTCAAGGTGACCTGTCACCATCTACCCTCGGTGGTGGGGAGAGAGGTGCACAGCTAATGATTCTGGAAAAGGAAGAGGAGGACATGGGAGTGGTCTGTGCAGGAGACAGGGAGGGGGCCACACCTGGTGGGGCTCAAAAGGGGTCAGCTGGGAGCAACGGAGCTAAGGTTGGCTGGAAGTGGGGCCACCTGGAGCCAGCATGAGGGTACCAGGGCGGGGGCCGCTACCACCTCTCCTTGCGCCCCCACCCTGCTAAAAGCATTGTCAGACTTTCTTCTTCCAACCAGGTAGCACCTGAGACACCTTCTGGGAGGAAATTCAGGGGCCTGCACTGGACCAAAGAAAAGGCCACTTTGCCCAGCACCACCTGTGCCTGGCCAGGACACACGGAAGCTCTGACCAGGGTGCCCAGGAAGGAATTCAGATCCAGATGACTGAGAGGAGGACTCTGCCCACCACGCTCGCTCTGGGGGACTGTCCTCCCTGGCTGGTAGCTGGACAGGGCTCCTCAACTGCTCCCGCAGCCAGTGGCCACGGCCCCCAGAGGTCAGACCAGCATCCCTGTGCCTGCATCCCTCAGCAGACACTGGCCTGGAGATGGCCCTGCCCACGTGGCCTTGTGGGGCTGTGCTGGCACTGTCCTGGCCAGCATCACCTTAGCTGTGATTAGGGCCATGCTGTACCCAGCCCCAAGGCTAAAAATAAACATGCTGTTCTTGCACCAACTAGTTAAGAAGTCCCTGCTGCGTGTGCCAGAATTTCCTTATCTTTCCACGACAGACGTTTTTACAGGAAAACTTGAATGTTTTTCATCCATCAAAATGGCAGGGTGCTGCGCAGGGAGCCCCGCTGCCGAGGGCCTGGCGTCAGGCCCACTTCCGGGGGTTTAGTCCTCAGCCTAATCTCTGGCGTGCAGAGGAGCTGGTGACGCTGGCCTCATTCTACCCACAGGGCCGCCTCAGGTCACAGCTTCAGAGGTTGCTTGGGGACCAAATGTGCTGTGCCCAAACAGCAGGTTCCAAGGTGACCCCTCCTGGGTTCAAATTCTGGCTCTGCTACTCTAGAGCTTGGACAAGTCCCTTCACCTCACTATACTTCAGGTGCCACTTTTATAAAATGGGAATTATCCAAGTGACATAATGAGTACAAATCATGCACAGGTATGTAAATAATGTGTGGAAATAAGTCTGTAAAACCCATGTGCATAATCAAACAGGGTCATCTCTAGAGTCCTAAAGACAATCAGCAAAGCAGCCACTGTGGGGCCCCCTCTGGGTGTTCAGCTCCAAGCCAGACCCTGTGCAGTTTGGACAGTGGCAGCTTTGGACTTAAGAGCTACTGGACCCAACCATGGGGCCACATACAACTGAGGCTACAGTGCAGCAAATACATGGTCCTCGCTGGGCCTTCACACCCGGAGCACATGTGCCCACCTACTCACAATCTCACCCACTCAAAACCTGCACTCTCTCCCTCCAGGCCAACCACAGCTGTTCCGGGTGGTGCAGGCATCCCTGAGGTCACGCCTGCCCCATCATCACACCTCCGGCCAGGATGACACTGACGGTGGCCCTTCCCCTCTCCCAGGGGCTTCCAGGGGACATTCTCCTCGTGTGCCGCAAGCCCTTCTGCAGACCACAGGTGGTGAATGAGGAAGGAAGAGGGACACCTCTTAGACAAAGTTTAAAATTTGCAAAGCAGCACTGGGAAACATGTGTAAAGGAACATGTTAAAGGAACTCTGCTAGGTGTGCCCAGTCAAACATGCCAGCCCAAACGCGGGAAGCTATCATTGAGGGAGCCCTGCCCTGTGCCTGGCACAGCCCTGGCAATTGAGGCTGCAAGTGGGCGGTACCAACGTCACCTGACCAGGGCAAGTGCAGCCCCCATAGCTAAATCACTCCACAGGCTGCACTGAACCCAGTCAGAAACCACAAGGCCACCCTCCTTCCCCCAGGCTGCACCCCACATATGTGAGAGCGACTGCAGTGTGGGCAGGAGAGGGACTCTGTGTGGTCACTGCAGAGTGGGAGGCTGACGGGTTTCAGAGACCCCAGGGACACAGAAGGCAGTTCCCAGGAAGGCTCACTGTGGGTCCACAGTGGGGTGCTGGCAACTGCTGAACAGCCAGCCATCCAGAATAAAGGAGAAAGAGCCTGACGGGAGCACGGCATGGTGTTAATATCCCCACTGTGGTCGATTTCAAGCTTCCAAGAGCTTGATGACCAGCTTGCAATATTCTAAAAATTTGTTAACTAGCTCCTGTCAGCCAGTCAGAGCCAGCTCTAGCAAGACACTGGGTCCTCCTGGACTCCGGCAGGAGAGGCAGGCATGGGTCCTGCCAAAGGTGCACAGCTGGTGCTGTGGGAGCCGAGGCCAGCCACGAGGGAGGGGAATGGGCACGTAGGTCTGCTGGTTCTCCTGCTCTCCCCATGCTGCTGAGAAAGAAGGAGCAGCTGGGCACAGTGATGATGGCATGTGCTAGCTGTGTCCTTTGCCCCGTTGAAGCCCCTACCCTCCGAACCAAGAGAAGAAGGACACAAGGCATCCCAGGGGCCTTGTGCACACAGCCCAGAATTTGTTTGCTTGGGCTCCTTTCCCCTCCGTCCCAGTCTCTGACCAGGATGCTGAGGACATGGGTGTGTGGGGGTGGGGGGGCGGTCTTGGAGCTGCAGACTTGGGTGGCAGCCCCCATCTGCCTCAGCCCAGCCTGTAGTCAACCTCTCTCAGCTCAATGAGAACCAGTTCAGACACAAGGAAATAGCAACACCCATGTATGCACCACTCAGTTTGGGACAGAAAATGCCACAGGACAGGGCAAGTGGGCCCTCCCCTCTCCCTACCTGCTCCCCTGTCCAGGGAATGGCTGTCCTGAACTGGAGTTCATCCTCCCACCAGCGTTGTGCTGTTACTTCCCTATGCAATGCCCAGCGCTGCTTTGCAAATTTTAAACTTTGTCTAAATGGCCTTGGGCCCTCTGCAACCTTCCACAAGGCTTTGCAGCCTGTTTTCATAAGGCTTTCAAAGGAGACGACAGCCAGCGTGCAACAATGCCAGGCCTGGGAGCCAACCCTGCACTTATTGGTGGCATGACCTGTGCCAAATCACATGGCCTCCCTGGCCTCAGTTTCCCCATCTATAAAATGGAGATCGTAGTGCCCACCATGGGGAGTAGCAGGGATGGGCCTGCCGCAGACACTGGCCTTCCCCTACCCACCCTCCTTACAGGGCAGACAGCAGCTCCCCACCACACTTGGCCCCCAGTCTTCTGACATCTTCTTCCAGCACAGACTCAGAGTCACCTCTAAGGGCTGCCCAGCCAACCCACAGACCAAGTGGCTGCAGGGCTGGGCACTTTCCCCTAGCCCTGCTCTAGGCAAGAAGGAAGCTGGGGACTCTGCTTTCAGTCTAAGACTGATGAGGGTCTTTCGGTCCTTTGGGTCTCTAGGGGATCAAAATGCCTCCACACAGGACATAACCTGTTCTCCTAGCACCCAGGCCAGGCTTCACTGAGTTCCATGGCATCCTGATGATCTCTGGCCTGACAGACGCTGGCTCCAGGACATGGTCACTCCCCTGTCTCTCTGCTTTCATCTCTGGGTGGACGGCAGATGCCATGAGCCGGGGTTTGGATCACATTTGTCCATGCTCCCTTCCACAGGATCCCCTCGAGGATGCTCAGCCCCCACCTCTGCTGCAGGCCTTGCTCAAGGACTTATGTGTCCAGTCTCTTCTGCCTTCCCCATGGTGACCCAGATGTTGAGCAGTCATCTGCAGCTTGCCATGCCCCAAACTGGACTCCCCTGGGCTACCCCATCACGGCTTTCCCAATCTCCACCCTTCCCTCTGCTCAGGCCAAAGCCTCAGGCTCATTCTCAACGAGTCCCTCTTTCTTATTCCACCAGAGCAAAGTCTCTTGGCCCAACTTGCAACATCCATCCAGAATCCAGTCATCTCTCCCATCCCTGCTGCCCAGCCTGGTCCAAGTCATCATGACCAATCAGCAGCCTCCCTGCAGCCCCATCCACCTCAGGGCATTCTCAAGTAGAAGTCATATGGTCCTGTCACCCTCTGCTCAAAACCTACAAGGGTGCCCCCCACCCTCACCACCCTCTGCCCCAAGCCACACCACATTCCCTCAGGCCCCTGCCCTTCCCCAGGACCACCCCTAACTTCCCACCCTGGCTCAGAGTCCCCCTCCCGTTAGGCCTCCTCTGGCGTCCTGACCCCGCCTGCTCTCTATGCCAGGCACGCATTCACATGTCACCTGTTTACGGTCTGCTGCCCACCCCACACGAGCTCCTAGCAGACAGGGATTTCTACACAGAATAGGAGGTGTGCAGGAGAAAGTCCCAGCTTTGGGCCCACTCCTGCAGCCACCTACCCACCCCCCTTTCCCTGGTGCTCCTTTGCCCCCTACACTTCCCCAGCAGATACCAGACCCAGCAATGACCCTGCTCTGACTGGGTCACCACCTCCTCCCCTACACCAGCCCCCTTTCTCCTGGTTCACCTTTACCACCCCCTCTCCCAGCCTCCAGGACTCTCCTGCACAGGTCTGGGCCCACTAACTAGGAGAATGTAGCTTCCTCAATAGGCCACCAGAGCCCCTGGACAGGGCCTGGGCACAGAAGGGGAAGGAAGGAAAGGAGAGGGAAGGAGGGAGCCAGGGGTTGGCTCCCCAGTGCCAGGCTACACTCTGCCAATGTCCTGTGTTCCCTCATAAGAGCCTCCTGCCCTAGGAGCTGCCCATACCTGGTCCAGACCACTTTACACATGAGGCCACTTGGCCGAGGGTGTGCTGAGACATGGGCCAGACATGGACGGCTCCCCCTGTCTCAGATGGAACCCACTGGTCACAGAGAAGGCAGAAGCATGCTCAGTACCCCTGTCCACCAGGTGGTCCTGCCACTCTCTACCCCTTCAGGACAACAGAAGGCCTGGGCCGGGCAAGTAGCCCATAATTCCAGTTCAGGCCACTTTGATGTTGAAACCCGGAGCTCTCACCAGGTAGCGCTGCCTCCCTGCAGCAGCTCAGCAGGCTTGGACACCTGCCAGGGAAGGGAGCTGCCTGCTCTCTCCTTCTCCCCCGCCTGGACCCTTGCTGGCAGCTCCAGACTGAAGAATAAGAGACAGGAAAGGGCTAGTGGACGACTCAGCCGGGTGCTGACTGACTTTCCCCAAGTAGATGGCTGGCAAGTTTCTTGGTGGCCTCCAGCTGGGCTGCCCTGCCCCTGGCTTAGGCAACACCCTCTTGGCTGGCTACTTTCAACTCCTCTCACCTGGGCCGCAAGCCCATCTGTCTCCTGGGGTCCTCCAGAGTCCCTTTCAAGACAGCTTTGCCTGGCCTTGGCCCACCTCCTTCATAGTGATACAGGGTTCTCCCATTGAAGGCTGGACAGCAGACCCCAGTTTTCCTAGGCCTGGGCAATTTCATGAAGGGAACGCCCTAACCTTTTACCCTGAGCTGGAGGGACTGCATTCATTTGTCTGTTAATAACCCTCTAATAACACTCGTTAAGGTTGAAAACATGTTTCCATCTGCCAAGTCCTGTCCAAGTGTAATCTCAAGACCTAATGCCCTTAGACAAGAGCCCTCGTAAAGACTCCCCACTGGGGTCTTTCCCTCTGCCAGAAGCTCTGGTGCTTTTTAGTCCTTCTATATTCGTGTCTAATAAAATCCTGTCTTAATGCTGATATGTGGTCCATGGGTTCATTCTTCAAATCCCTGAGACCAAGGACCTACTGAAGAAAGAAATTCCAGTAACAATACCACAGTGGACAGAAGGGGCCTCTTCCTGGCAGGCCCATCCCCTCCACTAACAGCCTCCTCCTCTGCATGCCACAGTGGTCACTAGAGCTGGTCCCCAAATATTTCTTTCTGTGTCCTTCCAATTCCACACCTACCCCCAGGTATCTTTTGAAAGGCATGATCAAGCAGCCTGCTTTGGACAGTGACATGGGGCAGCTATGGGCCATGTCACTCCTGAAGAAACTTTTAAGGGCTGATGCACAGTCCCCCACATCCCCTCCCCTGGGGGGCAGCACACAGAGGCATGACCGTGTGAGCAAAACTGCCATCAGCCCGTGCTGGACAAGGAACATGAGCAGAAAGGAAACACCGTGGTGAGCAGCCTCTGAGCTGCTCATTACGACAGCACCATGGAGTCATCCGGCTGGCACACCAAGCACAGTCGGACCCCATCTCTGTGTCCCCCAAAACCCAGTGCTTCTTCCCAAGCACCTCTCCTGAATCCTGACCTCACCTTCTCAGGTGAGGGCAACTCCCCCAAACCCCCAGGGAGCGGCAGGCACAGCACACAGTGACCCTCCCCAGAAGCACCTTCTACACTGGGCTTCACTGTCCCACACAGACCAGAGGTAGGACCTGGACTAACATGCCCCTACAGAGTCCTCAGGATGTGGCCTAGCGTTTTGCTTTAGGGGCCTGCAGAGTTGGCCCAGCTATAACCAGGACAGGGAAGGAATGACTCCATGGGGACAGCAATGGTATCTGCTCTCTTTCCTCTCACTACCCTGTCACCCAGCCTGAGACTAGGGCTCCTCCCCAGGCCCTGCTCCCTGGAGGAAATCTCTCATGGGTCCTCCAAGTCTCCCGGGCTTGCTGTATAATGCAATGTCTTCCTGTCACTCTTAGTCCAAAGCAGCATTTCTGCCATAATTAACATTTCCCATCCCTTGTCGCACTCAGAGCCCACACTTGTTGGAGAAGAACCTCTCTCCCTCCTGCAAACGTGGGGCCGCAAGCAGGGTGGGGTCAGCCCTCCCCTCTCCCACAGGTGTCCTCCTCTGTGGCCCTGCAGGGGTGAAGCTGAGGCCATCCCCGCTCCCTGTGGCCATCCGTCCCTGGCAGTTCTGGTGCTTAGCGATGTACCTGCTCTGACCCTTAAAGGCCCTCTGCCTACTTGAGATGAGGAGGAACAGCCCTGCACCCTCCAGAGCAGTGGTTCTCAACCTTCCTAATGCCGTGACCCTTTAATACAGTTCCTCATGTTGTGGTGACCCCCAACCATAAAATTATTTTTGTTGCTACTTCATGAAGTAACGGCATTAGGAAGGTTGAGAATCACAGCTCCAGAGGAACAGCCAAGGAGTTTCATGAGCGGCCCTCCACCACATCAAGCTGGAGTCCAGACAGTCTAGGCACAGCAGGAGACATGGAGAGTGGTGCCCAGTTTGGACTGGCAGAGTCCAGGTAAGCTCTGGGCCCCAGAAGAAGGGGAAGAGGGAGGAAGGGCCACAGTCAGAATATATCTTCATGTTCCAGCCAAACGGGCCTTCTGCTTCATTCAAAATGGTAGGGAGAGAAGGGGAGGCAGCCAGGACAGCACCAGGGCTTTCAGGCTGAGCCCTGCAGAAATCAAGCTGGTGAGCAAGGAAGACCAATAATCTCTGGACAGCCTCCAGGCAGAGGTACTCCCATCTGCAGCCATTCGGGAGAATGCCCTGGCCAGAGCCACACTCGGGCCTCAGCATCAGCCTAGTGAAGCTTGTGCTCAGCAGAGGCCATGAGGAAGCAAGCACAGAGAACAAGGCCCCAGCCCAGCCAGGTGCCAGGCAAGGGAGGTCAAGGAGGAGTTCTCTGAGGAAGGCATTTGTCTGCGGGCTAGGAAGCTTAGGCCACCCTGACTGAGCAAGCCCACCCAGAGAGCCTGGCCACCCCTCTCGAAGGTGAGACACTTACCACCCACACCACATCCTCTGTGTTGTGGGGTCTCAGCCAGAGCAAGGGAGAGTCCTGTGCAAATGCCTATGTACAAGGCCACCCCCTGCCTTAAAGATCGCAGCCCAAAGGCCCCCAGGGTCTCCTTATCACCCCAGTACTTGGAGTCAAGGAAATGAAGGCTGGGCTCACTTACAAGTGTGAGTGAAGACCACACAGTTGGCCAGCCGCAGTCCTAGACCTCCAGCTCCATCTGTGTTTGGGGGGCTTGTCCCTCCCACACTGCCTACAGCAATGCCTGCCTCCCACACCACACCAGCTCGGAGTCTCCTGAGAGTCCTGCTACTTGGCTGCACCTCTGCACTGCAAAGGCTCCCCAGGCAGTGAGCCAGAAGCTGCACCCCAGATGGGGCACAACAGGCCATGACCTCCTTCAGCGTCTGGCTCCGGTGAACAGGCCAGGATAGGAGTCACCTGTTATGAGGATGCCTATATCCATATGCTCAATTGAATGGAGCATTGAAGGCAGGTCATCAAGTTATGTGGCTGTGGCAATGACTCCGGTTCTCCGCATGCCTGTGCACTCACACCCTTCATGAGGCCAACCCTCCACCCTGCTCCTGGGCCCTGGCTGACAGCTCCTCAGGGCCCCTTGGTCTCTCCCCTCTCCTTTACCCTTTGCATCTGACCTCTGTCACCAAAATTCCATAGTGCTTTGCAAGGAGCAGCCTTCCTAGCATTTGTGGGAAATGATGGTGCATTCTAAAAGCATGTCCAAGTCCTGGCAGCCTGCCCAGCATGACAAGGCTACGTCTGGCCCCAACACAGCAAGCCGCCCCTAACCCCAGGCAGTGAGCCATACTAACCCCCCACTTGGCTGATGGGAATTTAGCAATTTCTACTCAGATGCAAGATCCCTTACCACTTAGCACAAAAATTACAGGAGGTGGCAAAAAATGAATGTTCAATGAATGAATGTGAATATTCAAGGTCCCATTTGTAGATGACACTTGTTCTGCCCCCTCAGCATCTAGACACTTCTCTCCTCTTCCAACAGCTCCCCTTCCCTCCTGTCCATCCATTGGGTCTCAGAAGTGGCTCCTCTTCAAGCTCCAGCATGGAGCCCATATCCTGGCCTGAAACAGTCTGCACATCCTGTGTCAGACCCTGGAACCGGGATAGAGATGAGCACCCCACCTCTGCTTCTCCCAACAGTGACTCTGTGGCTGCGAACACCAGAACCAAAGTTCCTTCTGGCTGGACATAAGAGAAGACTCCTGTCACCCATGAAGCTACAATCTGCCATCTGGGATCTGGCAAGAAGAAGCCTCCAGATAGACCTGCCACTGTGGAAGGCAACATGGAGAAATGGGCCCTGAGACACTACCTGGCCGCCAGAGCAAGCCTCACCTGAAGCCCACCTCAGTCTAGGCTTTTCACTTGAGTCAATCGAAGTCTCTGTTGTTTCAACTAATTGAACTGCTTTTCCTATTGCTGTGGTCAAAAGCACCTCACAGACACACTGCTGTAGATCAGAAAAGGGCAGCAGGCCACAGCGGGGTACAGTCCCACTGGCATAACTCTGGGTGGAGGATGGGGAGATGGGAGGAGCTGGGCAAAATAGCATAAGCTAATCTATTGAACTCCCAAAGTCAACATTGGAGGGGCAGCTTGCTTGACCCTAGATAAAAATTGTGGTATGCAAATTTGATTTGAATAATTGGGTAAATAGTCATTCAATTCAGGATTCTGCCCCCCTTCTCCTCAAGAAGTATTAAGTACGTGCTTGCTCAGCCATTGATCCCTCACTCAGACAATGGGGGAAGAGGACACTGATGCTTCTCCAGGATCCCCTCCATCTAAGCTTCATCTACATCTATCTGATCATCCTCCCCACCAAAACATGTCCCCTTGGGAGGGGAAGCTGCTGTTACACCACCATGCAAGCTTCCCAACCTGACTTTATGTGACAAGTTTGGTGTGCTGTGCTCTTCTCTTTCAGAAAGCCTGGCTCTCTCCATCAAACAGCTAGACTTTCAAGATTATTAATATTTCTCTGCTGTGTGATTTAGGGGCATATTTTGGAAGGTTAAAATTTAACACTTTATATATTAAGATTCTCCAGAGAAAACGAAACAATAGGATAGACAGAGAAAGTATAAAGAATT
The DNA here is from genome assembly GCF_000181295.1 of Otolemur garnettii. NCBI lineage: Eukaryota > Metazoa > Chordata > Mammalia > Primates > Galagidae > Otolemur > Otolemur garnettii. The sequence goes on from NW_003852568.1 coordinate 1,093,545, forward strand.
GGTTCATGTGATTGTGGAGCCTGCCACGGCCTAAGCTCTGCAGTCGGAGGCTAAGTAACAGGAGAGCCAACAGTGTCATCCAGTCCAAATGCCAGCAGGTCTAGACCTGGAAAGAGCTGACATTTCAGTCCAAATCCAAAGGCAGGAAGGAACCAACATCCCTGCTCAAGAAAGTCAGGCAGGAGGAGTCCCTGTGACTCAGCTTCGCTGTTCTATCCAGGTCTTCAGGTAATTAGATGAGACCCACCCACACTGGGGAGGGAATCTGCTCTACTTGGTCCACTGATGCCAATGTTAATCTCATCCAGAATCTCCCTCACAGGTGCATCCAGAATGATGTTTAATTTTTTATTTTTAAATTTTATTTAATAACTAGATTGGGGGGTGGTGTGACTGCCAGGCAGGGGCAGCAACCTACCTCTGTGGTAACGTTCCACTTGGTGCTGCCCACCCGTCTACTGCTGGGGCCAGAATGATGTTTGACCAAATGTCCAGGCACCTGTGATCCAGGCAAGCTGACACATAAAATTAACCATCATACTTGGTTCCAACCACAGCTGACTCTCTGCAGTGGACACAGGGTAGCTGGAGGGCAGCCACTTGGGGGGAATGGCACAAAGGTATGGATGTATCTCCAAATATTACCTTGCTACACTGATTTGCATCTCCAGCTTCTTACAGGTCAAACAATCCTAATCTGAACACATGAAATCCAAAATGCTCCAAATCTGAAACTTTTTGAGCACGAACATGATACCACAAGTGGAAAATTCTACACGTAAGTACTTGAAACAAACTTCGCTTCATGAACAAAATTATTTTAAAATATTTAAAATTACATTTAAGCTGTGTGTATAAGATATATATGAAACATAAATGAATAGATTTGGGTCCCACCCCCAAGATAGCTCATTATGTATATGCAAATATTCCAAAATCCAAAAAAATCTGAAACACTTCTAGTCCTGAGCATTTCAGATAACAGATAATCAACTTGTAGAAGGCTCCCCCAGCCATGGGTCCCTTCTTTCCTCCTTGTGGCTTATCCTTACCCTCAAGACCCAGCACACAGGCACCCCTTCTGTCTGAATCTCCCACTCCCCAAAAAGGTGGCAGGCAAGGATAATGGGGGGTAGTCTCTACCCAAAGCCCTGAGGGCGAGCAGCCCAAAGCCTGCATCATTCTAGATGGATCCTGATGGTAGGAGGAGCAGGTGATACAGAGACAAAAAGCTGGAACGGGGAGGCAGGAGCGGAAAGCCCACAGAGCAGAGTGGGCACCCTCACCACAGCACATGCATTCAAGATGTTTGCCTCCTTCACTGTCTACTCAGAAACAACCAGCCAGGGCATGGGGACACCATTTCTCAGCTGCCATCAGTAGGTGACCCAAACCTGGCCCCTTTGGCACTGTCAAAGAAGATAAACAGTGCCCATTTATAGGGCTGGGGCAAGGGTAATGATTATCTTGGCCCACCGATGGCCCCTTTCCCCATGAAATGCATAATGCACCATAAACACTGCTCACAGGCAGATAAAAATAGCTTTGGATCAAAGAGGTAGTTTCCTTATTTTGTCTCCAAGGACAGATCAGAGAGCTGGACTGCATGTGGGCAAATCAGTTTTTACTCTTGGCAAGAGTTTCAATGCTTTCCCTCCACACGCACAGAAAAGTCTGCCAATGTCGATATCTGAAGCTGAGATAATAGGCTGTAAGCTGTGCTTTGTCTTTTGTTGATGCACTCCCAGACTTCGAGGTCTCTGTTAATGTTTTGTAGACAGACAAGCTAGCCCAGACATCAACAACAACAGCAGAAAAGTCCACTTGTGCCCTGGATGGATGAGGGAGTATAATAGTGATAATGACCTCCATTACAGCCATGTGCTGCCGGCAACCCTGCAGACCCATAGCATCAACCCCATTTTACAGGTGGAGAAACTGAGGCTCAGAGAGGTCACCAATGTTCAACCCTAAGTCCGCCTACCCCAGAGGACTGAGGTCCATCAGGGCTCTGCAGATTTGAAATCAAATAGCCTGGGTTTGACTCCCATCTTACTACTTACAAACCCAGGCTCTTAATCTCTCTCCCAGCCTCAGTTTCTTCATCTGTAAAATGGGAGTCAAAACAACTTCCAGAGCTATCTGTGTCTCAAAGGAGTTTAGGTAAAAGAGCTATAGATGTAATTTGCAGATTAACCTGTATCCACTAGTTACCACGATGTTGTTCTTACAGCAGAGCACTGCCACATGCAAGGGGCTGCTCTTCTGTCACCTGGCCTCTAGGAAGCAGGTGTTGTTATACCCACTCTACACCTGAGGAACTGAGGTACAGGAGGGTTAAAGGCCTTGCCCAAAAGGTGAGGAAGAGGTGAAGCCATCGTGGACCTCTGGCAGTGACTCCAGAGTGGGTGCAGTGAACCCTAGTAAATATACACGGTGACGGTTATCATCTTATCAGCAGTGCATTTTTCTGTGCTGAACACTGTCAGGGGCAATGGTGCTTTGCAGGAGAATCTTCCCTTCCCTTCAGATTTTTCCAGAAGTCTATCATCCAGTACAATTCTCAGTCCAGGGGGAGAAAGATCTGACAAAGAAGTCACGCCAAGGTGGTGCTGCGGATAATGGCTCAGCCTGTTAACCCTACCGGTTGCATCCCCAGCAAAGCCCAGAGGGGCTATGTTTCATTCAGAGAACTTAACCCAGACCAGACAGGCAGCGAGGTCAGTGCCAGTCGAACCGCCTCCACGGTGCACTCCCCTCCTGGGCTGGCACCCAAGGCTCCCCAGGCAAGGGGCCCTTGAGAAGGAGAAGGCCCTGTCTCCCCAAGTTTCCGGGCAAAGCCCGCTCAGCCCGCACTCGCCCAGGGGCAGTGAGCGGCCAGCTGATACACAACCCGAGAGGTCCGCTGGGGCCCGGACCACAGGTCTGGCTTCTACTAGCCGACAGGGACGTGAGAGGGGCAGAGAAACGCCCCTGTAGCCCCGCAGAGCCCGCACAAGCCCTCAAGCCCTTCCTCTAGGAGGTGGCCCTGGCGCCTGCCTCCAGTGGGTTGTCTAGGGCAGGCCAAGTGCCGGCACGCGGGTAGGGACTGCACGGTAGACGGGCGCCGCTGTCCATCGCCGCCCGCGCGCCCATGGGAGACCCTCCCCCGACTCCCGCCGCACCGGCCTGCCTGTGTCTGCTCGCTCCGTGATGCCCTGGCAGGGCGCTGAGAGCGGCCCAGACCCGCGGCCCAGAGTCCAGCACCCGCTCTTCCCGGCAGAGGCCCTGCACTCGCGGGATGGGGAGGGCGGTGCACACGCGGGCACTGTCGGGGATGGGTGTGCCCGCGAGAGCAGATGAGCCAAACTGAGCGGGCTCGACCTCTGAGAGAACTGAGGAAAGTTCCCTTTTAGCTGGGAGGATGCACTCGCTCCGCAGTGAGAGTCGGGCCATCCTCTCGGCTGCAGCGTTGAGGGAGAGATGTGGGAGCAGAGAAGGGTGCAGGCAGAGAGAACGAATTGGTCAGCTTGCAGCTCAGGCCGCCATATCGAATTACCGCAGACTGGTGCTTTAAACGACAGAAATGTATTTTCTCGCATATCTAGAGGCTGAAGGTCCGAGACCAGTGCCAGCATGCTCTGGTTCTGATGAGAGCCTCTTCCTGGCTTGCCCATGGCCACCTTTTTGCTGAGTTCCCACATAGTCTCCCCTTACAAGGGCGCTAATACCCTCCTTTGGGCTCCACCCCCACCCCCATGATCTGATCTAAACCTAATTCTCTTCCAAAGGCCCCACCTCCAAATAGAGTCAGGTTGGTGGTCAGGGCTTCCACGTGTGAACTTGAGGAGACAAACGTTCAGTCTATAAGAGATGGGCTCAGTGCCAAGCCGTTCTTCAACCAGGCCCAGCCTGAGGGCCCTTCTGGCTTCTGGCTGCAGACCCTGGATTCTGGAACTGCTGATTCCACAGATAAACCCTCTTACAGCGTCATAAGTGCACCTCTTCTGGCACCTGCAACAACCTTGAACAAACCAACATCCTCCTGGCCTCCCCAGTTAGAATGTAAGTGCACCTCCCCCATCCACAGCCCCATTTTCTGAGGGCCAAATGCTCTGGGTCCTTGAAAAACGTGAGGATCACAGAGGACAAAGAGATTCATCCCTGCATGGGGAGAGGACAGACCCACTGCAGCCCGCTCAGCACCCACTACACAGCCCCAGCACACAGCACCTCACGGGCAAATGTTCCCAGCAGCATGAGTCAGGCTTCCCAGAACTTGTCCTTGACATGAGATTTAGCATCAAAATGTCTGCACTTATAAAAGTAAACAACGCTCCAAATACCTTAGACAAAAGTCAGTGCTGGGTTTGGCTTGCAAATAATTCATGTTTGGAGTAAATGGGTTTATTCTGCCTCATTTGAGTGATTAGTTGCCTTAGAAAGCCATAGCACCAAGGAGTGAAGGCTCTGCTAAGCCAGTGAAAGGGGATAAAGCCGGAGCTGGAATGCTAAGAGGGCTGTTCAGAGCCAGACTGCCAGCAATTGCTATTAGATTAAGGGCTCATTTGGTGGAATTTAAAATGGGAGCAGACACAACTCAAGAGAAAGAATCAGGGAGCATATTTCTTCTGACTCTGGCTGGAGAGTGAACAAGAGACAGGTCACAGCACAGGATCTTGGTCTCCGGAGAAGGTTGACAGCTGGCTGGGCTGGCAGAGGGGTGCCTACCTTAACCATGCATCTCAAATGCCACCAAGCCTTCAGCCCTCCCACACTGGTTCCGATGGCTTCGTTACATTATACAGTGGAAACGCAGACCCATGCAGAGAAATAAACCAAAAAGAAAGTGTTAGGAGGAGGACACTGCAGCGGAGCCACAGTGTCTACCAAACCCAGGGGAGCAGGTCCCAGCAGCCACTCTGTACAGGACCATGCAAGGGGCAGCCCAGTGGAAGCTTCGACCACAAGCTGAGGAGGGTCGCTGGCAGGTAGGACCAGGACCAAGCCCACACCCAGACCAAAGTACCTCTTCCTAGAGTGACTACCCTCACACAGAAGAGCAAAGCCTATGTCCCAGGCTGACCTCCCACTTCACTTAGAACCTTGACCCTCAAATCAAGGGGTAGTTCCCAACCTAGGCAACAAGAACAATGATGAAGACACATCACATGGTGCCCACACTGACCCCCAGGCTGGGAGTTGTATGTGCATGATCCATCATACTGAATCCTTACAACAAACCCTGGAAACCAGGCTGACATCATACCCATACCCATGAGAAAACTGAAGTGCAGTGAGGTTACAACCAGCTCAGGGTCACACACCCTGCAGATGTAGGGGTGGAGGATGTGAAGGAGGGAAGGAATGGGATGACCCCTAGTCTAGGGCTGGACTGTAGGTGGAGGGCATGCCTTTTACCCAGGTCTGGGGGGTTCCAGTGCCTGTTGAGTGGAAATGCCATAGACACAATTGGACAGGAGTCTGCAGCTCAGCAAAGGTTCATAACTAGAAATGTCAATGAAAGTGCCGATGGTGAGTGGTATTTATTTAAGGCCCTGGAATCTCCAGGCTGGGGTCCACAGCTGCCCTCCGTCCCCCAGCTAGTGTTTTTCTGCTCTAGCAGGGGTGTGGAACTGCAGGGGGCAGGTAGGGAAGGTTTCCTTCAAACCCTTTCCCAAGGCCCTGTCCCTCTGTTCTGAAGTGCCTACTGTCAGGCACTGTCCAGGACTGTCAGGCCACAGGCTGTGCCCACATGAATGGCTGCTTCACCCCAAGTACTCACAGACAGGAGACAGGTAACTCAAAGCCTCTGCAGACCCCTCCTCTCTCGCTCCAGGGCTCCTTGGCCTTCCCTCCCTTCTTTCTCTTTGCCTGCTCTTACCTAGTTCAGGGAGGGAGAGGAAAATCTGGTCCTACGAGCTTGCTGACCTTTAGAGACCCTTCTGTTTGATCTCCCTTTCTGACTCTTTCTTCCCTTCAGTTTGAAACAGGGAAAGAAAATGGCCTTTGGGATCCCACAGATAGAGAAGGAGGCAGCTAGGTCCCAGCGAGGATCCCCTCAGGAGCAGTGGAGCTAGGAAGGAAAAGGTCTGGGTTAGAGCAGCCACCACCTCCCACCAAGCAGAGCAGGAGGGGAGAACCCCCAGGGTCAGGGGGTGCCCAGAAACCAAGAGAGGAGGGTGTTAGGAGAGCGGGGCTGAGCAGGGCTATCCATGCTGCTGAGAAGTAAAGAGGAACACAGTCATGGTCATGGGTGCCTGTGACAAGCCCAGCTTCCAGAAGCGGTGGGAGCATGGGGCCACAAAGGAGCCAGGGCTACATCCCAGGAGTGGCCTGCGTCCTGCCAAAGAGCCTGGGACATTGTCCTGGGAGAACAAGGAACCAGCAAAGGTGAAATCTTGATCTGCTGCTTTTCAGCCATTGCACAGCTGGCTGGGTCCGTCATGATAATCCTTCCCGTTTACATGTCATCTCTCATCAAAGAATATTTGCAAATTACAAGTGTTAATCAGTTCTCTCTTCTGAGTTTTTTCTGGTGAAAATAGTTTTATTGTTTTTTTTTTCTGATTACAAAAATAACATCTGCTGGTTAACAAAATAAAAACTGGTCTAGAAAGCGCATAGAGTAGAGCATAAATTTCCCCCTCAGTTCTCCCTTCTGAGGTTAACCACTTTTTGGCGTAGATCTTTTCAGATCTGTATCTTTATTTTTGTAACAAAAATAGACACATTATGTACATTGTTCTACCTGCTGCTTCTATATCTAACAAACGTCGATGTCTGATGTCTTTCAACATCAGGGCATAATGATCAATTTCATTGTTTTAACAAGGTGAAAGGATTCTGCTGTTTGCAAGGGCTATCATTAATCTTATCTTCCCCATAGCCATATACACTTAGGGTGTTTCCACTTTTTTCTTTATTCTTGGCACTGCTGAAATAAACATTCTTGTACATATTTAATGCATCTGTGGAGGTACAATACATTCTTGGAACATGTATTATTGAGTCAATGGTAAGCACATTTGAAATGTTCGTAATAATTTCCATATTTTCCCTCAAAAAGGGAAAGCGATACCGCTGACACTGTCTCAGAGTGCCTTTTTAATCTTTACCAAACTGATAAGTGAAAAATGACTCCCTGTAGGGAATGTTGACAGTGGGAGGTTATGATGTGTGGGCTGGGGGCTATGGGATTTCTCTCTACCTTCTGCTCAGTTTTGCTTTGAACCTAAAACTGCTCCAAAAAATAAAGTCTATTAAAAAATGATTTCTTGGCGTCATTTTAATTTTCCTCCCTTCAATTAATTATGAGGGTGAATAGCTTTTGAATCATTTATTGGCCAGGTGTGTTAATTCTTCCATAAATTTTCTGTTCATGTCTTTTGCTCATTTTTCTATTAGATTTTTCATCTTATTGGGTTATCTGAACTTTTCATACACTATGAAGAGTAAGTAGTTGTCATTAAGTAGAGGAAAGACGCTGGTTCTTTTTTTTTTTTTTTTTTTT
>NW_003852568.1:1101178-1102993 GCF_000181295.1 Otolemur garnettii
GTTGCAGCCATACTGTTGTTTGGCGGGCCCGGGCTGGGGATTCGAACCCGCCACCTTAGGTGTATGTGGCTGGCGCCTTAGCCGCTTGAGCCGCAGGCACCGAGCCCAACATGCTGGTTCTTAAAACGAAGTCCCAGAATGCAGTGATAGGACAGTGTGGGAGGCAGGAGGTGGTCTCAGCGGGTCCCATCACAAGCCTGGTGTGGCGCAGACACAGGGCCACCTCGGCTGTCCTTCCCCTTTCCAGCATCCACCCTTCAATTTTACCTATTCTTCCCTTTGTCTCCCCATCTTCATCTTCCATTATCCACTTTACAAAAACCTTTCCTTCAATCTCTTGTTCCTGCTCTGAGATTTTTTTACATTGATGCAGAGGGCACCTGGGTAGGATAACAGGACACAGGTAAGGAGTCCCTTGGAAAAGGTTTAATTTGTGTTTATCATTCACTTTCTCACTGGGTATGGAGCCGGTTGGCATGCCAGGCTCTGCACTATAGCAAAGTGAAGTCAAGGATGTCCCATTCTAGAGGGGAGTTATACTCGTGGGGAATTAAATTAAATCCAGTGTGACCAATGCTAGGATAGAAAAATGTGGTGGAAAGGAGAGAGGAGAGACGAGGACCCTGGCACGGGGAAGAGAGGGTGATCAGAGAGGGCTTCCTGGAGGAGGTGCTCCTGAGTGAAGAGTTCAAAGATGCTCTTGACAGAGCTGCTACTGGTTCCCCTTTATCTCCACTGCCAGCTGGATTGGGGACCATTTAAAGCAGGGGTTCCCAACCTTCCTAACTCTGCAACATATTTTCATTGTTACACAGGGGTCGCAACCCACAGGTTGAGAACTCCTAATACAAAGTGGGAATACGTTTTCCAGACTCTGTTGCAGCAGATTTGTTATGTGAGTAATTCTGGTCAGTGGGACCTTAAGCAGACGTAACACCCAGTTTCCAGGTTGTGGCCTCAAAGGACAGAGCGGTGCCTCCCTCCATTTCTCCCTTCTGTCTAGCTGAGTGCAGACACAGAGGAGCTGCCCACGGGAGCTGGGAAGAGCTGCTGCCCTGGCTATTTTGTTAACATGCACGTGTGTGGAGGCTGGCCCTGTGCCGGACACCTACAGATATCATCAGGTTTAATATTCTCAACAACCTGAGAGATGGGCACCATTATTATCCTTACTCTGAAAATGAGAAAAAGGAGTCACAGAGAGGCTAAGTAACTCATCCAACTCACACAGCTCACAGAGGCGAAGCTAAAGCTTGCACTCTTTCTCTAGACCCTGAGCTCTTAGCCCCTGCACGCAGCAGCCTCCCTGCTTTCCTGCGTCCCTCACAGATAGAGAAAGCTCCTGTCCTTATAGGACGGATGGCCCCAAAAAGTGAGCAAGTGAAATAGAGAGTGTGTCACACGGTGGGACACACTGCAGAGACTAAAGCAGAAAACAGGACAGGCTGGGCAGAGTCAACTTAGCAGAGTGATCAGTGTCCCTAAGAAGGGGACACCTGAGCAGAAACGTGACTGACAGAAGTGGGAGGGGATGTCTGGGGACATGCTGGCCTGCTTTCCAATTCCAGCTCGGACGCACATCAGCTCCTGCCCTCGAGTTCTTGACATAGCGTCTGAGCCTCAGCTTCCTCATCTTTAAATCCTACCATGGCAGGTTGGGGGAGTGGAGAAAAACAGGTGGCTCCATGGCAGAGCACGCAGACAGCGTAACTCTCCGCAGACAGCGTAACTCTCCGCAGACAGCGTAACTCTCCCGCAGACAGCGTAACTCTCCGCAGACAGCGTAACTCTCCCGCAGACAGCGTAACTCTCCGC
>NW_003852568.1:1103018-1126084 GCF_000181295.1 Otolemur garnettii
ACAGCGTAACTCTCCGCAGACAGCGTAACTCTCCCGCAGACAGCGTAACTCTCCGCAGACAGCGTAACTCTCCCGCAGACAGCGTAACTCTCCGCGAGGGTTACAGCCACATCTCAGTGGCGCCCACCAGGTTCCCGGCACCATGCTCAGATGCTGGCTGCATCTGCAGGTCCGTGCAGTTATCTCCCAAGCACCCCGCAGCACCACCTGAGGACACAGCTGGTGTCATGGCCCCCAGCATGGATGGCCAGACAGGCCAGGTCCCTGTACCAGGTTCATCAGCCACACAGCTAATGTCAGACCATGCCCTCACCCACCAGCTTCCCGCCACTGAGCACCCCCACTATCCTCCTTCAGCAGCACCTGTGTGCTGAGCTGCTGTGTCCTGTCCGAGTGATTACAGAGTCTGACCATCCGGGCTGGCATGTCAGCAGAGATGACCTCTGTGGGAGGGACATTTGAACCCAAAAGAAGTGAGGAGTGAGCCCCTCAGCGACATGGGGGAGGCAGTGCAGGGACTGAAGCCAGTGACAAAGCCAAGGCCTGAAATATGGGATACATGTCACCCCACTGTGGCTGGTGGGAGGCCTGGGCCGTACCCCACCACAGCCAGCGCCTCCCTGTCCTTCCTCCACGGGTGCAGAGCCCTTCCAGCAGCACCAACGCCTCCACCTCACAGCCCACTTCTGGGGCCCCTGGGCTCCCGACATCCTAGACACCTTGAGTCTTCAGCCACACTGGACACCCCGCTTCGCTGCCATCTCCAACAACCTCAGGGGGGGTTCCTGTAAGTCCCCACCTTACAGGCCACAGAGGGTGGGCAGGGAGGGCAACTAACTCAGCCAAGTCCCTCGAACTCAGTGGTGTGGGCCCAGCACATCCCCGCTCAGGAATGTGTGAACCAGTTGTTAAACACAGCCACCATTCAAAATTAAATTGTATAAACTTAAACACATTATTTTAGAACAAAGGTAATAAATACACAGAACTCCCACTCTGCACACTCTTCCCAACTCAGCACTCAGTGACATCATGGTGGTACCTTTAAATAGGCCGAGTGGGAATCTCTGCACCACGGAAATCAGAAGTACTGCAAATTTGGGCTTGGCTTATGGCATTATTGATTTTAGCAGTAAAGAAATTTAAAAAATGCTAAGTACACTTAAAAGTGTGTTGCGTCTGTAGGTGTGAGTTTGAATATAATACAAAAAAAAAAAAATCAGCCAAGAAGAAACAGCCTTCTAGTATTCAACAACTACAGTATTAAAATGCTTATTCAGGAAAGGAGTCACTCAGGTCTTGGACAAACAAGTGGAGGTGTGACAGACATCCAGGATCCAGGCCTGGCTCCGGATCTGGGCCTCACAAACTCCCCAGAGCTCACTCCGTCTAGTGGTCCCTCACTGGGGTCTCAGCTCCTAGGATACCAGGCTGCCTTGGGGACCACCCAGAACTCAGAGCAGCAGGGCAGGGCTCCCCCAGGTCAGGGAGTGGCTGAGCCACCTGTGATCCCAGCTCGGGGCCTTTCCCATACTTTCTGCTTCCTCTGGCCTCTCCCATACCCTGGACTCTTCACTACCTGGGAACCCTCTTGCTCTTTTTGGCATCTGGTGACATTTCATTTGATGTCAGCCTACGTGTTCCCCATAATTGCTGATGTCTGCTGTGTGTTTAGCCATGTCTCTCCTCAACCAAAGTTCAGGGTCTAGTTACTAACAGGAGATAGTGACCTCTTCATTCCCTCTCTCCTTTTCTTTCTCCTCAATTTCTCTTTCCCTTTCTTTTTGAATTTTACTGATATTTGTTTATAATAGCTTTATCAAGAGAGAATACACATACCTCACAATTAACCCTTTGAAGTGCCCAGGGCAATGGGTCTGTTTGTTTGTTTGTTTGTTTGTTTGTTTTTGCAGTTTTGGGCTGGGGCTGGGTTTGAACCCGCCACCTCCGACATATAAGGCTGGCACCCTACTCCTTTGAGCCACAGGCGCTGCCCCCAGTGCAATGTTTTTAGTGTGCCCACGGACACCTGGATTCGGCACATCAACTTGAGAGCATTTCCTCACCTCATAAAGAAGCCTGCACCCTTCAGCCCTCACCATTAACACCCACTCTGTGAGAAACCCTACCGATGCCAGGAATGTGGCAAAGCCTTTAATCGGTGTTCACACCTCATGAAACATAAGAGGATTCATACCGGAGAGAAACCCCACCAATGGGAAGGATGTGGCAAAGCCTTTACCTGTTTTTCAAGGCTTACTGCACATCAGAAAATTCATACCACGAGGAAAACCTAAAAATATAAATACTGTGGCATAGTCTTTCCTTAGTAGTTAAGCCTGAGACAAAACCAGGAAATTCATACTAAAGAGAAATCCTCCCAATGTTGAAAGAATCAGACAATTCATACTATAGAAACTTTATAATACATGTGAAAAGAGTTTTATCTCAAATATACAACTTAGGCATCAGCAGGGACTTCACACCAAGAGAAACTTTATAGTTACTATAAAGGCGCAGAAGTATTTAATTAAAACTTAACTCTAAGTGCATCAGGGAGTCACACAAGTAAAAACTAAAGCACATTTTCAGACTTTACCCTGGCATATTTGTTGAAGAGAATAATGTGAATTCAAGATAATTTGATCATTTTGTCAAATGTTCAATAACTTGTATTTTGACAGGTAGAATTATTAATGTATTCAGGGTGCTTTGTCTTGACAGCATTAAAATTATTCAAAAGCAAAAAAATAATAATAATAACCCCCCTGCCTGCTCTCCCCACCCTGAGCAAACCCTGATCTACCTTCTGGCTCTACAGATTTCCCTGTTCTGGACTTCCATATCATGTAATTGATTAGAAAAGATTGGCTCCTTTCACTTCGAGCAATGTTTTCAAGGCTCACTCATGCATCAGTGATTAATTTCTTATTATGGTCCGATGATTTTCTATATCACTTTTGATTATCCATTCGTCAGTTGACAGACATTTAGGCCGTTAGGAATAATGGCGTTGTAAACATTCACATACAAATGTTTGTGTGGACGAATGTTTTCATTTCTCTTAGATGTATGTCTAAGAATGGAATTGCTAGATCATATGGTAACTCTGTCTGTAATCATTCAAAGAACTGCCAGACTGTTTTCCAAATTGATTCCATCATTTTATACCAGCAGTATATGAGGGCTCCTATTTCTTTACAATTCTCCAACACTTGTTACTAGCTCATTTTATTTTTATTCTAGCCTATGTGATTGTGGTTTTGATTTGCATTTCCCTGATGACTAATGATAAACATTTTTTCATGTACTTATTGGCCATTTATACATCTAATTTGAAGAAATGTCTGTTGATATCCTTTGCTCATTTTAATTGGATTCTCATTGTACTATTAAGTTGTAAGTGTTCTTTATGTACTCTAGATACAAGTCCCTTACTAGATATGATTTGCTAATATTTCCTCCCTTTCTATGGGTTCTTTTTTCATTTCCTTGATAGCTTCCTTTGAAGTACAAAAGTTTTCACGTTTTATGAAATCCAATTTTATAAAATTGCCCTTGTTTTTAATGTCATACCTAAGAATCCTTTGCCAAGTCCAAAGTCATGAAGATGTACCCTTGTGTTTTCTTCCAACAATAAGATCTCTGATTTTTGTTGAGTTAATTTTTGTATGTGGTGTGAGCTAAGGACCCAAGTTAACTAATGTGCAAGTGGCAGCACTATTTGTTGGAAAAAAACTTGTCAACAAAGAAAATAGCCCGTATTCAGATAAGGATCGTACTGAGTATATAGATCAAACAGGGAACACTGCTACCTGATACAGTTCGCATATTTGTTCCCTCCAGATGTCACACTGAAATTTGATCCCGTGTTAGAGGTGGGGTCTCATCAGAGGTATTTGGGTCATGGAGGCAGATTCCTCCTGAACAGCTTGGTGGCCTCCTCATGATAATCAGTTAGTTCTCACTCTATTAGTTCCTTTGAGAACTGATTGTTAAAAAGAGCCTGGCGCGCGCCCGCTCTCTCTCTGTCTCTCTCTCTCTCTGTTTCTCTCTCTCTCTCTCTCTTTCTCTCTGTTTCTCTGTCTCTCTCTCTGTTTCTCTCTCTCTCTCTCTCTCTCTTTCTCTCTCTCTCTCTGTCTCTCTCTCTGTTTCTCTCTCTCTCTCTCTCTCTCTCTGTTTCTCTCTCTCTCTCTCTCTCTCTCTCTCATCCTTCCTCTTGCCATATGATAGCTGCTTCTCTTCAACTTCTTTCTACCATGAGTGGAAATTCCCTGACCTCTCACCAGAAGCAGATGCTAGCACCAAGCTTCTTACAGCCTGTACAACCATGAGCCAAATAAATTTCTTTTCTTTGTAAATAACCCAGCCTCAGGTATTTCTTACCTGAGGGTAAAGGGACTAAGACACTTCATTAGCAATATTAAGTCTCATAATCCATGAACATGGGATGTTATTTATTTATTTATTCCTTAATTTTGTTCAATAACCTTTTGTAGTTTTCAGACTATACTTTTTACACTTTTGTTAAATATATTTTATTCATGTTTGATTCTTTAAATGTAATTGATTTCTTAATTTCATTTTTGGATTGTTTAGTGCAAGTATATAAAAATACAATTGGTTTTTTTTATATTAAGCTTGTGTTTTGTTAACTTGCTGAATTCATTTGTTAGTTCTTATAGGTTTTTGTGGATATCCTAAATTCTTTAGGATTTTTCTATGTACCAGATTATGTCATCTGTGAATAGAGATAATTTATTTCTTCTTTTCCAATTTAGGTGCCTTTTTATTCTTGTCAAATTTCCTGGAATAGACTCTCTAATACAATGTTAAATAGAAGTAGCAAGAGCAGACATTATTTTTCTTATTCCCGATCTTAGGGGAATTAAGAATCTAACATCCAAGCATCTAGTCTTTCACCATTAATTACAATATTAGAAGTGGGTTCTTCATAAATGCCCTTTACCAACTGAAAAAGCTCCCTTATGTTCCTAGTTTGTTTAGTGCTTTTATGATAAAAGTATGTTGAATTTTGTCAATTTTTCTTCTTTGTCTGTTGAGACGATCATATGATTTTTATTTTTATTTCATTGAGATAGTATATTAGGCTAATTAACTTTTTCATGCTGAATCAACCACACATTCCTGCTCTAAATCCCTCTGTCATGGCATAATTTTTTTACATGTTGCTAGATTCAGTTAGCTAGCATTCTATTAAGAATATTTATATCCATTTTCATAAATGATAATTGATTTGTAGTTTTCTTGTGATGTCTTTTCCTGGTTTTTGGTATCAGGGTAATATCAGCCTCAAAGTGACTTTGTGGGTTCACCTTCTTCTTCTGTTTTTTAGAAGATTTGGTGAAAGATTGGTATGGATTCTATTTTCAATGTTTGATAGAATTCTGCTGTGAAGAATCTGGACCTTGGCTTTTTTTGTGAGTAGTTTTTTGATGACTCATTCAGTCCCTTCATTGTTTGCGTATTTCTTTGTTACTCCATTTTCATAGTTTTTGGCTTTCTAAAAATATGTACATTTCATCTTAGTTATCTAATTCTATTTTTTGTCATACAATTGTTCATAGTATTTTTTATGACCATTTTAATTTCTATAAGTTGATAGTAAATGTCTTCTCCTTCATTTCCAATTCTAACAATTGTCCTCTCTCTTGTTTCCTTGGTTGATCTAGCTAGATCAATTTCTTTTCTTTTTTTGAGACAGAGTTTCATTTTACTGTCCCTAGTAGAGTGCCATAGCATCATAGCTCACAGCAACCTCAGACTTTTGGGCTCAAGCAATTCTCTGGCCTCAGCCTCCCAAGTAGCCAGGCACTAGAGGCACCTGCCATTTTTAGAGACAGGGTCTTGCTCTTACTCAGGCTGGTCTTGAACTCAAGCAATCCACCCACCTCAGCCTTCCAGAGTGTAGGATTACAGGCGTGAGCCACTGCACCCAGCCTTGGCTAGATCAATCTTATTGATCTTTTCAAATAACTAGCTTTTGCTTTCACTATATTTCTCTATATTTCTTCTACTCTCAATTTCATTAATTTCTTGTATACTCTTGATTATTTCCTTTCTTCTGCTTGCTATAGGTTTAGATTGCTCTTCTAGTACAAATGTCTTGAGGAAGATTAAGTTATTGATTTAAAATCTTTGTTCTTTCTTAATCTTGACGTCTATAGCTTTAAATTTCCATTCTGAGCACCACTTTTGCCACATCCCATAAGTTTTGGTATCTTGTCTTCACTTTCGTTTATCTCAAACTATTTTTTATTTCACCTTTGATTTCTTATTTGATCCATTGGTTATTTGGTAGTATGTTATGTCATTTATACATATTTTCTATTTTTCCAAATCTTTTTCATGTTATTGATTTCTAATGCTATTCTATTGTGATTAGAGATCATACTTCAAATTTTTCCTATCTTTTTAAATTTATTAAAGTTTGTTTTATGGCCTATGGTCTACCCTGGAGAATGTTCCGTGTGCAGCACTTGAAAGGAATATATATTCTGTTGTTGTTCTTGTATGCAATGTTCTGTAAACAACTGGTCTATTTTGTTTAGAGTTGTTCAAGTCTTCATTTCCTTGTTAATCATATATCTAGTTCAATACACTCACTATCCAAACTGAGATTATGCAACACAGTTAACTTGTATATTTCTCTCTTCATTTCTGTCAGTTTCTGCTTTGCATATTTTGGGTCTCATTTATTAGGTATATACATGGTTTATAGTTGTTGTATCTTTTTTTTTTTTTTTTGAGACAGAACCTCAAGCTGTCCCTCTGGGTAGAGTGCTGTGGCATCACAGCTCACAGCAACGTCCAAATCCTGGGCTCAAGCGAATCTCCTGCCTCAGCCTCCCAAGTAGCTGGGACCACAGGCGCCCACCACAATGCCTGGCTATTTTTTGGTTGCAGCCATCATTGTTGTTTTGGTGGGCCCAGGCTGGATTCGAACCCGCCACCTTAGGTGTACGTGGCTGGCACCTTAGCCACTTGAGCCACAGGCGCCGAGCCTATAGTTGTTGTATCTTCTTGACAAATTCATCCCTCCATCATCATAAAATATCCTCCTCTGTCTCTAGTAATATCTTCTGTTTTAAAGTCTATTTTCTCTGATATTAATATCTCTACTCCAGCGTTCTTGTGGTTGCTGTTTGTATGATACATCTTTTCCCATCCTTTTACTTTCAATTTATTTGTAACTTTGACTCTAAACTGTGTCTCCTACAGAAACATATTGTGGGATCATGTTTTTGTAATCTATTCTGACAATCTCTGCCCTTTGATTAGATTGCTTGATCCATTAATTTGATGTATTAATGATATAGCTGCATTAACATCTTCCATTTTACTTTTTATTTTCTATATGGCTTATGTCTTTTTGTTTTTCTATTCTTTCTCTATGGCTTTCTTTTATATTTAGTATTTTTGATGTAGCATGTTAATTTTCTTGATAATTTTTTCACTGTACTTTCGGATTATGTTTTTAGTTATCGCTCTCGGGCTTACCATGTGTATCTTAATTTATCAAAACCAGGTTCAGATTTACATTAGCTTAATTCCAGTGATATAAAAAATGTTATCCTGATAACACTCCATTTTCTTTCTCCGGTTTTTTGTTGTGTATATTATATCTATTAATATTAGAAACCAAATAATATATTGTTATAATTGTTATTTTCCTATCTGTAGTCATTTTTAGACAAATGCATCTTTGGTCCCACCTACCTCCTTTGGGTTGTATTATCAAATATACTACATTTCTCTATGTTACATACCCTATAATACATTACAAATATATTATTTTATACCATTGCTTTTTCAATCAGTTAAGAGAGGAAATGAGAAAAACTTGCATTTAAATTGTCTTTTATAATTATACAATTACCATTTTCTATTTTTCATGCTTATCTGTCCCTTCTCTATCCTTCCATTTCCCTCCCTCTAACTCCCCTTCCTTGACCCTTTATCTGGCATCTCTTGTTATTCTTAAGACATTCAGGACTAGGAGCATTCAGATGCTTCACCCCAATAGCTGTGAGAGCTGTCACTAAAGAGGGAGAAACAAGGGTGGTCACAGCGATCTCTCTGTCTTTGGGGCCTGCCTGGAGGGTTTTTTTTTTTTAATTTTTATTAAATCATAGCTGTGGACATTAATACTATCATGGGGTACAGTGTGTTGTTTCTATATACAATTTGAAATACTTTCATCCAACTGGTAAACATAGCCTTCATATCATTTTCTTAGTTGTTGTGTTAAGACATTTCTATTCTACATTTAGAGAAAAAGCCCATCATGATTAAACCCCTACTGTTCCAGGAAGGTGTCATCATTCCCACTATACAGATGACAAAGATTCAATGGCTTGCTTAAGGCTAAGAGCTGAGACAACCTTTTTAATTCCATTTTGTATTATTCCAGTGGCAGAGCTGGATAAGCGATGTTGGAGGGTGTGTATTTTACCCACATTGGGGCACACTTCTTGAATGCAAACAAAAAGCGTCTCCAGTTCCTCATCCAGGGTGTACTCTGATAAATCCACCTGATTTCATTCTCTTCTCCAATAGAATACAGAAATTAGGAGGGGAAATGTGGCTTTGGCTGTCAAAGTTCTGGTTTAGTTTTTGTTTTAAATTACAACTTGCTTTACCTTCACATGAAATAATGAAACAGCTGGCTGAGGGCAAAAAAACTGAATCACATTCATGTTCCATCAAGCTGGGTAGGTGAGAATACAGATGGTTCTGTTACTTTTCAATAATTTTTAAACATTTTTTCTCACTATAAAAATAATACTACATATAAGCATTAAAATGGAAAAATACATATACATACATATGCATATGTGCATATGTGTGTACATATATTTATATATAATCCTTGGAAGAAATTTGAAAATGAAGAAAAGCATAAAGAAGAAAATATAAATCACATAAAATTTGTCTATTCAAAAAC
Source organism: Otolemur garnettii (assembly GCF_000181295.1). Lineage (NCBI taxonomy): Eukaryota > Metazoa > Chordata > Mammalia > Primates > Galagidae > Otolemur > Otolemur garnettii. The sequence continues at coordinate 1,111,987 of NW_003852568.1, forward strand.
AATTACTATTAACAGGTAGTGGATTTTCTTGGATTTTGGTTAAGCCTTCTATATATACGTAGTATGTGAGTATATGTATATGCCTTCTATATATAGATTCTGTGTAAGTTTCCACCTTTTAAATTTAACATCCCATGAGCATTTATCCACGTCATTAACACTTTCTCATAAACACATAAACATGATTTCCCTGGCCGCCCGAGTCTTTCTCGTAGAACTACACCAGCACACTCTGGAGCTCCCCAGGGCAGCATCTGCACGGATGTCCATGTCAGGCTATCATATGCCCTCTTCTAGGCACTGGGGGTGGGAGCAATGAGAGGGAGAGAGGGAAAGACAGGGAGCAGGGGAAGACGTGGTCTCTGCTCTGGAAGGGACTGATGACCAAGTAGGTGGCCTCAAAGGAGTGGAATTTGAATTTTGGAAAGGGTGGAGCTCATGACATTACAACTCAAACCAAAAAAGAAATAACAAACCCAGAAGAAAAGATAAAATGCCTCAGTCCACCATCATCTCCAAAGTGGGGATGTACAGGTTCTAGCAGGGTAAAATCCCAGAGACTCCCCAAACCTAGTCTGCACTGAGGACTCCTTGGTAAAGGGGAGGGTGGGACAGGAGCCAGCAGCTGTGCTGACAGATGTCAGAGTCAGAGCTGGTGGGGGCAAAGGCAGGACAGAAGTGTACAAGTGCGAGCAGCAGATGAGTGTGAAGGGTGGGTCTCAAGTTCCCCTCCCCCACTCCAAAAGCATGTTTAAGGAGAATAACAAGATGTAAGAAGCAGATAAGAAAGCTTGATTAGGCACCTGTATGCAAGACCAATGGGAGAGACTGCAATGCAAACAGAGACCAGCAGGGGGCAGTGGACTGGGCTTGGTCTATCCATGTTTGTTGTTCTTGGTGCCTCAATATTTCTTGGGGCACCACTTCTTCCCTAGATCCAGACTTGGTGGGATGGCCAACCAGGAGCCAGCCTCTCTCAGCCAAAAGGGGATCCTCTGCTCTCCCTCTGAGACCAAGTCGTTCATCCTGCCTGGTCCCCAGAACAGCTCCAACTCCTGTCCTGGCTCAATTCAAATCATTCTTCAATTTTGCTGGTTGTCTAAAATCTTCCAGAAATTTCTCTTATCCTTGAGTTAGTCAGCCACAGTAACAGTTGCTGTTACTTTTTCCTAAAGAATCCTGCCCAGGGCAGCAGGCCCACAAGGGAACCAAAGACACAGTTATCCAAGCATCTCTGTGCTCCGGGCTCTGTGGACACCGAGTCATCTGGGTGGAAGACCTAAGTCCTTGGGATTCCCCCAGGTCACCGTGAGCTGGTGCTGGTCCTCCTGGAACTCAACAATGTGGAGCATGGTCTTTTTTCCTGACCACAGAATTTAGACTCTTTGCATGCTAAGCAGCAGACGACCCCATCCACTGCAACCTCTCAGGCACTGAGTCCCAACAGCGGGACCCAATGCTAGCCAGGGAGCACACAGTCCAATCTCCAGAGACAACAGGATCCCAGCACCTCCTTGAGAAACCCTCATTCAGAATCACGCCAGGAAGGCTAAGTGATCTCTTAATGACAGGTGTGGACACAGCATACACAATTGCAGCTTGCTTGTCCTGTCTGAAAATCTCCTCCACTAAAACAGACATTAGAATGAACCAGAGAGAGGCTTTGGTTTGGGGTGGGGTAGACACTGGGCCCACAGTCTCAGAGCTGATCTGTATTTTTCCTGCTCCTGGGGTTAGGATGCCAGGCCATGATTTTATACCTCTTTATAGTCCAAGAATTTAGAAGACTGTGTGGCCTGTGGCAGCATTCTGTAGGATTTTGTCTCAAAACTGGTGATGATGATGATGATGATGCCATTTTAACACAGCAGTGTTCACACTTCACAACACATTTTGCCATGGAAATGTTCATACTCAAACTTTTTTAATAGTATGTTGTGTCTTTTAAAGAAACCTCATGTGTGCAACTCAATATTTGAAAGAGTTTGTTGAAGCAAAGTGGCCCTCATTAGGGACAGAGGGGGATGGAACCTCCACACCACCCTCTCTCCTGCCCCTGCTACACCTCTGTGGCAGTGTGGGACAGGATTTGAAAAATACTTTCAAAAATGCTTTGCAAACCAGTCTCTTAAGCAGAGCCCATCATTTTCATGGTAGAATCAGCCTCTGGGACAGAGCATGGGAGAGGTGGCTCCAGCTCCACCAGGGTTCCATTTAATAGCCAGTCAGTCATTTCCCTAATTCCTGCCTCCCCAGGAGAAGAGGGAATGAAGTGGGGGTGGTGCTGCTGAACCCAGCTGCCTTCCCAGCCTGTGCTAAGTCCTGGAAAGTCAAGTTAGTGTGCTCACTATACAGATTAAAAAAAAAAAAGTAGGCGGCACCTGTGGCTCAGTGGATAGGGCACCAGCCCCATATACCAAGGGTGGCAGGTTCAAACCCGGCCCCAGCCAAACTGCAACAACAACAACAACAACAACAACAACAAAATAGCCGGGCATTGTAGTGGGCACCTGTAGTCCTAGCTACTTGAGAGGCTGAGGCAAGAGAAATGCCTAAGCCCAGGAGCTGGAGGTTGCTGTGAGCTATGTGATGTCACCGCACTCTACCAAGAGCAACAGAGTGAGACTCTGTCTCTACAAAAAAAAGAAAAAAGTGAAAACTTAGGAAAGGTAAGTCACTTGTCTATGTCAATAGCAAATAAGTGGCCATTTAGCTGAATCCAGTCAAAGGCCATGCTTGTGGCCCAAAACAGCCAGGCTGGAAGACACCAGGCACCTTCAGAAAGAGCCATGGCAGAAACACCATGACAAATGCTGGGGCCCCATTCCCTGACAGTGCCACCAGTGGACAAGGGAAGTAATGATGAAACTCTCCACCTTCTACCTGATTGGGACCCTGGAAATGTGGGGTGGAGCCTTTCCCAGGAAGGCCAAGAGACAGGCAGCAGGGGATGGGTAAGGGAAGAGCAGGGGCTGGGCTCTAAGGGGCAGAAAGGATCACCCCAAGATCTTGGCTGTGATGTGGCCCTGTCACCAGGCCAGAACACACAGAAGACCCCAAGGAAGCTGCTGAGCTGGGGAGCCCCAGAAGGGGAGCCGGGTACTCTCTGGATAGTGTGTGGGGCCCTTGTCTTGTGGAGTTGGCCAGGTCTCCTTGGCACGGTGAGGGACACTGCTGCAGGGCGGCCTGGAGGCCCTGGACATAATCTTAAAATAGAAATGGGCACCTACTGCATGCCTAGAGCTTCACTGCAGGCTGGGTGGACAGTAGGGGACAGCAAATGCCCACATCACACAGAGGGCTAGAGTAAGGACAAAGCCCTACAGACAGACTAAGGCTCAGTGCTCACCAGGACACTGGGTGCTGCCTGGGGCAGCCCGGACAAAGGCCCCCCAAGGGACACACAGTTGCACTTGGCACTGCAGAAGGGGTCTCTCCTGCAGCTTCAGGGACGTTGGGAGAGGTTGAGTCCAAGGGAAAGGATTGACAGGACCCCCTGGGCACACAGGGGCAGGGGCGTTGACACAGATGGAGGTGAGAGGGTCAGAGACAGCCCCAGGATGGGAGCATGTGGAACATCCCGTGGTCTGGGTCAATGTGCCCACCCCTCACCCAGACATCCCAGAAGAATGTGTCAGCATCCTTCAGAGTCCCCCATGAACGCAGAATACTCCTTGCACCACACAGCAAGGCCACTGGCCCCTCACCACCCACCCCTGCCTTCTTTTTAATTAGTGACCACCACACTGCAATAGTTCACACCCGCTGCCCAGCCCAAAGCCAGCACCACTGGGGGGTGAGCCCTTTCCCATGTGGGCCAGGACCCTGTCCTCCCCAGCATCCTGGGGACAGCACTGCAGTGTGTGGACAGGAGAGGTCTGTGAGCCGACATCAGTCAGGACTCACTCGTTAAGGAGCAGGTGCTACAGAGCAGGCTGGCTCTGTGGGGCCCAGGTGGGAGAAGAGGTGAGACTATAGGGTCCCGCCCGGTGTTGGTACTCCTCCAGCTGCCCTGCCTGAAGGGTTCTGTGGAAGGGGGTATGATGGTCCTTCCCTTTAAGATGTCTAGATGACATGGGGATCACCCATCCAGAGACCTGCTCTGCACCAGACCCTTCCAAGTGTCCAGCTTGTTGATGGCCCTGTGAACAGCCCAGAGCCAAACCTACTTTCTCTCATGCTGTTTTAAGGCCATGCAGACACAGAGTCAAGACCCTCGGCTGGACTCCCAAGCCCCTTCTGCCTGGGTACAAACACACAAGGGCCCGTGTGCCCTGACTGGATATGGCCGGAGCAAGAGGGAGGGATGCTGCCCCCACCCCTGTTGGTCATGTCTCTGAGTGCCCTTTGCAAAGACAACAGCTAGGGGAAAGGACAGTCCTGTCATCAGCAATAAGGCCAGGCATTCCATACAGCAAATATAAAGCAACCTGCAAAATCTGGTTTGGGTTCTCTCTAACACAACCGTCAGTGGAAATCACGAGCTCTGTTTTCAGGAAAGCCAGCCATCTGACAAACGCATTGAGTGTGATCAAGAAGGACATCTCTTTCCGCCCTCCCGCACCACAGCATTAATCTCCCTTAACGGCCTGGAGACAGAGAAACCATCTGCAGAAAACATGATCGTGTAACGGACATCCACTGGTCTTCACAGCCGCAAACCCCTCACAGACAGAGGTCAGCCTCAGAATAGGGAGGAGGAAGAGGAAGAGTCACCCCACGAGGGCAGGAAGCCATCTGATAGGTCGAGGTTGGTTCAAACGAAATCCATCACAGTGGGCAGAGGCGGCAGATCTGCCATGAGCCACGGGGCTGGGCAGTCATGGCCCCCCAGGTCCTGCAGGGGTGGGAGTAGGGGGAGAGAAGGAAGGAGGAAGCCACCTAGCCCAGACCAAGAAGGTCCCACAGACTCTTGCAAACGTCATTCCACTGACATGCACAGGCTTGGAAGGGAAGGAAACTCAGAGATCATTGGCTGCAACAATTTGTTGTTTTCTCAGAAAAGAACCAAAAGCAGACAGGAATGATCATGCAGCTTCCCAGGCATGTTAGTGACAGCCTGGAGTGGAAATCAGGACTCTTGTCCAGGGCCTGTGCCCTCTCCCCTAGACACAGTCACACTCAGATTCTCCACCCAGGGCTGCCACACATACTACGTTCAGCATCACTGTGGCAAAACCCCACGCTGGGTGCCCTTTGGATCACAGCCAACACACAAATCATCTCTCAAACAGCAATTTAGTCTGAATTACGGTGAAAAGCAGGTGGGGCTGAACACCATAAAATCAGGGCCCCTAAAGTGGCCGGGGACTGGGGAACAAGGCGAGCGTTCCTAAGGATGCAATATTTCAGCTGAGACTTGAAGCATTGCTCAGACAAAAAGTGGGCAGAGATAGTTGCAGGGAAGTGGCTCCTTCTCTGATTTCCCCCTCCCCCACCCCAAGCAAACTGCTTAGAACAAGCTGCCCACACTTCTGGCCTCAGGCACAATGTGGTCATGGCCGTTCAGCACCAAACCTTTGTCTTGGCAGTGCCCCCTTTCTGCTTCTCTTACCATAGCCCCAGCACCCCAGCCTCTTCTCGCCCAGGTGCACAGCAGGCTCTCCCTGTTACAGAACCCCAGGCCCTACCCCATGACACTAGCCACAGCACCTGGCACATCGTGAACTTGCAGCAAAGAACAAATGAGGCACCCCGTAAAATGTGGCAAGAGGCAACACAAGGGGGGCTCTGGGAGTCCCATGCTTCTCTGGCCAGCAGCCCACAGCAGCCAGGCCTGCAGTGTCCTCATGTGCCCTGAACATGAACTCAGATGCTTCTCCCAGGAGAGAATGGAGCTGCTTTACAGCCTGTCCCCTCAAGGTGCTTCCCAAGTCAGTGGTACAAAAATATTGCCCATTGAAATACTCTCCCCATTCATTCACCTAACGTGCTTCCTTTCATCAAAGCCTCACGAGAAAGGGAGCAACTCCAAGGCCTTGGTTCCCAGCCTGGGAAGGTGGACAAGGGGATCAGGGAGGAAAGGGATTTAATTACAATGATCTCTAAGTGCCATCCCACTCTTGAGGCTCCCCGGCAATGAGTCTTGGGGACAGCTCCATCCTGAGCATGGGCAGTGATGTAGTAGGATTCCATGGCTGATGGGCGGCAGAACTGAGATTCTGGCTTTGGCCATGGCTCTGAGAGCCCTGCCCCATCCTCCCAGTAACTGTCCAGAAAGGACATTGAGGCTCAGCCCCTGCCAACTTATGTCTCCAGGCCAGGTCACAAAGAAGCCTCTGTCCGGGGACTCACATAACAGTGTTCCAAGCACCATATCCACACAGCCAACCCCACAGGTTCACATCTCACCCTGATGGAGTAGACTCCAAGCAGAAGGGAACATATTCGTCTTACCCAGGCCTGGTCTTCTCCATCTGCTACCTCCAGAGCTCCCAGGCCCTTACTGTAGCAGGAAGATCAATTGATAAATATCCTAGACCCTGCCAGGGTCTCTGATGCAAGCTGTGGCCTGTCAACTGACCCCAGTGGGAAAAAAGGGAACTAAGTCATATTAGCTGACCAATCGCCACGCACCAGTCATATGAGCTTAGTGATTTATATGTGAGAAGGTGCTAAAGAGTTAGCATTTTAAAAATCAAGATAGTTTCCAATATCTAAGAGTAGAGAGAAGTCACTTTGCAGTCTGTTATTGTTTTCTGGAGAAATCACAGAAGTGGTCCCTGTCTAGTTACCACTTGAGTAAAGTACCTTTAGCCCCCAGGAAATGCTAGCAGAGGACCTTTTGTTTTGTGTGTTGTATGATCTCTGGAAAAGTATTTCAGGGACGTTTTTGGAGGAAAAAGAATATTAGCACAGCCAGGTGCGGTGGCTCACGCCTTTAATCCTAGCACTCTGGGAGGCTGAGGCTACTGAGCTCACTGCTTCGAGACCAGCCTGAACAAGAGCAAGACCCTCTCTCTACTAAAAATAGAAGGAAAAAAAAGAAAGAAAGAAAAGAAAAGAAAAAACCCCGAGGCAAAAAAATAGCTTGAGCCCAAGTGTTGGAGGTTGTTGTGAGCTATGACACCACAGCACTCTACCCAGGGTGACAGCTTGAGACTCTGTTGCAAAAAAACAAAAAAATAATATTAGCACAACCCAAAAGCCTGCAGGAAGGGAGGGCACAGTGCATCCTGTGTGGGGACTCGGAGCAAGGCCCTGATGGTGGCAGCGGGCCAGCATTCACCAAGCTGTGCAGGGCTTGTGTTCAACAGCACCACCTATAGCAGGCCCAGAAGTTTTACTGGCTTCTTCAGGTCTCTCTGAAGCCCCTGCCAGCTTAAGTCTCCAGGCCAGGTCACAAAGAGCCCTCTGTCTGGGGACTCCCAGACCAGCTGACTGCAAGCAGGACCAGCTCCAGGTTCTTGGGTAGTTCAGGGAGTTTCTGCCCTGGAGCTAGTGAAGACTCTAGTAGTTCCCTGCCATGTAAACAGATCTCCCTGTCTCTTCTGCATGCACTGTCTTGTTTAATGCTCACACACCTGCATGGCCCATACCACCATCTGCATTTTGCAGATGAGGGTGTTCAGGAGTGAATGTCATTCCCAGACCCACACGTCACAATGCCAGGATGGAAGTCAGGTCAGTCTGACACCAGGGTCCACACTTTTTCTACCCTCCACAAGGCCTCTCTCTGCCCACAGCAGAAGCCAGAAACTGAATAACATCTCAGAGCAGCCTTGACTCCAGGGACCATCTCACTGTGGGTCCAGCCCAGCTGAGCTTCCCTGAAACGCATCCCCATCTGCACCCCAGGCAGTGTGATGCCTTCAGCATTTGGTTCCCATGCAGCCGTAGACCCTCAAATCAAAGACCACATGTGTAAGATGGCATAGTTCGGGGGTGGGGGTTGTTTTTCCCGTTTTGCTTAGCTGGTGCAAGAAACATGCCTAAGCAATCAGCATAACTTTTGAAAATCAATTTGTATTCTGTCAGCCTGAGTGTCATTAACAACCTCTGCTAATACAGCAGTAATGAACATCTGGGAACACGGCAGCTAGAGGGGAATAGGGTCTAAAACACACCAAGATGACAGCTTGTTTTCCACAAGCTGGATTGGCTCTGTGCAAATGCGAGAGGAAAACAGAGACAATATGGAACAGGGGGGCGGGCAGTGAGTGGACTGCTCTGCCCCAAGGACACATGCCCCAGAGAAGCCACTCGCTCCTCAGGCATTGGTGGCCCACCTAGCCCAAGCCAGGCAGGCTGTCCTCAGGTGAGGGGCAGTTGAGTTCAGCCTCCAACTGTCTCCCTGGGGGAAGTCTTCAGCAGGGCCAGCTGGCCAGGTGGGCTGGGAAGGTGTCCAAGGGCTAGAAATATTAAAGACCAGCCTGAAGCCTGAACTCAGGTGAGCAAAGACAATACTTGAGGCTTCTGTGAGTGTGAGGGGCGCTGAAGCTCCTAGCGCTGCCAGGATTCAGAGCCGGGCAGAGGTCCTAGAGGCCCCACCTGGGATGTGTGTTTGCTCCTGTAGGTGGACAGGTGACACAAGTCTTCTTAAGGCTACATCACAGATAAGACCAATGTGGCCATCCCCCAGGGAAGATACGTATAAAGCGCACCAGTACCCACTTTACACCTTTCCTCATCCAGCAGCTGGGAGCTCACACCGCAGGGTTCAGTAGGCAGTCCCCACAGACAGGTCCCCACCCTCCTGGACCCACAGAAGGGAGCGAAAGCAGCAGACTAGCCTGAGAGACAGGCTGAAAGGCACGATGCCCTTTCGGAGGGAGAGGCCAGAGCAAATGGGAAGAGCATTCCAGGCAGAGAAATCTGCCTCCAAGGTAAAGGCCGGTGCACTGCAGGGCACCTCTGAGGTCATGGCCGGGCAGAGGGAAGGAGGCAGAGAAGAGAGATCCCCACCCCCAACACACACGCACGCACACACACGCCTGCCATAGCACTGACGCTAAAGACAACCTGCTCCTTGCCTGGGACTTGCCTGCCCCCACACCCAAGCCCCAGTCTTGAGGTGGGGCAGGGCGAGCAGGACAGGGAGAACCTCTCCAGTGTTCCCCCTCCGGTAAGGTTTGTCCTTGCTTCAACCCAAGTCCTGCCTTTCAATGCCCCGAAGATTCGATTTAAAATTCACCTGCAGCTCTGGGCAGATGTCCAGCCTCGTCCAGAGCCCGGTAAGAATAAGCAAAAGACACTCTCCAACAAATAACATAGCTTTCCTTAGCGGGGTAGGTGTCATTTCTGAAAAACTGGAAACTGTAGGAAAATACAAAGGGGAAAAAAGTGCCCGTAAACCCACTTTACTGTTGCTATCTGGGTGCTTCCCCGCTGTGTAGATGGGCAGAGACATGGTGTTTTGTGTGTTTTAATCTAAGCTGAATTTTCTGCCCTCCAGAGGAGCATTGTTTATTTGTAGCATAGAGCAGTAGTGAATGGAGGTGTCACTGGTGCTTTTGTGACCCTTTGAGAACTCTTGGTTTGTGGCAGATGATGGATCCGTCTGCATACAGATCCTGGCCTCTGCTTCCTGAACTGTGAACTGAGAGCCACCTGTTAGGGCCTCTGAGCTATATGTAACACATTGCCTGGATAAAAGCACCATGTTGACCCAGGATCAGCACCAGTGGCAGGTCCCAAGGAAACACGGTTTGGGGTCCAAATGCATTTCCCTCTGGAGGGTGCCTGGGAAGCAGCACAGAGCCTGAGAGAGTGAGCCTAAAAGCGCTACCCTGGGCAGGGAGGTGAGGGCAAGGGGATCACCCCAGCGAGGGCCAGCAGATAGGGGTGGGGGAATCCCCTGCCCAGCCATTGAAGGAGGGATGAGACTGGGTCCCTGTCACTTACTGTCCAGATAGAACGCAAACTTTGAGTTGCTTTGATTACTATAACTTTGTAGTAAGTTTTGAAATCAGAAAGTATGAGTCCTCTCACTTTGTTTTTGTTTTTCTTTTTCAGTCTTGCTTTGTCTACTTAAGGTCCCTTGCAATTGCACATGAATTTGAACATCAGTTTTTCCATTTGTGCAGAAAGGGTCATTGGAATTTCTGTAGGGATTGCACTGAATCAACCAATGATTTGGGGGGCGTTGCTGTCTTGACAATATTATCTCTTCCACTCTGTGAACACGGGATGTCTTTCCATTTAATTAGGTCTTAATTTTCTTTCAGCAAGTGTTACAGTTTTCACTGTGCAAGTCTTTCACATCCTTGGTTAAATTTATCCCTAGGTATTATATTCTTTTGGATAAAATCATAAAGGGAATTGTTTTCTTAATTTCTTACCATATTGTTCACTGCCAGTTCGTAAAATTACAACAGATCTTCGTGTGTTGATCTCATATCCCCCAAATTTGCTGAATTTGTTTATTAGCTTTAGTAGTTATTTTGTGGATTCTTTGGGATTTTCAATGTATAAAATCATGGCATCCTAAAATGGAGGTAGTCCCACTTCATGCTTTCCGATCTGAAGGCCTTTTCTTTCTTCATCTTGTCTAATTGCTCTGGCTGGGACCTCCGTGCAGTGTCGAGTGGAAGCTGTGGAAGTGGCCGCCCTTGGCTTACCCCTGTTCTTTAGCTTTCAGGCTTTCACCATTGAATATGATACTAGCTGTGGGTTTTTTCACACCTTTTAGCATTTTTTTTGAAACTTTTTTTTTTTTCAATTAACTCATAGCTGTGTACATTAATGCAATCATGGGGTACAATGTGCTGGTTTCACATACAATTTGAAATGCTTTCATCAAACTGGCCAACATAGCCTTCACAGCATTTTCTTAGTTATTGTGTTAAGACGTTTATATTCTATACCTAGTAAATTTCACATGTACCCTTGTAAGATGCATCATAGGTGTGGTCCCACCAATTAATCTCTTTTTTTTTAAGAGACAGAGTCTCATTTTGTCGCCCTCAGTAGCGTGCTGTGGCACCACAGCTCACAGCAACCTCCAGCTCTTGGGCTTAGGCGATTCTCTTGCCTCAGCCTCCCGAGTAGCTGGGACTACAGACGCCTGCCACAACACCTGGCTATTTTTTTGGTTGCAGTTTGGCTGGGTGAGTTCGAACGTGCCACCCTCGGTATATGGGGCCGGCACCCTACTTACTAAGCCACAGGTACCTTTTAGCATGTTACAAAAGTTTTCTGCTATTTGTAGTTTTTCAATGTTTTTATCATTAAAAGGGTGTTGCATTGTGGCAAGTTTTCTGTCTGTGTCTATTGAGATACGTGTGGGTTTTTCCCCCTTCGTTCTATTAGTGTGCACATTACATTGATTGATGTTCTTATGTTTACCTAGTTTTGCCTTCTTGAAATAAACTCCACTTGGTCACAGTTTAAAATCCTTTCGATGTACTGTTGGATTTGATTGCTGGTTTTTTTGTTTTGTTTGGAGGATTTTTGTGTCTGTATTAATAAGGTATACTGGTCTGTAGTTTTCTAATGACATCTTGCTCCTGCTTTGGTATCAAGGCCTCATAGAATGTGTTAGAAAGTTGTTATGAACTGAATTTTGTCACTCCAAAATTTATGTTGACACTCAAACCCCCAATGTGACTGTATTTGGAGATGGAGCCTTTAAAAGAGATAATTAAGGTTAAATGAGGTCATAGAGTAGGGCCCTAATCCCGTAGGACTAGTATCTCTATTTTTAAAAAGAGATACCTGATATCTATCTTCTTTTTCTTTCCCTCTCCCTCCCTCCTGCTGTCTCTTTCTCTTTCTTTCTCTTGCTCTCCCTCAAGCCAGGGGAGGGAGAAACCAGAAACCAACCCTACTGGCACTTTGATTTTAGACTTTCAGCCTGGAGACCTCTGAGAAATAAGGATCTGTTGTTGGGGCCCCCCAGTCTGTACTATCGTGTTACAGCAGCCTGATCAGACTGGTACAGAAGTGTCTTTGCCTCATCTGCTTTTTAGGAGAGTTTGAGTAGGATTGATGTTAATTTTTCTTAAATGTTTGGTAGAATTTTGTAGTAAAGTCATTTGGTCCTGGACTTTTCTTAGTTGGGAGGTTTTTGATTACCAGTACAATCTTTTTACTCATTATGGGTATGCTGAAATTTTCTATTTCATCCTGAGTCAGTTTTGGCATTTTAGAATTTGTGTATTTCTAGGAATGTGCCTATTTTATCTAGACTATCAAATTAGTTGGTGTACAATATTCATAATATTCTCTTATAATCTCATTAATTTCCTGTAAGTTTAGCGGTAATGCTCCTACTGTAATTTCAGGGGGGTTTAAATTTTTTTTTTTTCTTTTTGGTTGCCCTCAGTAGAGTGCTGTAGCATCACAGCTCACAGCAACCTCAAACTCTTGAGCTCAAGCAATCCTCTTACCTCAGCCTCCTGAGTAGCTGGGACCACAGGCACCCACTATGCCCCCCAGCTATTTTAGCTATGGGGTCTCACTCTTGCTCAGGCTGTTCTCAAACTCCCGAGCTCAGGCAATACACCTGCCTCAGCCTCCCAGAGTGCTAGGATTACAGGCATGAACCACTGCGCCTGGCTTCTACTTCAGTTTTTTATTTTAATTATTTACGTCTTCTCTCTTATTTTCTTAGTCTAGATAAAAATTTGTCAATTTTGTCAGTCTTTTCAAAGAACCAACCACGGGGTTTGTTGATTTTCTCTATGGTTTTACTATTCTCTGCTTTGTTTATCTCTGCACTAATTTTTATTATTTTCTTCCTCTTATTAGCTTTGGATTTAGGTTGCTTTTATTATGCACTCTTTAAGGTGCAAATTTGGGTTAGTAATTTGAGATCTTTCTTCTTTTTTAATGTATTCATTTATGGCTATAAATTTCTCTATGAGCACTGCATCCTATAAATTTTGGTATGCTGTGATTTTGTTTTCATTCATCTCAAAGTATTTTATAAGTTTCCTGGTGATTTCTTCCTTGACACATGGGTTGTTTACAAATGTGTTGTTTTAATTTCCACATATTTTCTTATTTTCCAGTTTTCCTTCTGTTAGTTACTTCTAGTTTTATTCCTAGGGGTTAGAGATACTTCCTATGACTTCAATCTATTTAAATTAATTAGAAATTTTTATGGCCTTAAGATGGCCCATCCTACAGAAAATTTCCAATGCACTTAAGAAGAATATGTATTCTATTGTTGTTTAATGGAGTGTTCTTTATATCCCTGTTAGATCTTGTTTTGTTTATGATGTAACATGTCCAAGCTCTTATTGTTCTTATTAATTAATAAGTCCTTCCCTATTGATTCCCTATCTAGATGTTCTACATTTTTTTTTTTTTTGAGACAGAGCCTCAAGCTATTGCCCTTGGTTGAATGCCATGGCATCACAGCTCACAGCAACCTCCAACTCCTGGGCTCAAGCGAGTCTCCTGCCTTTGCCTCCCAAGCAGCTGGGACAACAGGTGCCGGCCACAACGCCCGGCTATTTTTTGGTGGCAGCCGTCATTGTTGTTTGGCGGGCTCAGCTGGATTCGAACCTACCAGCTCAGGTGTATGTGGCCGGTGCCTTAGCCGCTTGAGCCACAGGTGCCAAGCTTTGTTCTACTTATTATTAAAAGTCTACTGAAGTCTCCTGTAGGATTATTTATTGCCCCCTTCAATTCTGTCAATATTTGCTTCATATATATATTTTGAGATTCTATTGTTTGATGTGTATATGTTTATGAATATTCCATCTTCTTGATAAATAGGCACTTTTATAAAAATATAATACACTTTTTGTCTCTGTGTAAAACATTTTAACTTAAAATCTATTTTTTTCTAACATTAGGATAGCCACTCCACCTTTCTTTGTCCATCCTTTTATTTTCAACCTATTCATGTCTTTGGCTCCAAAGTAGCATATAGATGGATCATGTTATTTTTAAATTCTGTTTTACAAATCTCTGTCTTTCAATTGGTAAGTTTAATCATTTGTATTTACAGTGATTACTGATAATGAAAGATTTACCTCTGCCATTCTACATGTCTAATTTTGTATTTTATTGATGTTTTTCTAGTGTGCCGTCTTTATTTCCTTTGCTGCATTTTGTATTTATTCTTTTGTGGTTACCAGGGGGCTTGTGTTAACATCCTGCACTAACGTTCTAGTTCAAATTGCTTCCACCTCAGTTTCAATATCAT
>NW_003852568.1:1126611-1154541 GCF_000181295.1 Otolemur garnettii
ACTTTTGCTAGAGATTTATTCCTTCATACAGTTTTGAATTACTTTCTATTGTCTTTTCATTTCGATCTAAAGTATTCCCTTTAGCATTTCTTGTACGGCAGGTCCATTAGTGACAAATTCACTTAACTTTTGTTTAGCTAAGGAAATGTTTTAGTTTCTCCTTTATTTTGAAGCATAGTTTTACCAGATATAGAATTCTCTGGTAACAGGTTTTTTTTTTCTCGGCAGTTTAAATATATTATTCCACAGCCTTCTGCTCACCATGTTTTCTGATGAGAACTTGACAGCTAATCTTACTATTTATGATACTTGACAGATATTTCTCTCTTCATGTTTTCAAGATCTTCTTTTTGTCTTCGGCTTTTTAGAGTTTGATTATAATGTGCCTCATTGTGGTTTTCTTTGAGTTTCCCCTGGTGGAATTTCTTCAACCTTTTGGATGTATAGATTTGTGTCTTTCATCAAATTTGAGACGTTTTCAGCCATTTTTTCCACCCCCTTTTCTCTATCTTTTGCTTCTAGAACTCCCATAATGTGTGTATTTCTCCACTTGATGGTGTCCCATAGATTCCTTAACTTTATTCATTTTTCTTCATTCCTCATTCTTTGTGCTCCTCAAACCAAATAATGTCAATAGCCCAGTCTGCAAGTTGTCTGCCTGCTCAAATCTGCTGTGGAACCTCTCTAGTGAAGTTCTTGTTTTAGCTGTTGTACTTTTTAACTTTTTAATTTCTGTTTGGTTCCTTTTATAATTTTTTTTTTTTTGCTATCCCTGCTTGTTCATATGTCGTTCTTCCGATGTCTTTATTTATTGTTTCCTTCAGCTCACTGGTATATATAATAAAGTTTTTAAGTTCAAAGCCATCTTTCTGAAGGATGGTTTCTGTCCATTTCCTTTATCCTGTTGAGAATTGGACATTTTGAATATTGTAATATAGAAATTCTAGAAATAAGATTCTTCCCTCACCCTAGGAATTGCAGTTTTGTTTGTTAAGAACTGCAGTCATCTATTTGTTTTAGTAACTTTTCTACACTACTTTTTCAAAACCTACATGCCTATTTGTGTGTAGTCATTGAAGTCTGAAGTCTCTGTTCCATTATCTCTTTGATCAGACAATAACCTGATAGAGAATCTCTTGAATGTTTGGATCCAATAAAAAAGGGGAGTGAGGTATTATGTCTTTCTCAATTCTTTGGACAGGTGCTGCTTCAACCAGAGGGAGTTAAAATGATGGGCAGCCTCTATGCTGGTCCCTCAGTGAACCATCACACAGAACAAAATGCACAATCCCATTTTAAAGCACAAGGTTTATTGTCCACCCTGCCACTAGCAATCCATGCAAAGAATGTGAGCCATCTGCCCTGTAGCCACCCTCCTCAAGGCTGCCACTTGAAATACTTACTGGCCCTTTTCTTCATCAAGAAGAATGCTAAATGCTACTAGATTCCAGATTTCCAATTCCTATACTGGCACTTGATAATTTTTTGGTGGAGGGAGCTTCCTACTCTGCCATCTTCCATGACATGTAACTGGTTGTTAATCTACCATTTTGTGAATCACCCTCATTTTTTTCATGTTGATTCAAGTTCTCTCTCTCTCTCTCTCTTAATCTGTTACACTTATCTAGGAAACCATCTATTGTGTTATATTTAGCAATCTCTTAGCCCCTTTTCTATCTCCTCCACATTGGATATACTACTCACCTTCCCTCCAAATCTATGCTTTAGTCTACTCCTTCCTCAACTCATGATGGTCTAATGCTTTGGGGAATCAGGTTTCACAAACAATGAAAGTTTTTGTATCTAATGATAGGTAAGTATCCAAAGTTTTTTAGACTCCTTTTGTCTGTTAGAGCAAATCCAAGTTTATTCCACTCACGTGCATTCCAGGAAAGTTTCCTGAGTGTTGGAGGAATCAAGCTCCTGCAAGGGAGTATGGACTTAGCCCTGGGTCCTCCCATGGGGAGCCATTCTGCCTACAGCACCATCCATCATGTGTACACTGGCCAAACACACTGGGGCCAATGGGGCAGTGAGCAATTTATCTCTTTTGTAGAGTGTTTCCAAAGAACCAGTTCTGGTATCTATTTATGGATTGGGTTTTTTAATTCATTCATTTTTCTTTCTCACTATTAATTCCTTTGTCTTGCTTGAGTTTACTTTATTCTTCTCTTTTTAGCTTGAATTGAAAACTTATCTTATTTATTTTCCTTCTTTTCTGCCTAACATTGTAAGGCACTTAAGGTCACGAATTTGCTTCATTACAACTTTGACAGCTCTCCTAGGTCTTGATATATAGGGTTTTCACATTGCTATTTTCTTAGCATTCAGCAATTACAGTTTTAAATTTCTCTTTGCTTCAAAAGTTATTTAGGAAATGGTTGCAGTGTTTTTATGTTTTTGTTTAATTTTCAAATGGATAGAGGTGGGGTTTTCTTGGGGGTTTTTTGTTTGTTTTTTTTTTGTTTGTTTTTTGTTGTTAATCTCCAATTTTGCTTCACTGGATCAAAGCACCAACCTGTACAGTTTTTATTAGGGAAAATATACTGTTTTCTTTTCTTTTGTTTTGTTGCTTAATGAACAAAATATTTTTGTAAGTGTCCTATAGGCACTGGAGAAGAACTTGGCTTCTCAGCCTGAAGGGCACTAAGCTTGATATGTAAACTATTAAGTCATCCCGCTGAGTACATCACTCAGAGTGTCTATGTCTTTATTGACTTGCCAGGCCTATAGAGTGCTATGTTATGGTTTTTCACTCTTACTGTGTGTGTTTCAAGTTTCCCTTACATTCCTGGGTACTTTTGTAGGAGGTTGATATAAACTTCAGGGCCAGATGTTACTCTGGAATGCTTCTGGTTAGGGCAAAGAAACACAACTGGCAATGTCCCTGAGCAAAGGAAAAGTAGCACAATTAGGGATGGTGACAGGAGCCCCTGTGTGCCCTGGAGCTGGGTCTCCTGCCCAAGAGTGGGGCCACCCTAGATGGGACCTGCTGCTCACAGGACACCCTTAAGCTGCCCAATGTTCTGGCTCTGTGGCATGGGTATGGACAGCATGTTATGCGGGAGTCCCAGATTATAGTACTTTGGACAACCCACCCACAGAAACTGCCTGGGAAGTTATACAGAAACAGGATACTAAGTTAAGGGATTTGAAATTGTGCCACCAGCCCATGCCTAAGACCACACCCACCCTCCTCCCAAGTCTGCCCCTTTATAGCATTAACCTTGGGTCGCCTTAGAAGCAGAACTGAGGTCAAAGAGGAAGTTTGCAGTGTGAGGATCTGCTGATTTTTCTTGCATTTGCGTTATACAAAGCCCAAGTAACTGACTCAGGCTCCAGGCAATGTCTACTGATTCCTCCAGTATAAGATAGAAAAAAAAAAAAGAGCACATTTTTACTTCCTCCTATATGCCCCCTTTCCTTTCTTCCCATTTTTATTGATGTTTGGAATTTTAGAGTCAGTTTCTTACTATTTTTATTACAGCTACCATCTTTTTAACACATGAATCATTAATAAAACAGGAAAACACAAATGAAGAGCATAATGGAACACCTCTACACACCCACCAGATTGGCAAACATTCAGAGCCCTATAATACCCCGTGTCAGCACACACTGTGGCGTCAGGAGAACTCTCAGACGCTGCTGGTGGAGGTGCGAATTGGCACATCCACTTGGAAAACAGTTGGCCTCATCTAGTTAAATTGAACAGATGCTTATCTTATGACCTAGAAATTCCACTTCTGGGTATCTAGTGCAGAGCTGGCATATCTGCCCCAGGATATATGTACCAGAATGAACACGGTGGAAATATCCATGACAGCCACCATGCACGTGACCACCACGAGTAGAAGGGATAAATACATTGGAGGAGATTCATATAGTGGAATGCCATAGCACAAAACACCTACAACAACACAGAGGAGCAGGCACAAGGCAGACCTGTCAGCGCCCTGAGACTCAGCCTCCACTATCACCTGTACTTCTGACCAACCAGAAATAAATCAGGGTTTCCTACAACCCCTTCCTCATGTTCAACAATTTGCTGGAATAGCTCGTGGAACTCAGGAAAATATTTTACTTACTGTTTATTTTATGGTTTACTTTACTAATTTATTATAAAATATACAAATCAGAAACAGCCAGGTGGAAATAATGCACAGGGAAATGTATGGGGGGGCAGTCAACATTCTCTCCAGGTGTGCCACCAACCCAGAAGGTCTCCAGGCCCCATTATTTAGGGGTTTCATGGAGGCTCCATTCCATAGACAAACTGATGAAATCATTAGCCATGGGACTGAACTCAATCCACAGCTCCTCTCCCCACCAAGGAGGTGGGGAGTGCGGCTGAAAGTTCCCACCCTCTAACTACATGGTCAGTGACTCTGCCAACCAGCCCTATTCTCCAAGAGTCACCTTATTGACATAAACTCAAATGTGGTGAAAGGGGGCTTGTTATGAATAATAAAATATGCTCCTCTCACTCCTACCCCTCAGGGAATTCCAAAGGATTTAAAAGCTCTGTGCCAGGAGCCAAGGACATGGATCAAGTATACATTTCTTATTATATCACAATGTCACAGAGGCCCATTCCAAATGGCTGGAGAGAGAACCTGAGTAAGCCAGCTTGGGTGAGGTGCTCACACCTGGTCCAACCAGCCACAGGCAGAGCAGTGAGCATAGAGAAAGGTGGCAAGGGCTAGAGAGACTCCCCAACGCGTGTCTGCTCCCCAGGTGCAGTGCTCAGTGTTGGCACTGACAGCTGAGACCCAGGAGCTCACAGGGCAGTGGGCAGGAGATGCACACACAGGGCAAGGCGCCAGGATGCCGTGTTGCCTGATCCAGCCAGAGGAGCCACCTGCTCAGCTTCCTGGTCTGTGGGAGACTTGAAACAGGCTGATGTGACCTCCCCCCCCACCCTGCCCTGAGGGAACACTTTCACCTGATGCTGTTCCTAAGTTTCCTGGGTGAACCTAGCTGGCTCCAGGAAAGGGGACAGGCAAATTTGAGCAAGAGCCCAGGAGATAGAGAAAGGGACAGGGACGTGGATCTACTGACATTTTATCCTGCATTATTAGGACCCCTTTGATGGACTGAATGTTACAGAAGGAAAAGGATACCACGGACCCCAAAAGGGCCCTCAACTTGAAGGAAGAAGGAGGCTGGCAATGCTGAGGACCTGTGAGGAGGCTGCGCCACCTGAATGAGGCAAGGGTGAGAGCAGACAGGAGGTGGTGCTGTCCTATGGGGACAGGAATGCAGGTGAAGTGCAGAAGCAGCCACACTGGGACCAGCCACTGGGCAGGCGAAAGTGTGTGAGAGTGTGTACAAAGGGGTGGGGAGACAGGCAGGGTAAGCCGCCACCGGGCTATACAAGACCAGTGATCACCAGTGAAGGTTCTGGCATGTGGCAGGGCCAGGCAGCACGGGATGACCTTGAACATGAGACCAGAACTACAAGGGCAAGGGAGACCTTGCCCCGAGAGAGACAGGAAAATAAAAGTAATAACACAGTCACACACAGCAGGAGAGACAGGTGTGATGCTCACCCACCCAGATACCCCACATAGGAGGCACCTGTGTCCTTGCTCCCTCCTCTTCTCAGCTTTCAAACCCCAGTCTCAAGAATCATCTTGGTAACTCTCACAGCAAGGTGCCAGGCTGGGGGTCTGGGGCACTGGGATTGGATTGGAGGTTATTTCTTCAAAGGAAAGATATTATTGAATGTACAGAAACCAAAGGAAGGAACTTCTCAGGGGGGCTTTCCAGACTTACTTAGTAAAGAGGGGAGCTGGGTTGAGGCCAGAGGGCCCTTCCTGCCACTGCCATGGGAAGCAGGCTGGCTTCCACCCAGTGGCAAAGACACACATATAGTGATCAGGAGCACTCGGTCCCAGGGCGCCCAGAGAGCTTCTCTGATACCTGACCCAGCCCCTCAAGCAGTGACACGGAGGCCCCCAGGAGGTGGCCTGGCCCTCAGATACATGTCTGCGGCACGGTCTCTCCTGCCCTTCCCTCCAGGCCAGGCATTTAACCCCCTGGGCTGCTGTTTACCCATCAGTGAAATGGATAGAATAATATCAATCTCACCAGGGTGTTATTTAGATTTATTTATTAATGCTGGCAATATACTCAGAGCCCTCAAGATTAAAGCAATAGATCACCAGGAAATATTATGGCATCCTGTTGCCATAGAGATAGTTCCATGCTTGGTCCCTCCTTGGCGCCCTGCCACAGCAGCAGGCTCTGGGGTCTGGGGAGCAGAGCCGCACCGACCAGGGCACTAACAACAGCGATAATTAAATTACACAGAGAGGAAGCCCATGAAATATGTATGGGAGAGAATGGATTTGATTCATTTAGGCAAATAGGCATGTTTTCCCATTAGAAATGGCTCCCCAGAGCCTGTGGCTGATTCTCTGCAGCCCTCGTTTCTTCAGAGCAGGGGATTGGGGTGTTCTGAAAGCAGCCAAAGACAGGGGTAAGGATGGGACAGAGAGCCAAATTCCATGCAGTCTTCCTGAAAGCACAGCCGCTGTCCCAGGCCCTTACTGCAGAAGGACCTGGATCTGACCCTCAGCCCCCACTCGGCAGCTGTTACCCTTCTGAGCAGCTGTGTCCACCTCAATGGCCCTGCCTCAGCACAGGCCTCAGGGACAGGGACCCAGCCCCCCTCTCCAGCTTCACACCCTCAGCTTTCTGACCCCAGAGGCAGATGTCACTGTCCTGTTTGGAGCCGGTGGCTGCCCCAGCCAGGAGCCTGAAGGAAGTCTGAGGCCCGAGGCCTGGGCCCTGACAGGCAGGGGCTTAGGACGTGCAGTGTTGCCCTGACTGCCCTGAAAAGGCAGCCCCACTGCAGCTTCTGAAACGGCCCTCTGCAGACGGGCTTCCCGGATAGCTCAGTGCAAGCCCTGAGGGCCAGGCACAGAGCACAGGGACACAGGCTGAATCTTCCTTCCCCCACAACAGCAGTGTCATGGACACCTGCTGCACCTCCTCTGGCACACCTGGGAAGGGGCCGGACATGGGCTGGCTGTGCCTGGCCTGCAGCCCTCCTTTTCTCCTCTCAGAGTCTCTGCCATCCAGACGGGCGCCAAAGCCTCCTTCCTACCTGTCATTCACACCAGGGTGTGAATTTAAATCCCCACAGTAATGACAGGAGCCCTTGCAGAGAGTTCAAAGCATGCTAAGCATGTACCCCGCTAAGGACCCCAAGGGACACCCATTATCTAGGAAGTCCCTGTCTAGCCTAGTTCTGGTGCCATCCTCGGTGGCTGCAGTCTCTTCTTATGGTTAGGCCTGTGCCCCCTCTAGACAAGGATGGAGCAGCATCCACTGAGGGCCTGAGCTTCCTACCCCACATGACAGAAAGTCACATCAGCTCTGTCCCAAAGCCCAGCCTCTCTCGGCACCGTCTGAGACTCAGAACTCACAGCCCTTCCACTGAGGCTACTGCCTGTGTCCCATCTCCTGGCCCAGCTGCCAGGCTAATAAGCAGAAAGGCCTGCCCCTTGCTCTGCGATGCTCCTCTCAGGTGGTCCTGTCCCTCATCAGAGTCCCTTCTTGCCCTGCCTTGTGCCAGGCACTGCTCTAGGCATGAAAAAGACTCAGGGAACAAGACAAGTCAAAACCCCAGGCTTCAAGAAGCTCACATTCTGGTACATACAGAAAATGAACAGATCCCTGTGGAAACGTCAGCGTGCACTAGGGTGACCACTCAGAGAGGATGCTGCAGGGCAGGGGCGAGGATGGGGCAGAGGATGAGAGGTGGCAACACGCCAATGCCCTGAGGCTCAGCCTGCCCAAAGTGCCCAGGTAAATGGAGGGCACCTCACTATGCTCGTGGTGCCCACGTGAAGCCTAGTACCAGCCAGGTGCCTACAGTTACCACATCCCTAGAGCCCACATCCTCTGCCAAGAATCAGCACTGGCTAGTTGTCGAGGAAGCTGGGCGCAGAGATCTTATGCACTAGCGTGTGTGACTCGATCCCCACATGCCTTGCTCCAACACCTGTGTCTGGCTACGTGCCGCACCTTAACCCTGGAAGCCCAACTCACCCAGCAGGCCTCCTGAGAAACAAATGAATGAATGAATGAACATCAAGATGTACCTTGGTGTGGTGGCCTCCTGAGCCCTGCAGGCAGGGGAGGCAGCCTGCCTGGGCAGCGCGCTGGCTCAAGCACTCTCCAGACCAAGCTATACTGTTCACTGGGGCCATCACTGGCTGAGCTCCTGTGCTACTGAGCAACCTCAGGCCAAGCCTAAGAGAAGCAGAATGTGACCCCAGTCAGTGTCCCTCTGCTCAGCGTTGGGCCCAGGGAAGGCCTCTTGGGTTGACCACTCGGGGCTGCACCCCACCTGTCTCCAAAGGTCATCTGACCACACCTCTACTGGCAGCCCCCAGGGGCTGCTCCTGCCTTTCTCTGAAGCCTCTCACTTCCTTCCTTCACAGTGAGGGTTGCAGCCACACTGGGGTCCCTCCAGAGAACCATGTGGCCAAGTGCTTGGCCTAGTGTCCCTCTGCCTAGAAGGTTCTGCACAGCCTCTCCTACTTCTTTTTTTTATTATTATTTTTTATTAAATGACAACTTTGTACATCGATGCATTTATGGGGTTCAGTGTACTGCTTTGATATACAACGTGAAATGCTTACATTGAACTAAGTAACACATCCATCATGATTATACCCATTTCTTAGTAGTTTTGAAATGTACCATGGCATCATGCACATTGCCTCTCCTACTTCTGAAGCTCAGCTCTCATGCCCACTTCCGGGTGGCCTCCCTGACCCAGGATCCGTCAGGCCCCTGCGCTTCCCCCATCAACACCCCACCCACACTGGGGCCGCTGCTCCTCATGGCCACAGTGCTCAACCTGGCCCTGGTCCCAGCCCCAGACAGTGCGCCCTGCCGCCCACTGTCTCCGGAAGGCCACCAGCAGGCCTGCCAGAAGCATCTGGGAGGGAACCAAGCCGCCTCTGCACATCTCAGCAGCGTGTTTGCTTTCCCGAGCGTGCTGCACATCCATTTCCCTGGCAGTGGTGGGAGCGGGCATTGTCAACAGTGGGGAGAGCGCATTATGAATGATTCCACTTGAGTTCATTTTTAAAAGGAGGAAATCGATGGGCTCTTCCCGGCATCATCCACTCCCTTCCCCTGACCTCTTTGCTTGGGCCCAGCTGCTCCCTGGCTGCCACCTCTCTCCTCCTTCCTTCCCAGAAGGGGCTGGCCCTTGCTCAGAATTGTCGCCAAAGCCTTGGGGGAATTGGGTTTCTCTTCTGAAGAAAGTACTGGCTGAAGTGCCCATGCAGGTCCCTGGGTGGAAGAATTGGATCTGGAAGAAGGGTCTATGCTGGAGGAACCCCCAGGGGCTCTGTGAGTGCCTAAATCACGCCTGCCCTGTGCAGGGCACTGGCCGCCATTCACATGTGTTTCCAGAACTCATGGGAACACCTGCAAGTCAGTCCTAGAGTCTGCTCTAGGGCTTCCTGACCTGACCAGCGAGGAAACTGAGCCTCAGAGGTGATCCCCAAAGACACACAGCTCAAAGGTGGCATGCTAAGCCAGGGCCACACCACCTGCGTTCAAACCCCTAGTCCATCACCGACAAGCTGACTAGTCACTTAACGTTTGCAAACCTCCATGTCTTCACCTTTAAATCAGCCTAATACAACCTGGATTCCGCAAAGCGAGGCTGTCCAGAAAGGTCCACCAGCACTGGGGTAGCTCATCCCCAGCCGTCCCCCTCCTGGTCTCCCACAGCCCCCAGGCCTGTCTGTGTTCGACACCCTTTGTCCAAAGGTGGCCAGGCCTGCCCCTGCTGTGATGCCTGCAGCCCCAGGCAAAGATTGAAATGAGAGTTCAGTGAAAACTCTCTTTATTAAATCTCCCTCACCCCAAAGTTGGGCCATTCATTTTCCTATTCTGCTTTGGAAGCATTTCCACAAATCGGCTCTCTGGAGATAACATGATTCAGCAAAGAAGAGGCCAATTCTGCAGGCTATGTGACCCGAGACTCTGTCCTTCCCTCTCTGGGCCTCAGTTTCCCATTTTGTAAAATACAAGGGCTGAACTACATGAATCACCAGGGCTCCCTCCAGCTGGGAGCAGCTTCTTCTTTCTGGGTGAGATACAGTTTCTGCAAAGTCTGTATCAGTCAGGATTGGCTTGCCTGCCTACAATAGCGGTGACTTTTTCACAGCAATTCCCATGGGAAGGCCAGAACTCCCGACATGCTCCCTCATACCAGGACTCATAGACTATCATCTAGAATTTTACTGGTCACTGGAAGAGGCAGAAAGAACTCTGAAGGACCTAGTGTTAGAAAATCAGGGCCCAGCCTGGAATCGCACTCAACTTCGTCACTCGGCTAACATGTAAGCCAGAGCAGTTACTCAGTCCCACCCAACCAAGAGCAAACCTGGGTGTGCAGGCTGGGGGCCAGGAGCAGATCGTGACACTGCCAGGCAGAGGGGCCAGCACAGACCCAGTGCTACTATGCTACACAGAGACCCACACACACGCCCTGCCTCTGAGCCCAGACGAGGGCATTGTGCATGGGGCAGCTTCATGAGACGACAGAGCAGGAACACAATCACACTGGCCAGCATCTGGGGACCACAAGCACCCCAGAAATTCAGTGATTTGGTAGGGGAGGGGTAAAAGGAGAGGTGGCAAGAATCAGAACTGGGAGTCACTGCTGGTTGTATGGCTTTGTTCTCACATGCAGGGCCCTGCAAGGACCCAGACTCCCAGTGCCCCAGGGACAGCCCAGGAAGGCCCTTCCTGTAGGAGCCTGGAATCACACAGTTGACACAGATGCAAGAGAGAAGCCTCCACTGAGTTATAACAACCACCCTAGGCCACGTTTACTGGACCATCCAACTATGCTAGACGCAGCCCAAAACAAATGTCTGCCCCAGGTCCTCAAACACCATCTATTCAGCCATTGTCCACTCACTTAATGACCTATGTTCAGGTAAGAACAGCTCCACCAGCCCCCTTCCCAGACAGACCGTGGGGAGGGCTGGCACCCAGCCCTGGTGTGGCTCACCTCCACCATCCTGTGTCTCCCTGGCCTCCCCAGTACTGCCATACCAGCAGGGCATAGCATCCCCTAGCAGCATCCAAGGGAGGGTGCCAGTTACACCCTGTGGCAGCCATGCCTTACTGCTCCCATGACACAAGTGAGACTATAGGGGCCCACAAAAGTCTTGACTTGCCCCTTGCTGGCAGATTGCCCTGCAGGGACCACACCTAGCAGCCCACCTCTGGAGAGAAGCATGACCCAAGGCCAGCAGCCACAGAGCTCACTCCCCTCAGGGGGCCAGAATGGGGTGTAGACACGGGGTGTAGTCTTCCTTAGGACTCACAGCCATAGGTTTGTCCCCAAATTTAAGCCCTAAGCTTTTTCCTCTGTACCTCCCAGACCTGCCCCCTGCCCAGCCCTTGCTCCCAGAACAACCTCTGTTTTTTGTAAAGCAAAATTGGAAGGATAAGGTTTGCTTTAGTATCCTGCTTTTTGTACTTAGGCTTCATTGCAAGCATTTTTGTGCTAATTCATATGCTGTATCACCTTCATTCTAACCAGCTGCCACATGACAGTGGTTCCAGGAAATGAAAAGAAAAGAAAAAAAATAACTCATAAACTCACTATTCCCATATTGGTATATGTTCTTCTAGCCTTTTTCCTATGCATAACTTCTGTTCACATACAATGCAAAATCGCACGGATAGGGCATGCTTTTGTAGCCAGCCTTCTGTACAAGCATTTCAGCATGCTAATTCATACGTTTAGTAATGCTTTTAATGGCAGTGATGGCATTCGTTCTAATCATGCCATAATTTAGGTAGCCATTCCCCTAAAGTGGACATTAAGTAGTTGCCAATTTAAGGCCACATAAATAAAGCCTCGGGGCCTCTCTCTAGCCAGCCCCACTGTAGAGGAGACCCAGGAATTACCTCCTGCAGCCCCTGGAGGGGCCCATCTCCCCTCCCCAACCTCAGCTCTCCTGGGGTCTCCTTGCCCTCTGTGTGTGAAGCCACACAGTGACTGTATCGGTTGATGAGTTGGTTACTGGTTGGGGAAAACTAAGACAATGACTAGGGAGGGTGGGGAAGCAAGGGGCCCAAGAAGGCCACAGAGTGCAGCACTGTGGTCGAGCTGCGCCCCTGCCCACGCCCTGGCCAGGCTGCTCCCAGTCACAGGGAGGCCCCTCTAGACTGTCACCCAGGGCACCAGAGCACATGAGAGGGGTGAGGAAAGTTCAGGAGAATTCAGGGGGGAGAGAGAGAGAAACCACTCACGATCACACAGAGGGCGGGGAGGGGAGCAAGAGAGACCAAGTGCCTGGCTGGTGGGGTGTGACATCTGACCAGGCTTCATTAGCCTGGGGAGCACTTCACTAGGGTGTAGCCGTGGCCCCCGATGGCTCCCAGAGGACCACCAGGCCTCTGACTAGGATGGAGCCACAGCGTCTGCTGTGCACCTGGCAGCCTGCCTGTCCTTGGCCCCCAAAGGCAGCACTCCCCACCTCTGCTGTCCTGGAGGCTGCTCCCTCTTGCCAGCCTCCTCTGACTACTCTATCCTTTCTCACTGTGACTTCTGTCAGCTCTCCCAGCTACTCCTCCTCCTCCTGGGGCCTTCCTGATCCAGCCCAGAGTAGACTTAACTGCAGCAGCCCAGGGCAGTGGGCACCTTCAGAGGGGCACAGGAGAGCACTGCAGACATGCAGTGTTCCTGGCAGAGGCCTCAGGGCCAGATCAAGGGCAGGAGCACACACAGTCACCCACTGAGATGTTGCCCAGGTGGAGGGGCTGTGCTCCAGGGCAGGCAGGCAAGCAGTGCTAGACAAGCCCAAGTGCAGTCCAAGACAGCCTCGTCTTAGCAAGGAGCAACTCCACACTGCTGGGCAAGTTTTGGAGGCTTTGGTGGCCACAGGCATCTCCAGAGCAGGCCAGAGTCCAGGGGTGGGTGGGGGCACACATGCCAGCCAGCATTGACAGGCATCCCCTGGGACCCTTGAGCACCCAGATAGAAGGGTGGGCACAAGGGGAGAGAACTGCAGGGCAGAGAAAACAAAGGCAGGAAAGTTCCAGGAGTCACAGGGCTGCGGGAGGGCTGCTAGCCCCTCTGGGCCCACCTCAGCTGCAGAGACCCCTGGCCCCAGCTGCCCTCCCCCGCAGCCCACACATGTTGGCCCCAGGGAATGTCTCTAAAGGCCACTCAGTTGGCCGAGACTGCTGGTGATCTGCTTGGCCTCCTGACTTTCCCCTGCCCACTCTTGTCTGACAAAAGATTGTTCCCTAAAGCCTGTCCTGACCAGTCCACTCTCAGAGTCGGCTTCCTGGCAGCCAGGGTGTGACCCTCATCCATGGAACCCCCAACCCTGCCTCAGTGGTGCACCTCCTCTGCAGGGCTCCCCAGCAACACTGTACCCTTGACCACCAGGTGAGGCCTCCTCACCAGGGTCACCCGTCTCCCGCCCACTCCCAATGCCCACTGCTGGCTGTGCTCCCCAAGGCTGCCAGGGCCTGTTCCATGCTGGGCTTCTCTGAGTTTGCTCCCAAAAGCCCCATCCCAGTCTCAGCCTCACCTTTGGCTTTAAGGGCAGGACCACTTCCGGACCCAGCTGTGATGAGGAAGGCCCCACCCACGTAAGCATGGTCATAAAAAGCATGTGCAGCCACAGACAGCTACCAGTGGACCACTAATAGAGCATGCAGGGCTTCCTACCTGGGGGACTTCTCATCCAGGACACACAGAAGTGGGGGGACCAAAGACCTGGCTACAGTGTCACTCCTGGTTGTCTCCACTGCAGTAAGCCCCCAACACAAGTAAAGCCACTAAGAGCAGAGACATCATCAAGGAAGCAAGGCCCCAGGAGGGAGCAAAAGTTGGCTCGGGGCTGGTGAGAGTGGCCTACCTTGCTGAGACCACAGTGGTAAGTGAAAGGGTATCTGAGCATGGGCACCCATAAGTGCCAACCAGTAGGATCCCAGGACAGGGACAGCCCCCACACATGCTGCTGTGACCAGCGTGAATGCCCCAGTGTATCAATCAGTCAGCTAGGGCTGCCTAACAAGGTACCGTACACTGACCAGGTAGCTTAAACAACCAAGCTTTGCTGTCCCGCAGCTCTGGGGACTGCCAGTCCCAAATCAAGATGCCAACAGGTTTGGCTCATCTGAAGGCTATGAGGGAAGGATGTGTCCTCACCTCCTCCCATAAGTCACAGTGGATTAGAGCCCACCCTAACGACCTTATTTTACCTTGATTACCTCTGCAAAAGACCCTGCAATTCAAATAAGGTCACATTCTGAGGTATGGGCAGTTAGGATCCAGCAGAATTTTGTGCGGTGAGTGCAATTCATTCCACAATGCCAGGTATCGGCAGACTCGTGCTGCCTCCCTGGGTTAGGAAAGGTGGCCTGGTACATGTTGGCTCTATTAAGTATAGAGTATAAATGTCTTAACACAATAATTAAGTAAACGAGATGAGGTATATATTAACCAGTATGATGTAAATGCTCCTAATTCTATATGAAACCAGCACATTGCACCCCATAAATGCATTAATGTATACAGAATCTATGCGTTTACGATTTAATTAAAAAAAGAAAAAAGAAAGGTGGCCTGGGAAGTCAGAGACCCTGTGGAGGTGCCTGTGCCGCTGGCCCTCAGTGCAATAAGCCACTCCTTCCCGTCACCCAGGACACGGCAGCAGGGAGGAGTTGAGGCTCTGAACCCAGCTGAGGGCCGCAGTCCTGTTTGCAGTCATCAGCTTTGCTCACTGCCTGTATGGGGCTCTAAAATAATGCATTGGTTTTTGAGCCAAGGCTAACTTTAGTTACCAGTGATGCTGCTAACAGGGGAAAAATAAGTCTTCATCATTATAAATGAATCCAAATGAATGAGCTAGCTTATATCTCACTGGAATTTGGGCTGCTGTTTTTTTTTTTTTTCTTTATTGTCACAATTTGCTGACATGGTTATTTCTAATTTGAAGCAACCTAAAAGAAATCTTGAAGCAAACCCGACAGATTACCATTTGAGAAATATTAAAGGGATCTATTATTCTGCTTATCTATTGCTGTTTTACAAACTGTCCTGAGATCTAGTGACTTAAAAATACCATTTGATTGTACCTCACTTTCTGGGAGTTCAGAGTTAGAGCCGGGCTTAGCTAGCTGATTCTTCTGCTCTATGGGATGTTGACAAGTGGCCTCAGCCTGCGTCTGGTCTGGAGGTCCAGTCTAGTTGGTGTGGATTCCCAGACAAAGAGTCGTCCCTCTCCTCGTGAGCTTCAGGTCTCTCTGCAGGGTATATGGGGCTCTGACACGGCAGCTCAAGCCCCCAAGAGCCAGTGGTCCAGAGAAGCCAGGAGCCCAGGCCTGAACCTGACAGGGGAAAGGCCCAGTCCCCCTTGTTATGGGGAGAGTATTTTAGAGAGGACTGGGCCCACCCAGCCCCTCACACCAGTTGGCCTCAGGCCTCAGCTGATTTTCTGGTCCCTAAATGCCTGTGGATGACCACCATTCATCATGTCATAACATACCAGCCCTTAGAAGCTGTCCACCTAAACCCCTCCCTTCCCGCTGAAGCAGGGGAGACCCCAGAGGAGGGGTCTGTCCAAGGCACATGCCAAGCCCCACCCAGGCTGCTCAGCTCAGAGGCTCCCCCATGCCTGCTCAGCATGACTGTCCTTTTTCTATCCCTCCCTCTGCAGGATCTCATACCTCTAGGTCACGGTGGATGCTCTTCAAAGTTCCTGAAGACTTACAACCCAGAGTCTCCAAACTCCAAGATCTGGGCAGCCCAAGGTGAAGGTGGTACCTCCATCAGGGTGGATGCAGGTCTGTCCAGGCCTGGCTGAGGCCAGGCCACCCCTCTGCAGGGACCCCAAGGTCTATCTCACCCCATCAGCTAAGACTCCAACTCCTAGAGTTCCAGCCATCCCCCTTACCTTTCACAGCCCTATCTGTGGACCCCTACCCACCCACTCACACAGGCCTCACCTTTGGCCAGAGTTCCATACTATGGAGAGGATCCAGGTCCCACTTCATACATGCATAAAGAAATTTCCAAACCCCCACCCAGAACCAGTGACTTTGGGCAATGATGCCAAGATATGACAATGCAGGCCACGACACTTCGTAGGTACTGGGAGATGGCAGTTGCTGGCATTGTTACCATCAAAGGGATTCTCATACCTTCTCCATGCTACATTTGGCCGACAATGTACAGTGGAAGAGATTCATTAGTTCCACCATATGTCCTGATTGGAACCATAGCCAGAATCACAGCCACTTGCCAGAGGCCAAAAAAAAAAAATTGGTTTTCCTTGACTTGCTACAGACTGGCTCTATTACCAGGTGCATGACCTCCTTGTGGCGCGGGGATTTCTCCCAACTGCTTGTACGGGCCTTCATCTCAGCTATCATCCCACAGCCCAGCATGCATGGGTTGTCCCTGAATCCCAGCAAACATGATGCCTAACAGTGATATTTCAGACACAGGATATTCACTAAGTATTTGTGGCACAGCTATCACATACATGAGAGCTGGGGAGATGTGACACAGTCCCAGACAGCAAAGGTGGAGAGGTCTGGCCAACACCAAGCATGTATGCACAGCTTGGTGTCAGAGGACCGACATGACAGACTGCTGGGCTCCTGCATTGGGCAGCTGCTGGGAGGGTACAAAAAGGGAGCCATGGACCAGCCACAGAGGAGGCAGGGGCCACCACAGAGCGGCAGCAGACTCTGCCTCCCCACCTTGGAGCTAAGAACTAGTTGCTCCATGGGTCACATTCAAGATAAACAGGGGCTGTGCATGCCTAGATGCCAAAGAAGCAGACCAACAACAATCGAATCATGTATATATGATACAGTGTTTTGTAGGAGTGCCACTGACACAAAGGAGAGAGACACTTCTTCAGACTGGCTCACCTCAGCCCCCTCTCGTTCTACTCTGTGTGCAGTCTCTGACTGTCCAAACACAGACGGAAGCGAAGCACCCAGCCACCGCCCTCACCCTGCCTCTCCCTACTGCTTGAGCTCTCCACATGACATCCCTAGGGAGCCGGATACAGCCTGGAGAAGGGACAGATAGTACCACATGGCAAACCTTCACCAGCAGCAAGGGGGAACCAGGCAGCAAATGCCTGCTCCCTTCTCTCTTTCCTCTGTCCTACAGGACAGTCCTGAGGCCCAGGGCTGATCTTCCCAGAGGCTGCCCCCTAGTGTGACACCCTCTCACAGGCACTCCCTCCTGCCTGCTGCATGCCTGCCTTCCCTCCTGCTTCTTAGACTCACACCTGGGAGCATCCTGGGCATAGAAGCTCAATGTAGAATACATGTGTATGCTTTTCTCTTGTTGGTCTGTCTTTTGTTACAGGGGTCTCAGCCATGAACCTAGTAATGGGTCAAGAAAAGACCCATTTATTCCTCCCCTAGAGTGTCCTTCCTTCATCTATAACATGGAAGGAGAGGCCTGGGGTTGAACAAGGTGACTTGTCCCAGCAATAATGTCCTGGGATTCACACCTGCCATGTGGGAGCCTCAGCAGACCTCAGTGAGAGCACAATGCTTTGAAGCTATACTAGAACAACCACCAACAAAGTACATTGCATGATAACCTAAACCTAAAAAAAAAAATAGATTTATATGGGACCCAGAGACTCCTAACTTAATAGATAAAATGTCCATTATACAAGTTTTTTATAAATCATTTGTCATTTCAGTAACCAAGAAAATCACAACTCAAGTGAGAAGAGACAATTAACACCAACACTGAGATGAATCAGATGTTGGAATTATCTGACAAAGATTTAAAGCAGAGATCATAAAAATTGTTTAACGATCAATTACAAATTCTCCTATAACAAGTTAAGAAATAGAAAATCTCAGCCCATAATCACAACAAAAAAAAAAAATCAACAAATGGGACTTAATTAAGCTGAAAATCTTCTGCACAGCTAAGGACATAACAATTAAAGCAAATAGACAACCTTCAGAATGGGAAAAGATATTTGTATGTTACAAATCTGACAAAAGGTTAATAACTAGAATCTACAGAGAACTCAAATTAATCAAGAACAAAAAAGGCCAAACAATTCCATCTATCACTGGGCAAAAGACATGAATAGAAGGAAGATAGATGAATGGCATGAAAAAATGTTCGTCATTCCTAATTATCAGAGATATGCAAATCAAAAGTATACTGAGTTATCACACTGACCCCAGTGAAAATAGCCCATATCACAAAGTCTCAAAACTGCAGATGCTGGTGTGGATGTAGAGAGAAGGGAGCACTTTTACACTGTTGGGGAATTGCAAACTAATATAGGCTCTTTGGAAAGAAGTATGTATGGAGAATCCTCAAACAGCTAAAAGTTGACTTTCCATTTGATCCCACAATTCCATTACTAGGCATCTACCCAAAAGAAAAAAAACCATTTTATTATAAGGACATCTGCACTAGATCATTTATCACAGCTCAATTTACAACTGCCAAGATGTAGAAAGAACATAAATGCCCATTAACCCAGGAATGGATTAATAAACTATGGTATATGTTTACTGTGGAATACTACTTATCCATAAAAAATGAAGACTTTACATCTTTTATATTAATCTGGATGGACACATTCTTCTTAGTAAAGTATCACAAGAATGGAAGAGCAAGTATTCAACGTACTCAATATTGATATGAAGCCAGTAGATGACCTAATACATGCACACATAAAAGGAAAATTCAAATCAGTTCAAGTTGGGGGAGGAGGAAGGAGTAGGAGTGAGGGGAAGAGGGAGTGATTGGTGCGCTCCCATTTAATGGGCACAATGTAAGCATATATGGCACACCTCCTGAATGCAGGACACAACTACAACAGGGAGACTACCTAATAAATGCAAACATTGTAACCTAATTGTTGGTACTCTCACATTAATCTGAAATTTAAAAAAAAAAAAAAAAAAAGAAAATCTCAGACCCAAAAATATAAATTATAAAAAGAACCAAATGAAATCATAGAACTGAGAAAAGTAATAAATAAATGTAATAACATTTAATGTAATAACAAACAAAAACTTTGCTGGATAGGTTCAATAGTATGGGAGATTATAGATAATAGAATCTGGTATTACACATATATATGGCAAACAATAGAATTTACCCAATCTGTACGACAGAGAGAACAAGATATTTTTTTAAAATAAACAAAATTTCAGAAATCTATAGGATAATAATAAAAGATCCAAGTTTTTTGTGTTTTTTTTTTTGAGACAGAGTCTCACTATGTCGCCTGCAGTAGAGTGCCATGGCATTACAGCTCGCAGCAAACTCAAACTCTTGGGCTTCAGTGATTCTCTTGCCTCAGCCTCCCAAGTAGCTGGGACAATGCCTGGCTATTTTTTTGTTGTTGTTGTAGTTGTCATTGTTGTTTTAGCAGGCCCAGGCAGGGTTCAAACCCACCAGCCCTGGTGTATGTGACCAGCACCTAACCACTGAGCTACAGGTGCCAAGCCAAAAAGATCCAATATTTACATCAGCAAAGTACCAGAAGGAAAAGACAAAGAGTGAAGCTAAAAGAGTATTTGGCTGAAAACTGCCCAAATTAGATGACAGACACAAATCTACAGATCCTAGAAAACGAACCAAAAGTATAAACCCAAAGATTTCCACACCAAGAAGAAATCTTGAAAGCAGCAAGAGAGAAATGACCATCAGAGCTGTCATCATATGGCACACAAAAACACGCAACAACAATAATGAACACCTCTCAGCAAGACACCACCATACACTGACACAAATGCAGCTATGAGACACTGATATACCAAGGTGATAAAACCTTACTGAGTCGTTTGTACAGTGCTGACAATGTAAGTGCAAGTTAATTGTCAGACATTGTACAATAACAGTTCTGATGGGCATTCCAGAAAAAGAATTCCAGAACTGCTTTGAAGGGTGGACTAGGTGCTGATGGCAGTATATAGCTTCCCAAGGGGAGTACTTTGAAGGTGACCATAGTGATATTTAGTTATATGGTATGTAACACTTTTTCTAGGACAAGTTCACAAACTTGCCTGTCAGACCTCATATGTAAACCTGGATGTGGTGGCTCAGAGTGCTATATTCCCAACACTTTGGAAAGCTGAGGCAAGAGAAACACTTGAGGCTAGAAGTTTGAGATCACCCTAGGCAACATAGTAAGATTCAGTCTTTGAGAATAACAATTTTTAAAAAACAGCTGGGTGTGGTGGCACATGCTTTAGTCCTAGCTACTTGGGAGGCTGAGGCAGAGGATCGCTTGAGCCCAGGAGTTTGAGGTTGCAGTGAGCTATGACTGTATCACTGTACTGTAGCCTGGGTAACACAGTGAGACCATATCCCTGGGGGGGGGGGGGAATCATATATGTATATTGTAATTTCAGAGCTAGGAATAAAAATAAAATAAAATACAAAGATATACATTCAAAAGAAATAAAAGCTATATAAATACTTCAAGATTGAATCCTAAAATGTGTTCATTAACCAGCCCAAAAGCAAGAGAAGGGAAACAGAGGAACTAGAACTCCTCTGTTCTAGCAATTAGAAATTGAAAACAAAGCATTAGATGTCAAACTTAAGTGCTAACGTAGCAATATTACCTTCAACGTAAATGGTCTAAATATTTCAACCAAAAGACAAAAATTACAACAGTGGTTTTTTTGAATAATCAAATACATGCTGCTTATAAGAAACTCTTCTCAAATTTAGTGACATACATAGGTTGAAAGTAAAAGCATGAAAAAAGACATACCATTAATTAAAAAAAAAAACAGGAGTGGCTGTATCAATAATAGATAAAATAGACTTCAGAGAAGAAGCATTCCTAGAGACAAAGAAGGATATTACATAATGAAAATATGATCAAACCACCAGGAAGACATAATGATCCTAAATGAATATGCATCACACAACAGTCTCAAAATACATAAAGCAAAAACTGACATAGCTAAAAGGAAAAATAGATAAGGCCACAGTTACAGTAGGGGACTTTACACTTGTCTTTCAGCAACTGATAGAACTGCTGAACAGAGAAAATCAGCAAAGATATAGAAGGATTGTGAATAACAAAATCAACCAATGAGATTAAATTGGCATATGTAGACTATTCCACCCCAATAGAGCAGAATATACATTTTTTTAAGCAGCCATGAAACATTCACCATTCACCAAGACAGGCTATATCCTAGTCCATAAAACAAATCTCAACAAGTTTAAAATAATTAAAATTATACAGAACGTGCTTTTAACCAGAATGAACTCAAACTGGAAATCAATACCAAAAATACAAGAAAATCTTTATACACATAGAAATTGAACATCACGCTCCTAAATAATACATAGATCAAGGGGAAGTCTCAAAAGGCAATTTTAGAAATACCTAGAACATAATAAAAATGAAAATACAACATTTGTGTGATACAGCTAAAGCAGTACTGAGAGAGAAATACAGCATAATTGTATAGAAAGCAATATAACCAATCAATAAACTCAAATGCATAACCTAAGTTCCTTCCCTCAAGAAACTAGCAAGAAAAGAACAAAATGAACTCGAAGCAAGCATAGAGAAAGAAATGAAGATAAGAACAAAAATCAGTGAAATCAAAAATAGAAAAACTCTATGGAAAAATGAATAAAACAAAAAAAGTGATTTGAAAAAAATCAATGAAATTAATAAAACTCTAGCAAGAATGACAAAAGTAAAAAGGGAGAAGTCACAATTGGTAATACTTCTTTTTTTTTTTATTGAATGGTAACTATGCAAATTAATGCACTTCTGGGGTACAGGGTGGGGTTTTCACACACAATCAGAAACACTTCCATCAAACTGGTTAACATAGCCTTCATGTCATTTTCTTAGTTATTATTTTAAAACATTCACATTCTACTCTTAGAAAGATTCACTTGGACCCTTGTAAGATAAACCTCAGAAGTGATCCCTCCAATCCCCCTCCCTCCACCCATTCCTCCCTCCCCTAATTGGTAATATTTCTACAGATCCTGCAGTCGTGAAGAAGACAGTAAAGGAGTACTATAAACAACTTTACACTCATAAATCTGACAATTTAGAAAAAAAGAACAATTCATTGAAAACTATAAAGTATCAGAATTCACCAAGACAAAATAGACAATCTGAATAGCCCATCAAAGAAATTCAATTCATCACTTAAAATCTCCCCTCAAAAAATATTCAGGATCATATGGTTTCACCAGAGAACGTTATTAAACATTTAAAGAAGAATTAATATCAATTTTTCAAATCTATTCTAGAAGATTAAAAGGAAAGAGGGAATACTCCTCAACTCATTTCATGAGGCCAGAATTATCCTGATACCAAAACCAAAGAGAAAAGTGCCTTCCTGCATCTGTTGTAGACTTAGATGCAAAAATCCTCAACAAAACTAAAAAGAAACCCTACAGTGTATAAAAAGTATTACTTACTATGACCAAGTTGAATTTATTTCAGAAATGCAAGAATGATTCAACATTTCAAAATTTATCTATGTAACCCACCAGGTCAGCAAAGTAAAGAAGAGCAATCACGTGATCGCAACAATTGATGCATAACAAGCATTTGACAAAATTCCAATATGCATTTATACCTTTTTTAAATCTCTTGAAAAGCTAGAAACAGTGGGAATTGCTTCAACTTGTAAAAGAATATGTACAAAATAATTATAGCTAACTTTATACTTAATGTTGAAAACCCAGATGTTTTACCCTAACATCAAGAAAAAGGCAAGGATATCCAAACCTCATTGCTCTTATTCAGTGTAGTACTAGATGTTCTAGCCACTATAATAAGGCAAGAAAAAGAAATAAGGCTCGCACCTGTAGCTCAGCGTCCATGGCACCAGCCACATACACTGGAGCTGGTGAGTTCAAACACAGCCCAGGCCTGCCAAACAACAATGACAACTACAACCAAAAAATAGCCAGGCATTGTGGCAAGCACCTGTAGTCCCAGCTACTTGGGAGGCTGAGGCAAGAGAATCACTTAAGCTCAAGAGTTTGAGGTTGGTGTGAGCTGTGACACCATGGCACTCTACCAAGGGTGACATAGTGAGACTTCATCTCAAAAAAAAAGAAAAAGTAAAAGAGAAAAGAAAAAGAAATAAAAGCCTTAGGGAACAGACAGACAGAAAGAAACAAAACCATCTACATTTTAAAGTGACATAATTATTTACATAGAAAATCTCAAAGGGTCTACATGCATACACACATACACAGCCTCTTAGAACTAACAAGTGAGTTCAGTAAAGTCACAGGATGCAAGATCAATACACAAAATCAAACGTATTTCTATATCCTAATGAAGTACAGAAGTCAAAATTCAAAATACCATACCATTTGCAATTACTCCAAAGAAAATGAAATATTTAGATTTTACAAAGAGTAAAACTTATACAGAATCTGTATGCTGAAAATTACAAAATGCTAATGAAAGTAAATCAAAAAAGACTTAAATAAAGGGACATTCTATTTTCATGGTTTGAAAGACTTAAAATAGAAAAGATGCCAAGGCTCCCTCATTGATTGACTTAATGCAATTCCTATCAAAATCTAAACAATGTTTTATGAAGACATAGATAAACTTATTCTAAAATGTATATGGGAAAATGAGTGTACTCGCTCACACCCCTAATCCTAGCACTTTTGGAGACTGATGCCAGAGGATCACATGAGCCCAAGAGTTTGAGGTTGCTGTGAGCTATGACATCATAGCACACTACCAAGGGTGACAACTTTGTCTCAAAAAATAAATAAAAATAAAATACATATAGAAAATCCCAGGAACCAGAATAGAGAACAATCTTGAGATAAGAAAAAATATTACTGATATTACGGGAGTAAATATTACTGACATTAAATCTATAGTAATCAGGACATTGTGGCACCATGACACAGATAAACAGAACAGAGTAGAGAACTCAGAAATAGACCCAAATATGCCCAAGCGACTTGTGACAAAAATGCAAAATCTTTTCAATAGAAGAACTATGTTTTCAAAAAAATAGGATGACAGACAAATATAAAACTTAACTCAAAACTTTCAAAAAAACGTGGGAGAAAATCTTCAGAATCTAGGACTAGGCAATGAGTCCTCAGACTTGACACCCAAAACCTCATCTGTTATAAAACAATTGATATATTAGACCTCACCAAAATTTGAAACTTTTGTTCTGTGAACAAGCACATAAAGATGAAAAGACAGGCTACAGACTGAGGGAAAACATTTGTAAAGCAATATCTGACACAGAGCTAGTCCCTAGAATATATAAATCCTATCAAAACTCGACATTTAAAAATCTACTTGGGAAGAAGGAGCAAGATGATGGCTGAGTAACAGCTTCCTTGCAACTGGGCACAATGAGACTGAGGAGAGAAGACTCCAGACATCTCTGGCTGGTGGCGTCTTCCCAGAAACATTCCTTTGGGGACACAGGGAGTCAGTGAGATACTTCTGGAGCCAATGAGGAGGACAAAAGCAGCAGAGAACTGGCAAGTGGCTGCATGTGTTCCTTAGGTCTAATCCTGCCGGCAGCTGTAAGTACA
Source organism: Otolemur garnettii (assembly GCF_000181295.1). NCBI lineage: Eukaryota > Metazoa > Chordata > Mammalia > Primates > Galagidae > Otolemur > Otolemur garnettii. The sequence goes on from NW_003852568.1 coordinate 1,151,219, forward strand.
GCTGCTGCTGCAAACTGGAAAGGCCTTACCTGTGAGCTGTTTTTTTTTTTTTTTTTTTTTTTTTGGACTTGGCATTCAGTTGAACTACCTTGTGAGAACTTGGGCAAGAATGCAGAGGACTTTAAGCATTATCTAGGGGCCCCTGACTGCACCGCTGAGTTGGACGGAGCTAATAGTGTTTGGCTGTGGGCTGCACAGAGCCTTTGTGGGAGAACTGCCATGGCAAGCTCCACCCTCAGGATTGCAGTGTGAGGATCAAGTGGAAGACCTTGGGTTAGTAATCTACTGACTGACCAGCCTAAAGGCAGGGATTAAGATACCTTACGGCAGGGGTCCTCAAACTTTTTAAACAGAGGGCCAGCTCACTGTCCCTCAGACCGTTAGAGGGCTGGACTGCGGGCCCTGGGATGAGTCAGCTGCTAAGCAGGACAGGCAGTGGCAGCAAAAACACCGGGCAAGCTGGATAAATGTCCTAGGCAGGCTGCATGTGGCCTGCAGGCCCTAAGGACACCTGCCTTACAGCCTTGACCCTCAGGAATATAGAGTAAGACTGGTGTTGGCACACTGGGTAAGAAGGCAGCCACTTGAGGAGTGATCCCAGCGGCAAGTGCTTTCCTGGGAAAGCTTCTGCTTAGCCAAGGATAACAGTTAAAAGTGCCTTTTAAGCAGGCTGAGGAGAGATTTAGGCTCTCCATCCTGCGGGATTTGAGAAATCAGCAAAGGCCTCCACTCTCCATCTCATATAGCTGTATCAGCATCATGATTAACATCTCATACTCCAGAAGATCACCTGATGCTCAGACAATATTCAGCAAGCTTTGTTTTTGCTTTTTAATTTCAACATTTTCCCTCTAGATTTTTCTTCTTTTTTTTCTTTCCTTTCTTCATTTTTCTAGTTTAAACATAATTTTCCATTATTGCCATCTTTAACAATTAGAACTTCATTTTTGCTACTGTTTCTACACCTATTATTTGGTTTTCCCCCAATTTTATCCCGTAAAGTTTTCTGCTTGCTTGTTTTAGTTTGATTTATGCCATTTTTGTCTTTCCTCTCCACTTGGTGTAGGTGGAGTACTGTGTCTGCTCAGGCTGGCAAAGAGCTGCTGACCTCAAGGGAACCACCCAACCTGGCACCCCCAGAGGTTGGGGGCTTTTAAGGTTGGGTCAAAGTACCCTACTATACACCTATATTGCTCCAGTCTCCCTATTTCTGTGCCTCTCTTCTTTTTGTCAATATTCCCTTTTACTCACCCCTTCTCCTTTCTCTTTTTTCTTTTCTTTTTTTCCTCTCTCTTTTTTTTAATCTTTTTTTACTTCTTGCTCTTCAATCTTCTCATCCTTCTGGTCCTGTACCAAAAGGACTCATCGAAACACTAGGCCAGAGGCATAGTACCTTAAAGAGCAAGAGGAAGTAAAAGGAAAATTAGGGCAAGGAAATAGATAAAAGAAAATGCTCATGAGGAAAAATCAGCAGGAAAATCCTGGCACATTAAAAAAAAAAAAAGTCCAGAGCAAATTCCCCCCCACCCCTAAGGGACCATGAGGTAGCTACTGCAGAGGATTCCACCTACAAAGAAATGTTAGAAAGGACAGAAAGGGAATTTAGAATACAGATGATGAAAACAATAAAGAAAATGATGGAAACAATGAAGGAAATTGCTGATAAAGTGGAAAATAACCAAAAGGAAATCCAAAAACAGAATCAAATAAGAGATGAATAATATGAAGAATATAGAAAGGATATAACAGAGCTGAAGGAACCGAAGCAGTCAATCAGGGAACTTAAAGATGCATTAGAAAGTATCAATAACAGATTAGACCATGCAGGAGAAAGAATCTCAGAGGTAGAGGACAAAGCTCTTGAGATAACTCAGATAGTTTAAAGAGGCAGAAAAGAAGACAGAGAAAGCAGAATGTTCACTGACAGTATTATGGGACTTTATGAAGCATTCAAACATACAAGTTATAAGTATCCCAGAAGGTGAAAAAGGATGCCCCAGGGGGATGGAAGCCATATGTGAGAATATTACAAATAAAAATTTTCAAATCTCACCAAAGATTCTGACACACTCCTTTCAGAGGGATATCGGACCCCAGGTCACCTCAACTCTAACAGAGCTTCTCCAAGACACATTGTGATGAACCTATCCAAAGTCAAGACAAAAGAAAAGATTCTTCAAGCTGTCAGGAGTAACCAGTTGACTTACAAGGGCAAATCCATCAGGGTGACTGCAGACTTCTCTAATAAAACTTATCAAGCTAGAAGACAATAAAACTTATCAAGCTAGAAGACAATGGTCAACTACCTTTAATCTGCTTAAACAGAACAATTTCCAGCCCAGAATTCTGTATCCTGCTAAGCTAATCTTTAAAATTGACAGAGAAATCAAATCACTTACTGATATGCAAACATTAAGGAAATCTGCCACAACAAGACCAGCTGCACAGGAAATAGTTCAACCTGTTCTACACACTGACCATCACAATGGACCAACAACAAAGTAAGAACTCAGAAATTAAAGGACAGAACCTACCTTCCACAATGATGCAAAAGATACCACACTTATCAATTACCTCAATAAATGTCAATGGCTTGAATTCCCCACTGAAGAGGCATAGATTGGTTGATTGGATTTAAAAACACAAACCATCCATTTGCTGTCTGCAGGAAACACACCTAGTTTCGAAAGACAAATTAAAACTCCCAGTTGAGGGTTGGAAGACAATTTTTCAGGCAAACGGAATTCAGAAGAAAAGAGGGGTTGCAATCTTATTTTCAGATACATGTGGATTTAAATCAACTAAAATCAAAAAAGACAAAGATGGTCACTTTATATTGGTCGAGGGAAAAATACAAGAAGATGTTTCAATTCTAAATATTTATGCACTCAACTTAAATGCTCCCAGATTCTTGAAAAAGACCTTACTCAGTCTAAGCAATATGATATCCTATAACACCATAATAACATGGGACTTTAACACTCCTCTCACAGAGCTGGACAGATCCTCTAAACAGAAATTAAACAAAGATAAAAGAGACTTAAATGAGTCCCTAGAAGAACTGTACTTGATAGACACACATAGAACACTCCATCCCAAAGATAAAAGAATATACATCCTTCTCATTGCCCCATGGAACATTCTCCAAAGTTCATCATATCCTAGGACACAAAACAAACCTCAACAGAATCAAAAGAATTGAAATTTTACATTGTATCTTCTCAGACCACAAGGCACTAAAGGTGGAACTCAACTCCAACACAAACATTCAACCCCACACAAAGACATGGAAATTAAACAACCTTCTATTGAATAACAGTTGG